>NC_045617.1:42999924-43306758 GCF_009829155.1 Mustela erminea
AAAAGCTATTTGTGTAGTAGCCACAGAACAACAGAGGGTCACAAAATGTTCTTGTGCTACATTATTGGCATACCCGTATTTTCTCCTTATCCCTTGGGGTTCTCCTCCCTAATCAGTAAAATACCAAGTAACACTATGGAAACAAAAGTACCTTTACTGTCACGAATTGTGACAGGTGAAAAAATATGAACCGTAAGAATGTGGTTTAAAAAAGAGCATAAACTAAAAAGAGGTAAAGACAGTAGAGAAAAGCCTAATGGCCTTGCCAATGTCATGGATATGAAAACGATACAAGGGTTGTGAATAAACACAAGTTCTTTCCATTTTATCATGCTTTTAAGAAATTACTTTGAAGAATGAAGCCGGCCTGAAATCAGCTTTTATAATCATTTTAAATAGATCCTTCAATATTTAATGTTTAACAGGAGATTTGGCATTTGCTAGGATTAGATATTTTATATTTGATGGGATTAGCTGCATAAAACAAAAGTTCATCTGTGTGAAACTGCACTCAAATTTTCAAGATAAATATACTTTCATCAGGAGTTCATCAAGTGTGTCCCAGAGACAATACTGGTGGTCTGGGAGCCTTGTCAAAGGAATCTCTGATGTGCTGGTTCTTTTCTTTCCAGACATGAAAAAATTGTTGGCTTAAAATATTTAATGAAGAAATCATACATTAATTTGTTGGTGTTTTATCAAAAGCAGCATTTGTTTTACTGTTGCTGCTGTTGTTTTTATAAAATAAATGCTGGCTTCTTTTCCTTAGCATTAAGCCAAGCCAAAGTAGGTGACATAATTAATGTGGTCTATGGAATATCTGACTCCATTGAATGAATTATTAGCTGACATGCTAGAAAAAAAAATCAAGCATTTGTGGTATAATACAAGAATAATCCCAATTCTCTACCTCTCCATACCCTCCCATTCACTTCGGTGTCCACTCCCACTCTGATTCTGGGGTTGGTCTTGTATCTTATTTTGGTTAATAGGATATTAACAAATATGACACCAGCAGAGGCTGAAAAGACGCTTGAACTGGTGAATATGCCTCAACTAGCCCACCAGAGATGAAAAACACATTGAGCTAAACCAAGTCATCCTCATCATTCCTACTGAGGCCATCCTAGGCCGGCCATTCATCAACTAGACCCCACACAAGTAAGCAAGCCCAGCCAAGATCAGCAAAGCTACCTACCAAGACCAGACAAGCCTGTGAAGATCCGCTGAGCTTAAATAGATGTGTTAGTTGTTGTGTAACTTTATAATGGGTAATTGATACAATGTGGCAATGGATAATTGAAACAATGCCCTCCACTGCAAATTCCTTGAAATCAAAGAACATTTGATTTGCTTGGGAGCTTCAGGAGTAATCCAGTTTCAGTGGAAACTGCAAGAAGCCCAAATGTTTGCTATTTGTAAAAGCTATACTGTGGTCTACCATCACAGGAATATCTGTTATGGGAAGGAAATGAAATCTATCACATAGTAGGAAACATAAATGAGTTTAAAAATGAGAATGAGGAACTGATATTTATTTGCTGTTTTCCTTCTAGATAATATTTTTTTAGCAAAACTGTCTTTGGCACTTTCCATGTCAGGTCATCTTATACTTAATTTTGTCACATTTCCAAACACTAGAAAAAATAATGATTTATTCTATATTAATTTTTCTAAAGTCTCATAATCTCAAAGCAGCTTAAAAAATAAAAAGTAAAGGGGTGCCTGGGTGGCTCAGTGGGTTAAAGCCTCTGCCTTTGGCTCAGGTCATGATCCCAGGGTCCTGGGATCGAGCCCTGCATCAGGCTTTCTGCTTAGCAGGGAGCCTGTTTCCTCCTCTCTCTCTCTTTCTCTGCTGCTTCTCTGCCTACCTGCGATCTCTGTCAAATAAAATAAATTTAAAAATCTTTAAAAATAAATAAATTAAATAAATAAAAATTTAAAACCTTTTTATTGCATTTTTTTAATTGAGTGAAAGAAGCAGGAGTTCAATACCAGTGCAGTTAGGTTCAGTTTAGTGAAAAAATTCTAGTGCCTTTGTGCATTCAGTGTGACAGCTACTATACTGGACATTGTGAATTCAAGTATTAAGATCTATTCTCTGCCCTTGAGGATCTTAAAGATTTGTGAAGGAGACAAATATAAAAACAGATCATCTCAACAGATCAATAGATTAACATAATGCGATGAGTGATAATGTAACGATGTGCACATGTTTCTTTGGAAGCACAGAAAATGGAATGTAACTTGGCCTGCAAGCGCTGAAGGCTGAGCTGACAGAATCAGAAGCATTAACTAAGGCAAGAATGCTAGAAAGGATGTGTCAGGGCAGGGGAAAGAGAATGAACACAGTCTTCAAAGCATGAAGCCATGCAGTGTGATGGGGTGTGTTACATATTCACCAGAGAGTAAATAATCAAATAGAAAATGGGAAGAAATGAGATTGGAAAAACAGATAGGGGCCAGTCCAGGAGGGCTCACATCCGTGATGAGGGACTGGTACAGTATTCTGAAGGTCATGGGAATTTACTGAAACCATTTAAACCTGGAGCTACGTGATCGAATGTATGTTTCACATAGATTTCTCTGAGAACAAGATGGGCTAAAGGGCACAGAACTCAGTAAAAAGCCAGTGCAGTATTCCAGGAGAGAGGGAATGAAGGCCTGGATTAGGACAGTAATAGGAAGTATAGAGAATATGGGATGGATTTTGGTGATACTAGCGAGCAAAACTGGTAAGACCAGTGATAGTTTTGGGTTGGGGTAGAAGGGGTAGGGGGTGAGGGGGAAAAGAAACCTAGGTGAATACAGTGGTGCTCTGCCCAGAATGTCTCCTCTTTGGGGCAACGTGGAAGATCTACTGATGACTGCCCCCAGGTGCTCCTTTGCTGGGCATTCTCAGGGCTTCAGGAAACTGTGTCATCCAGTCCTTCAGGGGTCGGTTGCCTGTGACCAATGACTGGCTGATACAGGGTCTGGGTATATGCGTCTGAAGTTCAGGGGGAGTTAACGTTTTAAGAATCATGGCAAAACCATGAGAGTGGATGTGAGCATGTGAGGAGAGGGGGCAGGGAAAGAACAATGGGCCACAAGACCCTGGGAACACAACACTGAGGGAGTGAACAGACCAAGAGGAGATCAGGAAAGGGTTTGAGAAAGGATCGTCAGAATGGTGTGAGGAAGAAGAGGATAGGAATACTTTGGAAGCTAAGGGAGCTGAGATGATTAAGAAGAGAACAGATTAACGCACAGGCTTCTTTGCTATCAGCCAAACTCCCCTCCAAACTATTGTCCTTTCTAAAATACAAGTCTAATCATGTCACTCTTCTGCTCAACATTTCCTGCTGGGATGCCTTTTCCTGTCTGCCCTTTGCCTCTCTCCTTATTCCATAAGGTCAATCAGAGGATACATGACAACCACAGCTCAGATCCATGCTTGAGGTGTAAAAATTATCTTCCTGGAAGCTGACTCTTGGAGAAAAATCATACCTATCCAGAAGAAAGACTCCCCTTTTCAGATTCTCAGATAAGGTTAAGAGGCTACATTATTTTGTTTATTTTATAATCTGGAAGTCTAGCAGGATAATCTTGAGCCCCTGCAAAGACTGAGCACAAGGAGTCAGCAAACCCTGTCCCCACCCATCTAAAAACTCTGGTGTCTATGTGTAGGAGGTGATAAGTAAGGAGACTGTCTTTCCTGGTTAAGTGGGAAGGATAAGATTTGTGCATCAGCTCATAGAGAAGAAATGGAAAGAGCAGGGTTTCTTGTTCCATGGCCAATAAGAAACAAGATCTGACCCTCTGGAGACAAGGTAGAAGCAGAAGGGAGAATTTTTTGGATATAAGATCTTGGGAGGCTCAGCATACAGCTGTTATTTCAGTTGCAAATCATTAGCTCAAGTGCAAAAGGATCTGTATTATGTCATGTAATGATAAATACAAGGGGAGAACTAGTTTTGGGAACATTGAGTTGTGGGACATCCGAACACATCAACAGGGCTTCCTTGTCTCACCTCTTAGATACACTTATTCCATATATTGGGTACATAACTGCTGGCAGTTTTAGGCACCTACCATGTTAAAGTACATTCAACTAGAAAGGGAGCTTTTCTAATCCTTCATATATCAAATCTTGTAAGAGAGCTCTGACTTCATGACTTTTGGATCATGTGTCATTTTTCAGGACAGATTGCTGTGGACAGGAGGAAGGGGTGCCCTGGCTGGCCAGGCCTGAGTCAAGTCATGTTATCACAGCGGTGGAGAAGCAGTTGCCTTGGGGCTGGAATGGGGTAGAGGTGCTAGGTGGACAAAATCAGCAGATGTCCTCTCAACAGGTAGACCAGCTTTCCAGGTCAGGTTATATTCCGCTGGGGCAAGGAGTATGCTCCTGGAAAACAACAGCCAGCCCGGACCATAGAACAGAGCTTTTTTTGCTGAGCGGTGCTGCTGCCATATTCTCATATGGTGGTAAAGAAATACTTTCTTCCTGTCATGGCTAATGAAACTTACGAAATGAGGCAGCCAGAATGCAAGATATAGGGCGCCTGGCTGGCTCCGTTGGTTGAGTGGCTGCCTTCAGCTCAGGTCATGATCCTGGACTCCCAGGATCGAGTTCTGCATCAGGCTCCCTGCTCTCTGCGGGGAGGGAGTCTGTTTCTCCCCCTGACCCTCCCCCTTCTCAAGCTCTCTCTCTCTCAAATAAATACATAAAAATCTTTAAAAAAAGAATGGAAGACATAGGTGGCCTGGTGCCAAATGTACATGAGAGGATCCCAAGGCACTTTAAAAGAAAATATTTATATTTTATTCTGTGACTGTCATTTTGCCCCTCTCCATCAGGCTTTTATTCCTTTGCCAACCTGATCCCATCACTAAATAAAAACACAACCCCTCAAACTACCCTTCTCACTCTTCCTCCCTTGCACAAACCCAATTTCCAGAAAAGAGGGAAGCCACGCCCTGAGTAGGGAGGGCCTTGGTCCTAAACCTTGCAAATAAGTCAGTGACAGGGCAGTGTCAATGTTCAAGTGACTTATTTTTATCCAAATACTAGAGAAATTTGTGGACGCTTGGGCTGTATTAGAAACTGCTGTTTGTGACACCATGCCTTTGAAATAAAACAATATTAATGTACATGTAAAATGCCACACACTAAATTTACAAACTCTTTTTTCTTTTTTAAATGTAGGCTCCACACTGGGCCCAACACAGGGCTTGAACTCACAACCCTGTGATTGAGACCTGATCAGTCGGCTGCTTAAGGACTGAGCCACTCAGGTGTTCCCAAGTTGACAACCTCTTAGAGTTCCCAGTGCCTAATAGATACACCTATAGGATTCCTTAGTGTTTCTGAAGGCTTGTCAGTTGGTGGGACATTCATATACCATCAGCATTATCCTACATCAAGTGTTCTTGAACTTGAGTATGCATGCATCAGAATCACCTGGAGGGCTTAGGAAATATAGATTACAGAATCCCAACCCCAGAGTGTCTCATAAAATAGGTCTGAGGTGGGGCCTGAGAAACTCAACTCCAAATTGAGGGGCTGCTGCTGCCCATCTCCTTGGACCTCACCAAGAGAACTACTGACGTACATGATGGGTCGCTTTCCTTCTTCTCTTGCCAAATAATACATAATTGTTTTTAATTGGATGGTTTTGAGGTAGGGAAGCTGAAGGAATTCCATTTTAGAAAGGCTCCATCTCTGCTGTTTTTCTGTGAGGTCCTATATACTCATGTTCAATATTTGCCTCTGAATAAGCCAAAGAATGTACATTGTCACCTCCAGAGGGAAGCCAGAAAGTTAATCATTCTCTGAATTTTGTACTAGGCCCCAGACACCTAGTAACACCTAAGAAGAGCTGGATTCCAAGCATGTTACAGGACATCAGCTTTGAGCAAACCTCAGCTCATGCCAGCATCAATACCCCTTACCTTGGGTAATGTATGAAACAACACCTATTGTTCACTTGACACTTGCCTTTGATCACACCCTACATTGGGTTACTGAAGGAACACATACCCTAGACCCCTTTCCATTATAAACCCCTAACCCCAAGCAATGATGAACCTTATTCTTTTTTCCTTGCTGAGTCTCCCCAACACTCTGTTTGCTATTCTCCATCACTCGCCCTACGCCAACACACTGTTCTTCCACTTTCTCCAGCTCACATTCGCTTTCTCTCCTGAATGAAGCCAAGGACTTGACTGATCCTATGCCCTCTCTCTGCCCCTGTGTCCTCTGGCCCAGCCTGCCTGCATTAGTTTCTACTTTGGGGACAGGGATGTATGATATTCTAACTTAAGAAATTTCTCTGAAGGGGTGCCTGGGTGGCTCAGTGGTTAAAGCTTCTGCCTTCAGCTCAGGTCATGATCTCAGGGTCCTGGGATCGAGCCCCACAATTGGGCTCTCTGCTCAGCGGGGAGCCTTCTTCTCCCTCTCTCTGCCTGCCTCTCTGCCTACTTGTGATCTCTGTCTGTCAAATAAACAAATAAAATCTAAAAAAAAAAAAAAAAAAGGAAATTCCTCTGAAGATTTAAATATCTGACCCAATTGATCAGACTTCAGAAAAGCATATAGAACAACTGTTTCAGATGATAGAGATTTAAGTCTAGTTTGTATTTATCATAGGTCTGTATGGATTATGATCAGTGAAAAAAGACAATTTCATTTAGTACAATGACTCTTATCATGAGAAGGTGCTTCCTAAGACTTGAAAAATACAGAGACTTTAGGAAATTTAAAGACTCTCTTCTAATTATTTTTATCCCCATCCTTTTAGAACATAAAGCAAATAATTGAGTTAGTTGGATGTGTAGCCAGGCTACAAGAGCGCCTGGTTCCCAGGGTCCCACACAGACCAGGTTCAGCCACTGGCCACTGACAAAATCCAAAGGCAGAGAGATGAGTGGTATTTGATAGGGTCCGTGATCAAAGGAGCAAGACTGATACAAAGCGAAGGTCAAGCAAAGCTTTATTTCGCTCCAAGCATCAAGAACCAAACCGACAGGCCAGGCCATCTCTTTCAGAGAGAGGGACAACCCCAGCTTCACGGACTAGCTTTTATAGGGCAAAGGCCACGTGGTTGAGCCTGGCCAATGAGATTGTCTTCACCTGACCTGACTCATCCTTGCGTTCTGGGATCTGTTATCTCTACCTGACTTGACCTGTCCTTGTATTTGGGCTCTGTTATCAGGGACTGGTCCACCATATTTTACTGGTTTCCCAGACTTGCTTCTTTTTTTTTTTTTTTAAGCTTTATTTATTTATTTATTTGACAGAGCGATCACAACTAGGCAGAGAGGCAGGCAGAGAGAGGGGGAAGCAGGCTCCCCACTGAGCAGAGAGCCTGATGCGGGGCTCGATCCCAGGATGCTGAGATCATGACCTGAGCCAAAGGCAGAGGCCTAACCCACTGAGCCACCCAGGCGCCCCCCCAGACTTGCTTTTAAGTAAGTTCCGGGGGGGGGGGGGGTAGCAGGGTCAGTTTAAGTTTTACTGCATGAACAACAAAATGGCTGTTTAACCAAGATGGAGTCATTCTGGCTGAGTAGGTCCCTACAGCAGTGAAATAAGAAAAGAATGGATTTCAGTGAGAAAGAGCAGACAAGTGTTTCTAAGACTGTCTCCAAAGTGCTGAAAATACTTCCAGGCTTATGTGAGAAAAATGTGGGACAAAGGTGAGTGGGCAGTGAAGGTCAGGTGGATCACTGTCATGGGCGGGGTCTTGCTGGCTGTGAGCAGTCATTGCGTGAGGGGGTAGTTTTAGTTTCCCTCAGGGGATGCTTTGCCCACTGGGTCTTTTGCCTGAGCTAAGAGATGAGCTGGAAAGAGCTTAATCACTTAGAAAATACAGACTGAGGTCAAAATGGAGGTTGTAGCTGAAGACCTCTTCTAGATGCATAAAATATAATAAAGTCCTTTTTTGTAATAGTTTTATAGGATGTTTTGCAATGCCATAAACAACAAAAGGTCTCTTTAAATTCAAACAAGTAATAAAGATTCCCTTGTCTTCTGTTTTCCTTGATTCTCTCTCTCTCTCTCTCTTTTTTTCTTTTCCTGTTTCTTCTTTCTTTCTAAAACACTTGGGCATTTTCCTCAAGTCACTTGGAAGTTGTTCTACAACAGATGATGCACAAGGCAGGGTTATTTGTGTATTACAGTTAAGTGTTTGTATTCACAGTAAAGCTGCAGATGTGCTGAATTAAGGTAACCTGCTGACAAGCTAAGTGCTTTTCTTCCTTAATGATAGCAGTTGTTAAAAACCCACAGTAAAAAGACTAAAATCTCCAGAAGACGGGTGTCTCCTATGTTAACAGGAGTTGGGGGTTTCTCTTCTGAGCAAGATGCTCACTCTCTATTTGTTTTAGATCAATAAACCTCTACCTCTTACTCCAAGCAGCTAAGAAGGTCTTCCAACCATGTCTCATAAACATACTTTATGTTTGTTCTTGTTTTTGCAAGAGGCAGGGTTTTGATCAATACAGTTTGAAAAAGCAGGCAAGGAAACAACGCTCTGCATTAACCCATAAATGCCTGATGGAGTGAGGCAAAACGACAGTCACAGAATAATGGAAACTGGGTGAATCAAGGCAAACAGGATAACAGGATTTTGTGATTTTGAGGAATTACTTCCTTTTGTTCAAATTTTCTTTAATATTGTTGTTGCATTTATTATTTTTTAAAAGATTTTATTTATCTATTTGACAGAGAAAGAGAGAGATCACAAGTAGGCAGAGCGGTAGGAAGAGAGAGAAGAGGAAGCAGGCTCCCCGCTGAGCAGAGAGCCCAATGCAAGGCTCAATCCTAGGACCCTGAAATCAGGACCTGAGCTGAAGGCAGGGACTTAACCAGCTGAGCCACCCAGGAGTCCCATGTTGCATTTATTTTTAATTTCAATCATTTAAGATCAAAACTGTTGCCAGAATTTAGGCCTTTTCTTAGCCCACCTCTATTTTTTAAGTAATCATTTTGTTTAATTGAAGCATAACATAAACAGAAAAGCATATAAGTCCTAAGTGTACACATTAATGGATTTTCAGAGTGAACCCCCTCAACAATGCAAAATAGAAACTCAACTATCACCAGTACCCCAGAATCCCATTACCCCTCCCTCCTCTCAGTTACTATCTCTCCCCTCCATTAACTGCTATTTTGATTTCTATCACCATATTCATTTAAACTTTAGGTTTTAAAATTTATTCATATTGATGCATTTGTCAGTTACTCATTTTCATTGCTGTTGAGTTTTCCACTATCTTAAGAATTGAGATAACTTGCACCAACCTAAACTTAACTGACGAGACTGATGGCTGAGACCACCTGTGTCAAATTACTGCCTTTAATCCCCAGGGAATTCTTGCCAAAGAAGATACAATAGCAGATCCATCAAATACTTCAGTGTTTACACCAGGATGACTTTGCAAACCCATTCTTGAAGGAAATAGTTTTCCTGTCTGGGTAAACAACTCACTTATCAAGACAACAGTTTGCTCTTCATTAAACTCATCTTCATAATCTTGCTATGACCAACAATTCTGAAAAATTGTGTCATGAACTTCACCCAGTCCCAAAGAGTTCCCCTACCATGAAAGACCTGCCACAAACCTGAGTTCAGAATCCCCAAACCTACAAATACTCTTCCTTGATGTGCCCTTTTGGAGACAGTACTAATGTCACCAGCTAGACCCTAAGACTTGATCTTTAATGTCCACCTGCTTGTACTCACCCATCTTTTCCCCACATTTTTCCTTAAGGTCTTGTTTCCAGCTTATCTTAACTCAGGCAAATGGAAAGCAAAACCACCCATGAGCAATAGCGACTGTCCTGACAAGACCTCCAGCCAGCCCAGACCAGCCAAGCCCATTTGAGCTAAACCCCTGACTCGCACGGGTGCAGGTGGACCATGGAGTGACCCCTAAAATGGCCAATGACAACCTTCACCTCATTGTAATACTAAAATCTTCACCCTAGGAGGAACCTCATCTCCATTTACATAACATACAATATGTATATAGGCATGTTTCCCAAAGGCACACAAGCAACCTTTTGTCCCCCTCTACTTAAGAAGACCTCTTTGATATCAGCCACAGCAACTTCTTTCAAGATATGTCTCCAAAGGCAAAGGAAACAAAAGCGAAGATGAACTTTTGGGACTTCATCAAGATCAAAAGCTTCTGCACAGCAAAGGAAACAGTCAAAAAAACAAAGAGGCAACCCACGGAATGGGAGAAGATATTTGCAAATGACAGTACAAAAGGTTGATATCCAGGATCTATAAAGAACTCCTGAAACTCAACACACACAAAACAGACAATCATATCAAAAAATGGGCAGAAGATACGAAGAGACACTTCTCCAATGAAGACATACAAATGGCTATCAGACACATGAAAAAATGTTCATCATCACTAGCCATCAGGAAGATTCAAATTAAAACCACATTGAGATACCACCTTACACCAGTTAGAATGGCCAAAATTAGCAAGACAGGAAACAACATGTGTTGGAGGGGATGTGGAGAAAGGGGAACCCTCTTACACTGTTGGTGGGATTGCAAGTTGGTGCAGCTTCTTTCGAGAACAGTGTGGAGATTCCTCAAGAAATTAAAAATAGAGCTTCCCGATGACCCTGCAATTGCACTACTGGGTATTTACCCCAAAGATACAGATGTAGTGAAAAGAAGGGCCATCTGTATCCCAATGTTTATAGCAGCAATGGCCACGGTCGCTAAACTGTGGAAAGAACCAAGATGCCCTTCAACAGACAAATGGATAAGGGAGATGTGGTCCATATACACTATGGAGTATTATGCCTCCATCAGAAAGGATGAATACCCAACTTTTGTAGCAATGTGGACGGGACGGAATAGATTATGCTGAGTGAAATAAGTCAAGCAGAGAGAGTCAATTATCATATGGTTTCACTTATTTGTGGAGCATAACAAATAGCATGAAGGACAAGGGGAGATGGAGAGGAGAAGGGAGTTGAGGGAAATTGGAAGGGGAGGTGAACCATAAGAGACTACAGACTCTGAAAAACAATCTGAGGGTCTTGAAGGGGCAGGGGTTGGGAGGTTGGGGGATCCAGGTGGTGAGTATTGGAGAGGGCACGGATTGCATGGAGCACTGGGTGTGGTGCAAAAATAACGAATACTGTTATGCTGAAAAAATAAAAAATTAAAAAAAAAAAAAGAAAAGAAGACCAGTCTTCCCTATCTAAACATTTCTCTAAGCCCTAAATAAAAGGAATCCATCCACTTTTGCCCAAGGAGTCACAGCTTTGGAAGTTGTTCCCTCTGATCTCCTTATTTGTTGCAAGTAAAGTCTCCTTTGTGCAACAACTTAACTTTATGCAGTTTCCAACTCACCAAAGAGTGAACTCACATCAGTTCATTTACAATGAGACTCCGTGAGCTTTGCTAAATCAACATGTTTTTCTGGTGGTCAATGTAAGGAAGTTGACAATATGAATATATCACAATTTATTTACTTATTTTTATCTTGATGGGCATTTGGGCATTTCCAGTTTAAGACTGTTATGGTCAGTCCTGTTACGAACACTGTATTTTGATGCACATCACTATACAGTTGGAGTTGGAATTGCAGAGTCCTCAGTGGGTGTATGTTCACTTTTAATAGATTTAATAGTTTCCCAAAGTGAGTGTACCAATTTCTACTCTTACCAGCAATGTATGAGAGTTTCACTTGCTACCCATTACAACCAATAGTTGATATGGTCAGCCTTTTTAGTATTAGCTATAATGGTGAGTACGGAGAGGTAGCTCATTATGATTTAACTTGTATTTCCTTGATGACTAATCCCTTTTCATATGCCAATTTTTAAACTTAAAAAAACTGATAGACTCACAAAGAATTGCAAGAATAGTACAGAGAGATTCTACATATCCATCACCCGGCTTCCCCCAACAAAGACTAAATCTTCTACAACCATAGTGTTGTATCAAGTCCAGGAAAAGATCAACATAATACAGTTAACTAGACAACAGATATTGATCAAACTTCACCAGTTTTAGAATGCATTCATTCTTTTTGTATGTCATTGTGTATAATTATCTGACATTTTGTTATATGTATAGGTTTCTACAACCACCACCAAAATCAAGATTCAAAACTGTTGCATCACCACAAAGGATCTCCACAGTGCTTTGCTTTCACAGTCACAGTCACAGTCACAGTCACAGTCACAGAAGGGAAGCTCCTTCTGCTTCCCTAATGACTGGCAACCATTTATCTGTTCTAGATCTCTATAAATTTGTTATTTCAAGGGTGTCATATAAATGATGTCATACAGTATGTAATCTTTTGAGATTGGCTTTTTTCCCACTAAGCATCATGTCCTTAAGATCCACTTATACTGTTGCTTAAAGGTTTTGGCTATTACAAATAAAGCTGCTATAAACATTCATGTGCAGGTTATTGTGTGAACATAAAAGCTCGTTTTTTTTTCTAGGATTAATTTCCAGGAGTGTGTTTGCTGAGTCTTACAGGAAGTGTATGTTTAATTTTTTAAAAAAACTGTCAGACTGATTTTCAGAGTGGCTGTAACATTTTGCATTCTCACCATCAACATATGAGAGATCCAATAGCTTCACAACTTCATCAGTTTTTGGCATTATCTATATTTTACATTTTATCCATATATAGCTCTGTAGTGATATTTCATTGTGCTTTTAATTTGCATTGACCTAATGGTCAGCATTGTTGAACATTTTCTCATATGTTTATTTGCCATTCAAATATTTTCTTTGATGAAGTATCTGTTCATGTCTTTTCCCATTTTCTCATTGGATTGCTTTTTTATCGTTGAGTTTAGAGAATTCTTTATTTGTTCTGGATACAAGTCCTTTGCCATATATGTAAATATTATCTCCCAATCAATGGCTTGTCTATTTTTTTTTTTTTTTTTTTTTTTAATTTTATTTTTTTTTTATTTCCAGCATAACAGTATTCATTATTTTTGCACCACACCCCGTGCTCCATGCAATCCGTGCCCTCTATAATACCCACCACCTGGTACCCCAACCTCCCACCCCCCGTCCCTTCAAAACCCTCAGATTGTTTTTCAGAGTCCATAGTCTCTCATGGTTCACCTCCCCTTCCAATTTCCCCCAACTCCCTTCTCCACTCTAAGTCCCCATGTCCTCCATGCTATTTGTTATGCTCCACAAATAAGTGAAACCATATGATAATTGACTCTCTCTGCTTGACTTATTTCACTCATTGTCTATCTTTTTAACAGGATCTTTCGCGAAGCAGAAGTTTTGAACTTTGATGAAGTACAATTTATCCATTTTTCGTTCTTTTTCTTCTCCTCCTCTTCTCTTCTCTTCCCTTTCCTCTTCTTTCTTTCTTTCTTTTTGTTTTGTTTCTGGCCAGAGCTTTTGGTATCATTTCTAAGAAGTCTGGCCTATCCCTAGTTTGTGAAGTTTCTCCTGTGTTCCCTTCTAAAAGTTTTATAGTAATATGTTTCACATTTATCTCTACAATCCATTTTAAGATAATTTTTGGATAAACTACAAGTTTAGGTGTCTTTGCTTGTTTGCTTGTTGCCTATTGCTGTCCATTTATATGCTTGTTTTTCATTTGGGCATCCTCTTGCAAAAACACCTGTTCTTTTGCCTGTTTTTCTATTGGACTTTCTAATTTGTATTTATTAATTTTCACAAGTTCTATAAAGATATTGGATAGAAGTCTCTTTTTGGATGTATTGCAAATATCTTCTCCCAACACGTGATTTTTTTTTTCTCTTAGTGGTATTCTTAATTTTAATGAAATTGAATTTATCAATTTCTTGAAAAGTTGAAAGTCACTTTGTTATGCCCAAGTTTTTGCGTGTGAGAGACCACCAAGGAGCCAAGCACCGATGCAATCACACGAGGGTTTATTCAGGAAGCTTAAGCTTGGGCCCAAGTATACCCGACACAGCAGAGTAAGGACTTGGACCCCCGCACCAGATTGCAGTCAGAGTTTTTAAAGGCAGAGTAGGGGTGGACTTGGCAGTGGGTGAGGACAAAGGGGGTATTCAGAAGGGCTATCAGGGTAAAGAAGACTGTCAGGATATTGGAGGCCTGGTTATTATCAAGCCAAGGCCGTTTTTTCCCTCTAATGAGGCACTAACATGAAGACAGTTGGGAGTTTCCTGGTGGAATGTCCCATTCCTCCTATCAATCGTCCTTGTTAGTGAGATTTAGGTTTAGAGGAAATTTACCTTTCTTTGTTGTAAATCACTAGGATATTTGTAAACCGAGGGAGACTCCTGTCTTGCAGGATTGTGATTTCTGCAAGTTAACTATTTGTTCCCATGAATTATCGAGGAGAGGGGAGTGGGTGGAGAGGGGGTGCAAGGTGCCAGCTTTTGCTTTGTCAAGATGGCTCTACTTATGTCAGGGCTAGACTCGAGGTGGGTACAGTCTTGTTTTTCTTGGCCTCCACACTTTACTAACCCTTCTGATTAGTGCTTTTCATATCATGTTAAGAAATTTTTTCCTACATCAAGGCCATGAAATATTTTTCTTTATTACCTTCTAGAATCCTAGAATCTTTATTATTTTCTCTTTCTTTTTTAAGATCTACAACTCTACAGTTACATTTGTATATTGTATGAGGTATAAATAAGATGTGTTTTTTTTTTTGAAATGAATTTCTAATTGACCAGCACTATTTATTGAAAGACCATTCTTTCTCCATTGTTCTGCAGTACTATCACTGTACAAAGTTAAGGGCTGTATATGTATGATTCTGTCTGGACGTTCAGGGAATTGGGGGAGCTGGTTAAGCAGACTCTGTAAGGCTATTATCTCTTTCTCTGATGTTGGAGTTTGAAGTCCAGAGTGTAGGCAGTCAGGAAGGGAAGATCATGAAGCAGCCTGGAACTCACAAGCATGAGTGGGAAACCCACAAGGATCACTGAAACCTTTGTTCTTGTTTCCTCCGACTTTGGTGTCAGGGGCATCCTGCAGAAGCTTCAGCCCTCAGTTGAAGAGATAAACACATACCTGGCCCAAGTCAGGAAAGTTGAAGGATGATCCTGGAGAAGGTGAACTGATTGCGAGTCCAACTGCTGCTTCACAACAGCAGGGTGAATCAGCATATCAGCGACAATGTGCATCAGCTACGGTAGCTGCTGCTTCCCTTTTTCCTTGCAAATCTCCCAAGTATCTCCCTAGTAGCACACCTTAATCAGGAACATACGAGAGAGAGAATTCTGGAAAATGTAGTTCAACCTAGGCAAACGGACACATTACAAAGCATCTCAGAGTTATCAGTATTTTTGTTTTTCCTTTGAGAAACGGAGATGGAGATGTGTTTCTTATAAGATTATCTCCACTGGGTTTAGAGTATTACATTGTCACTTCCTTCAGCACTAATGTATGTCATTGTTTTCTGGAGTCCATTATTAATGTTAATTGATCAGCAGTCAGTCTTACTTATTCTTTGAAAGGAATGCATCGTTTTATCTGGTTGTTCTTAAGATCTTCTCTTTGCCTTTGGGTTTCAGTACTCTTACTATGATATGACTAAGTATGTTTTTCTTTGTATTTAATCCTGCTTAGGATTCATAAAAGTTCTTGAATTAGTGTCTTGATAATTTTCATATGGTTTAGAAGATTCCTGATCAGTAATTAAATATCACTTCTTCCCATTTTCTCTCTCTTCTCCTTTTGGGACTCTAAAACTCATATGTTAAAAACTTTTTTTTTTTTTTTTTTTGATAGCTGCATTATATGCACCACATCCATTATACGTACCACATCCAAATGTCTCATTCTTTTGTCTCTGTGCTTCAGTCTTCAGTCTGGATGTTTTTTACTGACTTGGTTTTCAGATTGCTAAGACTCTCTTAAGCTAACATTAGATAATAATAATATATTATATGCATATATATACATATATATCTGTATATGTGTGTGTGTGTGTGTGTGTGTGTGTGTGTGTGTGTGTTATATCTCTGCCCCAAGTTCCTGGCACAGAGCACCTAAAACCCTTATAAATTTCTAAGTTATAAGACACTAGGAAGAGTTTTTTTTCCTAATGAGGTGATGCTGGGTGAGCTCCTGAATGGGGCTGATCACCACAGAGATCAAGCTGTGATTTGCAGCTTGAAAATTTCAGCTCTTCACAGAGGGGAAAAGCTTAGACATGAAGTTAATAACTAATCATGCCCATATGAGGGAGCCTCCATAAAAATCCCTAGTACAGGGTTTGGGAGCTTCCAGGTTGGTGAACACATCCACATATGAGGAGGGTGACATACTCTACCTCCACATGAACAGAAGCTCCAGTGCTTGGGACCCACTCAGATCTCAGATCTCGCCCTATGTATCTCTTCATCTGTATCCTTTATCAGATCCTTTAATAAACTAGTAAACATAAGTAAATTATTCTGAGTTCTGGGAGCCACTCTAGCAAATTAATTAAATCCAAGGAGGAGTTTGTGAGACCCTAGCTAGTCAGAAGCATAGGTGACGACCTGGACTTGAGAATGGCACCTGAGGCCAGGTGAGAGCAGTCTTATGGGACTGAATCTTTAACCTGTAGGATCTGACACTATCCCCAGGTATGAAATGTCAGCATTTAACTGCATTGTAGGGCACTCAGCTGGTGTCGCAAATAACTGCTTTGTGGGGAAAACCACACCTCTGTTGTTAGAAATGTGTGTTAGACAGTGAAGGAGACACAGGAGAAAAGACTGAGATCTTTCCCAAAATAGCTAATTTGTTGTTAAAGTCTTCTAATCCATTTTTAATTTTGGATGTTGAATATTAAGTAGAAATTTTAATTGATTTTTGATATATTTTTGTTCTCTGATGAAATTCATCTTATCCACTTTCTTAAAAATATTAATTATAGTTATTTTAAAATCTATATCTAACAATACCAATCCCTGAATACCTGTGGGTCTGCTTTGTGTTCTTGCTTTTCTCACATGAATCTTTTTGTACGCCTGGTAATTTTTAACTGAATACCTCAAATTGTGTATTTAGTACTGTAGAAGTTCTAGATAATGCTATTTTCCTCCAGAAAGGTTTTTTTTAAGCTTCTGAGACAGTTAAAATAGGATAGTATCTTCATCTAATAAGGAATTGATTTGATTCAGAGTTGAGTCTCAGCCTTTTAAAAGCCTTGTCTATTTCTGGGCTCCTTAAGTCGTGGTTACAGGTGCCTCTCTGATGCTCTCAAACAATTTTGTCTGTTTTGTTTTTGTATTGTGTACAGGTTTCTAGCTATTCTCAATCAGATCTGTGATTTGCTACAAAGTAATCTGCCATAGTTGAAAGAAGGAGTCCCCTTCTATTCCTTTTGATTCTGTCTTTGACTCTCAGTACCTGCATCTCCCTTGCTTTGAATTGATCAGAACCTTTAATTTTGGTGACAAAGTTGGACAAATACCTTTTGTCTCCTCCCCTTGTCCGTGGTCACCTCTTCTCTGGAGTCTTTATAAGAAAAATAAATAAACAGAAGAAATAGCCCTGCATTCAAGGTTCAGTTGAACTGTCCCACAAAATTTATAAGTCCTTACCTCTGCCTGTACATTAGGAGTAAGGAACATCATTGACTCAGTGCTTATCCTGTCTTATTACACTGTAATCATGTGTGTAAACTTGGGACTGTCTCTGTCTTCCATTAGTCTGAGTTCCTTAAGGAAGCTTTATTGTCTGCATACTCTTCTGTTGCCTCTCTCTGATAATAACTGTTAAATTTTCTCCAGAGACTACACAGAGACAATCCAAACATTCCTCTAGCATAGTTGTTCAAAATTTGTTTATTATTACTGATAATTTAGAAAAACGTTTTTCCCATTACTTTCTACTAATAGCATATAAATTGGAGATTATTGCCAATTTGGACAAAAGCTTCCATGAAGTTTCTTCATATTTAGAAGAATCTTCCAGACCAAAATCTTCCTTGATATATTTCAAACTTCATTTCTCCTCCATAACTCAAATCCTTCTGGTACTGGGTTTCACTAGACACATTCAAATTGCAAAGAGACTGCAATTTCTGCACCTTTGGTTATAGCAATGGGTGAGTGGGCAATGGGCAATAGGATGATTCTTGAAAGCCATCCCTACACCAGAACACTTTAAAATAACTTACCTCTAAACAAAAGTGCCTGTGAACCACACAGATATATTTCACTAAACCAAAACTAAGCCTAAAACAACGTTCCTTAGCTGGATCCTCAAAACAACCACAGCCATTCCAAACTCTGATAGGGGAAGAAATGCAGGTGATGTTGTAGTAGAAGGAGACAGCAGTCTTAATTGATTATCTTACCAGTTAAAATATCTTAAATTAGTTAAATCTTAAATATCTTATCAGTTAAAATATCTTAAATTTTATAGAAACATGTGCTTATGAAAACACACTACTGGGCCCATTTCCAGGGCCTTGGAGGTGGGGTATGCTGGTGAGGAGGCATTTTATTAACTTCTGTGTAAACCTACCATGTATTTAAATAGCATTTATTTAATTACTCCTCACAGGGTAGCACATTTAGAATGTGGACTCTGGGAAAAAAGAAACTTAGGGGACTGTTGCTGGGAATGCAAACTGATACAGCCACTTTGAAAACAGTATGGTGGTTCTTCAAAAAATTAAAAACAGAATTACCATATGATCCAGTAATTCCAATACTGGGTATTTACCCAAAGAAGATGAGAACCCCAATTTGAAAAGATATGCCCCTCTATGTTTACTGCAACATTATTTACAATAGCCAAGACATGGAAGGAACCCAAGTATCCACTAATAGATGTATAAAGAAGAGATTATATATATATATGAATAATTCCATTATATATATAATGGAATATTACTCAGCCATAAAAAAGAATGAAATCTTGCCATTTGCAACAACATGGGTGGACCTAGAAGGTATAATGCTAAATGAAATAAGTTAATCAGAGAAGACAAATATTATATGATTTCACTCATTTGTGGAACTTAAGAAACAAACGAACAAAGAGAAAAGAGACAAAAACACTAAGACTCTTAAATACAGAGAACAAACAGGCAGTTGCCAGAGGGGAGGTGGGTAGAAGGAGGGGTGAGCTAGATAAAGGGAACTAAGAGTACACTTACCATGATGAGCACTGAGTAATGTATAGAGTTATTACATTGTGCACCTGAAACTAATATAACAATGTATGCTATTTATAAGTCAGTGTGGACCCTGAAATAATCATAGACAAAGAAAAGAAAGCTCAGTCCTTTCCCTTTATATAAGTTCATACACATGGTCTTAAGGAGATTCAGCACCACATCAAAAAATGTCCCCTGTCTCATTTCAGTAGGACTTTCTGAGGGAAGAAGAGAACAATAATTGTTCTCTATATTCCTTCTCTCTCTCTGTCTCTCTCTAAATGTCTAATCCAATATAGTGCTCCCACCCCTCTTCTTTCTCACTCTCAAAGGTTTGAGAGGACAAAGAGTGGTGAGAGTATTCTGAAATACATTGTCCTTACAGAAGACTAGAGTGAGTAAAGCCTTGCCTCCCTTTATTTCCCATACCCTGCCCCAAACCTACTGGAATAGTCTTTAATCCTTCCTCTATATCTCAAATCTCATGGAAGACTATTATATACACTGAGTTTGTTTACTTCTCCACTTTTCCAATAAGCTAAAGTTGTTGAAGTGTCTGGATTTCAGGTTGTGGCTTCAAAGTGTTGGTTCTGGGTGCCATTGTCTTAGTTTTACGTAAAACCATGTGAAGGCTGTGTGCAAAGTTAGCCTTGTTTATTACATCATAAGAAGCAAAATACAAGCATACTTGGGCATTAAAGCTTAGAAGAAGAGATGGGTATGTTATGTCCATGTTTAGAGAACACTATCTGCTGAGCTGATATGTCAACATACACAGTGACGCAATCCATAGACCTTAAGCCCGGAGTGGGATTTGAAGTGTGCACTTTTCATCTGAATTACAAAAAGAGAAGTCTAAGGTAATTTCTTATTATTTTTTTTAAGATTTTATTTATTTATTTGACAGATAGAGATCACAAGTAGACAGAGAGGCAGACAGAGAGAGAGGAGGAAGCAGGCTCCCCGCTGAGCAGAGAGCCCATCTCGGGGCTCGATCCCAGGAACCTGGGATCATGACCTGAGCCGAAGGCAGAGGCTTTAACCCAGTGAGCCACCCAGGCACCTTATTATTTATTTTTTTTAGTGTAGTCAAGCACTGGAGGATGCATTTGACCTAATTATTTCATCTTCTCTAATTACGTGTGCAAGTATTAATACTTTAGCCCTTCTGCCCCATTGGACTAACCAATAGCCTGAAGAAATAATGCTACTACTTTTAACATATTGTGATCCCTTTTTAAACATGAAATCTCAGATTAATTACAGTAACATTTAACAAAGGTCCATTATATGTTGGACACTGTTACCCAATAATTTCACATTTTTGCTAGATAATCAGAGCCAACAATTCCCAAGCACATAAGGAAGTTATAGCTGTGATGAGTCCAATCCATTCCAACTATTCTGGAATAGGAGATCCTTACTCATATATGAATGTATGTTTCACATTATTATCTCCAGGCTACTTTTACAGATTTATATATATTTTCCAAACAAAATGGGATTTTGATGTCTATATTTATGTCTCCAGCTAGAATTTAACTATTAAAGGGGACTCTGGGTGGCTCAGTCAGTTAAGAGCCTGCCTTCAGCTCAGGTCCTGGAAGGAACCCCATGTTGGGCTCTCTGCTCAGCAAGGAACCTGCTTCTCCTTCTCCTGCTACCTGCTGCCCCACCTCTCTCTCACTGTCAAATAAATAAGAAAATAAAATTTAATTTAAGTATTAAACAATATTCTTGGAGAAGGCATGCAAGTGATTAAATTAAGAACTGTTTATTTGGCAAAAGTTGGTGGAGAACAGATAAAATATATTTTTTTAATTTTTTATTTTTTATAAACATATATTTTTATCCCCAGGGGTACAGGTCTGTGAATCGCCAGGTTTACACACTTCACAGCACTCACCAAAGTAAAATATGTTGTTTAATCTCCAATATCTGCAATAACATCTATACACACAAAAAACCACTGATACTATTTCTTTCAAAGCAAATTCAAATAATAAGGGAAGAGAGATAAAAATTTAGACTTATCTTTCACATAGGTGTAATAACGGTTATATATATTGTGAACAAATTAGTTGAATCTAAATATTTTCCAATACTGTGCACTTGTTTTCTTACGTAAAGGTGCACAAAATGCTCATAAGTAAAATCTGGCCTTTTATCTCTTGACTTAACAGCAAGAAGAATTAACTAGAGCCAGAGGCACATGCATTTATCAACTTTGAGCCCTGCAAGTTTTGAAAGAGTTGTGGTTACACTCATGATAGATAACCCGTGAGTTTCTTTTTCTTGGCACAACAATATCGCAAGCATTTCTTGGACATGGAAAAATGGGTAGAAAATATTTGATGCTTTAAGTACTTTTTTTGATAATGTGAGCCTTTTCAATGACCCAGAAAGAGACATGGTATCTGGATGGGGCCCGGGACAATGGTTCTGCTGGCAGCCGTGATATGGGGCAAGCTCATCATGTACTGGGGCCAGAAAGAGCTAACTTAAGAGAGGTTAAAGCCAAGAAGACAGTCCTCACATTTTCACTCTAAAAATGTTAAAAACTCATTTTAGATATAGAAATGGTGCGAAAATGGGACCATTCCTGGATCCTTCAGGTATTCTGTACCCATGAAACATTTTCCTTTGATCCTTTCCTATATCAGTCAGAAGAGGAATGAATCACTTACGGCACCAGAAGACATAGCAGTGGAAGGCAGGGAACCTCAAATCACTCTTTAAAAAAAAAAAAAAAAAAAAGATTTTATTTATTTAATTGACAGACAGAGATCACAAGTAGGCAGAGAGGCAGGCAGAGAGAGAGGAAGGGAAGCAGGCTTCCTGCTGAGCAGAGAGCCCGATGTGGGGCTCAATCCCAGGACCCTGAGATCATGACCTGAGCCGAAGGCAGAGGCTTTAACCCACTGAGCCACCCAGGAGCACCCCCTCAAACCATTCTTACTAGAACATGAAACCTCAAAAGCACTGGACATCATAAACATCAATCATTATTAAGGAATACTTAATGTGTCCCTGGAGTTGTCCCAAATGCTACAAATCTCCTACAAGCTTCTTCCTTCATGTAGGTGTCTTGTGATCACAAATGGTACTGAAAGGCAATTGCTCTGAAATGTGCAGGCAAGTTCCCCCAACACAAAAGGTAACTTTTGTGGTTTATCAAGTCCATGTGTGTGTTTCTCATTTCTGGTGCCCCCCCCCTTTTTTAACAGGAAATTTTACAATCCAAGGTCAGTGCTCCTTTCAGTAGTGGCTACCGTTTATCAAGCAGTTATTATTTCATTTAACTATCGTAAGAATGTTGAAGTAGGGAATGCCTTTCTATTTTGCAGGTGAGGAAATGGAGGCTCAGGGAACCCAAGCATCTTAGGCAGAGCCACAAAGTGAATGGGAAATAGGTTTAAGATTCCAACCCTGGTTTATCTGAACTCAGAGTCTATGGGATCTCTATTACTGCAAAATATATAAACATTGAAATTGACAGAATTAGCATCGTATTCGATAAGTAACTCCTTTGGACCTTGCCTATCCAGGCCAAGCACCTCTGTTGCTCCAAACTTTTTTATGCATGTTTAGAGACACCCCCTCCACCCCGGTCGGACTTCTAGACCTACTTGAGTTTGTCAAAGGTCCTACTCAGACTAGAACAAAACACGGTGCTCGAACTGCATCTAAACTGAGCAGAAAAGACCCCCACCCTTCCTTGGAAGAGACATGCTGAGACACAACAAAGGTTAAGTTCAGAGCACAGTGATCTGTGTGCATAGTAGTGTTTATTTTGCCATTGCAGCAGCCAGCTGTGACTGTAACTCTCAGAAACTTGGTCATGTTCTCCTCTCATGGTGTCTGCACTCGACTCAACTTTGTGGCCTTTCTTAATGAGTGATCACCAAGATAAGTCTTCCTGAGTCCCCATCCTTAGCCAGGGGGACACACTGGACATTTGAAGGCTCTGGCATATCCAGCCTTTGCTCTGGACTCTGCTCTTGCTGACATTTTACAGGGCCCAGAGCTATCAAAATCCAAATCTTAAAGAAGGAGAGGATAACAAGGTTTGCAGAATCCATCCCATTATTTTTCTAGTTCTGCCTTTCTCTTATTTCTCCCCACCCTTAGCTTTCTGACTTGTAGATGCTGTTATTTCTACTATAATACAGCACTCTTTTTGTAGTTTTTATTATGCCTGTTTCTTCTGAAAAATGGAAGAATTCAATCTTTGTCAAAAGCATAGCAAGAATCTGAGGGGTTTGAAGTGGCGGGGGTGTGGGAGGTTGGGGTACCAGGTGGTGGGTATTATAGAGGGCAGGGATTGCATGGAGCACTGGGTGTGGTGAAAAAATAATGAATACTGTTTTTCTGAAAATAAATAAATTGAAAAAAAAAGGAATGCATTTGTAAAGAACACCAAGTGATGTATGGATATTGTACACCTGAAATAATGTAACACTGTATATTAGCTAACTGAAATTAAAATAAAAATTTAAAAAATAGAAAAAAAAAAAAACGCATAGCAAGAGTCCTTGAGTGTGACTGAGAAGGTGTAGGGCTCAACAGAGACACTTTGTCCAGAACTCACCCATGTTCCTGTCTCTCATTACATAAAGATTCATCCCATGCCTACCTCTTCTACAGAGCATTTTCTGATTGCCCCCTGCCCCTGGCAATTTCTCCCTCCTCTGGCTTCTATGTAAGGTGCTGCAAGATCCTTGAGGACAGGAACCTTTGTCTAGTAAACTGTTAAATCTTACCTTTGTTTGGGTTAGTGCTAATATTATTGGAAGGCTGGGTTCCTCTGAATCATTAATGCTCAAGGAATCAGTATGGCCTGCATGAAGGTTACCCTCAAAACCAACTACCTCAATCCAACTGCTCCAGGCAGAAAGAGTTTCAGTACAAAAACTCTATCCTGGCTCTGGGACCTGAGGCAGGCTCTCTGTGGTTCTGTCTTCTCATCTTTAAAATGAAGGCATTAAATTTCATGACATCAAATTCATTTCCAACTGTGAAATTCTATTTGTAAGCTATTCTTATTCTAAGAGGAAAATGATTTCATTTCTATTTCCACATATCTTTAATTTTAGCTGATTTCATACCTAAGAATAAAAAGATAAAGTACTTTCTCTTTCTCCCTCTCCCCCTCCCTTTCACATCTGTTCTGTACATGCAAAATGTCTATTATTGATGCTTCCTGGTTTTGTGAGAGTGATTTTTACTATGTCTCCTTACTTTCTGAATTTCTTCTTTTTTTCTTTTTTTAAGATTTTATTTATTTATTTGACAGACAGAGAGATCACAAGTAGGCAGAGAGGCAGTCAGAAAGAGAGGAGGAAGCAGGCTCCCTGCTGAGCAGAGAGCCCGATGCGGGCCTCGATCCCAGGACCCTGAGACCATGACCTGAGCTGAAGGCAGAGGCTTTAACCCACTGAGCCCCGCAGGTGCCCACTTTCTGAATTTCTAAGAATAGCATATATGATATGAAGTCAAAGTATATTCATCAAAGATACATTGACTTAAATTGTTCTTTTGCCTATTGTCTTTGGTAGATATGTTCTGATAAATAATCTTGGAAAATCGTTTAAAGAGATGAAACAACTCTCATTGTTCCAGTTTCTTTGTGTAGATGATTACAAGGTTTTATAAAAAGAGATATTCAATGAACTGTATGTACGTGAATGGCCTTGTGTTAGTTTTTCCAGTTTCAATTCTCTTTTAACATTTATTGTAAACAGCAGAGACCCAAGAGTTCTCATCTAAGTTATGAGCCAAAACAAATGATCAGGTTACACCTGTTTGGCTTATGCTACCTTGGAAACTGCTGGACTCCATTTGCCTGAGCTTAAAGCAATAGCTTCCTCTCTGGGAAATAATAAAATCAGTTCATGATTTTTTTAATCAAATGAGCAACCAACCGACTGGCTCTCTTCTTAATCTCCACATCTGCGTCAAGAGGTAAGTTAAGCTTATTTCTCTTACATTACGTTTTGTTTATTTAATGGGAAGATGGCATTTCTTGTAATCAGGTAGTCATTACCTCTTTCCAAAAAGTTTTGCTGAGAGAAGTAATCCTAATTATTACAAGCTAGATGTCCTGCTATTCAGTTTTGTGCCGCATCACAGATGCCCCTTTGGGATAAGCTACCTCTAAGAAAAATTGCCCATGTGGAATGTGTGATGGATCTGAGGGCTTTGGCGGCTATGGCCAAGTCGGAACACCTGGCTTGAACACATCCACTCATGTGAATGAGTGGGACTTGAGGGCATAGAGGAACAGCACAGGACCTCTCGTGGCCCCTTCTGTGTGGCTTGAGGACAAATTTTGCTCTCTTCCTAAGAGGGGGACCTCTAAAAAATGACAGTGCCTTGGGACCCCTTTGTGGCTCAGTCAGTTAAGCATCTGAATCTTGATTTCTGCTCAGGTCATGATCTCAGGGTCCTGGGATCAAGCCCTGCATCTGGGCTCTGTGCTCAGTGGAGAGTACCCTTGGGTATCTCTCTCCTTCTCCTTCTACCCCCAATCCTCGCTCATGCACACTCTCTAATAAATAAATAAATCTTTAGAAATTATTTTAAAAATAAAAAATAAAAATGGCAACGCCTTTATTCTGACAGGAAATTAAAATACCAGGCAAGCAGTATATATATATATATATATATATACACACAGATAGATATACATATATATCTATCTGTGTGTGTGTTGGCCCGTGTGGGTACTGTTCTACTCAGTATTGTTCATGAACCTTTAGTGTTGACAATTTATTTTTTTTAGTATACCATTTTTTATATGTATGAAACCTAAAATTAGATGTGAAGTAATTTTATAATCACAGGTTAATCCTTAGACTTATAGCTCTTATGATCTATATTTACAAAAGAAAAATCAAACATCACAAAACCAATAAAATTAAAAATTAAAGTTTAGTGGACAAAAGATATGGTTTGGCTGAAATTAAATACTACTTATTAAGAGAATAAGATACTGACAGCAGAATCCCAGATTCTTTTTTTTTAAGATTTTATTTATTTATTTGACAAAGAGAGAGATCACAAGTAGGCAGAGAGGCAGAGAGAGAGGGGGAAGCAGGCTCCCTGCTGAGCAGAGAGCCCAGTGCGGGGCTCAATCCCAGGACCCTGGAATTGTGACCTGAGCTGAAGGCAGAGGCTTTAACCTACTGAGCCACCCAGGTGCCCCCAGAAGCCCAGATTCTTTGAAGTTGGTCCTACCTGTTGCACTGTGGGTCAGGTTATGGCTTTTTCTCCCACCACTTGTCTCCATTCAAACTGCCAGCAGGCTTCATTCATTCATGCTGCACTCTCAATAGCCTCTGAGTACTGAAAGCCTGTGGCAGTCCTCAGGTATGAGCTAGTCATCCAGCATTGGTCTGTTTGTTTAAGACCATAAAGACAAAATATACACACGTAAACTTCTCACAAACCCTTGAGAATCTAATGACAACCCCTCAGGGTCACAGATCATGGACTGAGAAACACCTTGCTTTAGGGATTTTCCAGACAGGTTATTGCTAAAAATGAAAATGCCTTGTATTAAAACAGGGGGTTTTATGGAATTTGCAAGTGTCAGCAGGTGGTGGAAAGAGGCCCTTGAGAACAAACTATTCTTCAGAGGTTAAATAATTTGTGTACAGGGTAGCACAGAATTATTAAAGAACCAGAAAACCCAGCATGCTTCAGGGAGCTGGAGATCAGTCATTCAGGATCTGTGTTCTGCTCCTGGGATTTCTTTCTTTCTTTCTTTTTTAATTTTTTAAAAAGATTTTGTCTATTTATTTGACAGAGAGAGAGATCATAAGCAGGCAGAGAGGCAGGCAGAGAGAGACAGGGGAAGCAGGCTCCCCATTGAGCAGAGAGCCCCATGCGGGACTTGACCCCAGGACCCTGAGACCATGACCCTGAGACCATCACCTGAACTGAAGGCAGAGGCTTAACCCTCTGAGCCACCCAGGCACCACTGCTCCTGGGTTTTCTACTGATTTGGGGGAGTCTTGCACAAACCCCTTTCTTCTCTGAGTTTCTCTTTCTTTATCACCACACACAGACCTTAGCTGCTTCACAGGATGGAGGTGGGGGATACATGAGATGCTGAGGGACACTTTGGAAATGCTCAAGCACTACCCAAGGGCAGGTACTGTTATTACTGAGACATGAAAGGAGCTGAGTGTGGAAGCTAACACCGTTTTCAGGGCTTGTCTCTGGCAGTCTGCAAGGATATTGGAAATCCAGTGCCCCTCAAACCCAAGTTTCAAAATAGCACTTTCAGAGCAGGACTCTAGCTCCTGGCAGTGTTTTTGTGCCCATTCAGAGCATAGAGAAGGCACTTGCTTGCAGATAGCTGAACCACACTGGAAGTGAGGCTTCAGTGTGGGGGGAGTTGGTGGCATAGCAAAGGCTCACTTAGCAATAAGTGAAGGACAGGTGGGCAGATGCTCAGTCCCAAAGGCTTAAAAAACTCAGGTGTATGATTCACCCCAAGGTGAGTCAGCTCTAAGGGACTCATTAACCAAACCCAGAGGAGCCTGATTTATAAGGTGGCTCTCCAGAGACTGGAACTCTTGTATGTAGTAGCAGGGGAATATCCTTGCACAGTTTAGGGAATCTTTTCAGCAAGAAAGTTATGACTCAGTGGTTGCTTGGTCAATTGGAGGAATGAGAATCAAATGACTGTAATGGACATTTAATCTAGGATGTAGAAAATTCTGACATGTTAACTATCCTTGCTCCTACTCTATGGTTATTGCAACTAATTTTCTCAACTAAAACTTGTACATGTTCTCATTAGCTCTGACATCAGCATATTTGCAATTGGGTTGTCCCAGAAAATCCAGAATCCTTGGTTTGCAGAAAGAGTGTTGGAGTGTTTTATATTTGTACATTTTCCCTGTACATAGAAGTAGGCAGACACTGAGAAGGTCTACGTAGTTTCTACTCACCTAGCATTCATGCGGAGCTCTATTCTCCTGTTGACCTTTGCTGCTACGTCATTATGCCAGGCCCACATGGTTGATTAGCTTGTTTCTTCGTTTACTATCAACTTTATTTAGGGACACTCTTGTTGCTATGATGGGAAAATAAAATTCCAATTTTCACCTGGACGTTTAGGGTCTTACATAATTTTACACCCTTATATCTACTAATATTCTAGTATTTTCCAGATTATCCCAGGAATATAGGACAGATGGTCTTTTTGAGATAGTTTTCTTATACGAATTACTAATCTTTTCCAATGATGCTTCTTAGTTATTTCACACTCAAAGGAGGTATTTGTCTCCAAATTCTGAGTTACTTAATTTGGTCTGATTATGCTTTCCCTCCAGGATGTCATGTTTTATGGAGGCCTGTGACTGAGGCCTGTGTCAGTTAGTAGAGGGCACCAGGGTGGCTCAGCTGGTT
Organism: Mustela erminea; assembly: GCF_009829155.1. Lineage (NCBI taxonomy): Eukaryota > Metazoa > Chordata > Mammalia > Carnivora > Mustelidae > Mustela > Mustela erminea. The sequence continues at coordinate 43,028,455 of NC_045617.1, forward strand.
AAGCATCTGCCTTGAGCTCAGCTCAATGATTCCAGGGTCCTGGGATGGAGTTCCACAGAGCTTGCTTCTCCCTCTCCCTCTGCCTACCATTCCTCCTGCTTGTGCTCTCTGTCTCTCTCTCTGCCAAATCAATAAATAAAATCTTTAAACAAAATCAGTTAGTAGAACCTCAGTATAGCTGGTAGAGGATTTTTTGTTGAGCTTTTGGGGGTCTTTCAACTTTCACTGGTTTGATAATGATGATGATATTTAAATTGGTATTTGTTATGCATCAGGTGATATCCCAAGTGCTTCAAATGAATTTATTCATTTATTCCTATTTACTCATAGCTATACCAACGCAAATTCCTTCTAAGAGTAAACTCTGACATGTACAAATTTATTTCTTCCTCATATTCATTTGGTTGTGACTCCTGGATATGCAACACGCAGGGGACAGTCATTTTAAATTTTACATTTTAACACAATTCTTATCCAAAATCTCCATTTTGAGGATCAGCTCTCTGCTGTGAAAAGAAGGGTCCAAACAATTTGTCAATCATTATTCTTAGAGCATTCCCACTCCTCATCCCCACAGAGCATGGGCGTATGTGCAACCACATACCCTCTGTCTCCACTTCCCAGATACATTTCATCTGGGAATTTTAATAGAATTATGAAATAGTTGTATCAACATTAATGCCAATAATAAAAAAACCCTTGCTATAAGCTTAAGATTTGAATTATATGAGTAAATAGGAATGGATGGATATTTCCTACTAATATTGATATTAGAGATGACAGCAAAGTGATATGAAAATTAATCTCTCATCTTTTAGCTCAATATTCTTAGTGTGATCAGTGTGAAGAATTAAGGCCCTTGGCGACTATATGAGTGATTCATTCTATGGCAAAGAGCAAAGAAATTTGAGATTGAATAATTCACCTTAGAGTCAACATTCAATTTTGCTGTTTCCTTTTTTCTTTTTTTTTCTTTTCCTTTCTGTTCTATTCTTTTCTGTGTGTGTGCATACTTCACAAAATTTTTATATTTCATCTTATGTTCCCAACATCTTATGTTCCTAACAAACTTCATGAAGTCAGCTTGAAAAATATTAGTATCCCCTTTTTATGGACAGGGAGAATGAACCCTCAAAAGAGTGAACTTCTTGTCTATAGTGACATAGCACAGGACAGCCCACTGTGACCTCTAAGGCTCTATGTGACCTGGCTGGACCTCCTTTTCCAGCCTCATCTCAGCCCATCTACTCTTCACTCACTAAGGTCCAGTCACATGGACCTTCCTTCTGTTCCTCAAACACGTTAAGTTCATTTTGTCCAGCCATTCCATTTTCCTCGGATGTTCTTCCTCATAGCTTCACATAGTTGACTTCTTACCACTTGGGGTTCCATCTGAAGGCCACCTCATTAGAGAGCTCTCCCATGGCCTCCCAGTCCAAAGAGACTCTCCTGGCCCCATCAAAATTACATCATTCTGCTTGTGCTTCTTCACAGTCTTCATCATTATCTGATATTCTGCATTTATTTATTGTCTCTCTCCTTCTCTAGAATATAAGCTCTATGAGAGCAAGGCCCTTCTCTATCCAGCTCAGTCTTGTATCTCAGCACCCAGAGCATATACTTGTCACAGTTCTTTTTTTAAGGGAGAGAGAGAAAGAATTGGAGTGAGAGAGAGAGTGAGAGTGAGCAAGAAAGAGTGAGTGGGGAGGGACAGAGGGAGAGGAAGAATCTCAAACAGGCTCCATGCCCAGAGCAGAGCCCAATGTGGGGCTCAATCTCACAACTCTGAGATCATGACCCGAGCCAAAGTCAAATTGGATCCTTAACCTACTGAGCTACTCAGCTGCCCCTTTATTTTATATTTTAAAAACTGTCCTCATCCTAGTAAATGTGAAGTAATATCTCATTGTAGCTTTGATTTGCATTTTCCTAATGACTAATGATGTTAAGTATCTTTTCATGTATTGACTGGCCATTTGTATGTCTTCTTTGGAGTTATGTCTTTTCAAATATTTTGACCATTTTTGAATTATTTTTGTTGTTGAGTTTTAGTAGCTCCTTACAGATTCTGGATATTAAAACCTTACCAGATACATTACATACAAGTATTTTTTCTCACTTTGTGAGTTGTCTTTTGGTTTTTGTAATAATGTCCTTTGACGAACAATGGTTTTTAATTTTGATGAAATCCAATTTATTTTTTTCTTTGTTGTTCATGCTTTCAGTGTCATATCCAAGAATCTATTACCAAACTCAAGATCATAAAGATTTACTCCTTTGTGTTCTTCTAAGAATTTTATAGTTTTGACTCTCATATTTAGGTCTTTGATCCATTTTAAGGCAAGTTTTTAAATGGTATAAAGTAGGGATCCAACTTCATTTTTGTTCATATGGAAATCTGATTGACCCAGCACCTTCTTCTCACCTCCACTTTTAATTCAGATAAGATGTTTGGGGAATATTTGCAATTTCCCAATATTATTCCTGATATTAGTAATACTGAATATTTTACTTCCTGAAAATATTTGATTAATTGAATTTTCCAAACTAAATTCTTGTGCAGTTAACTGCTAGTTCTTAAGAGAAAAGAGAAAGTCACAGGAGAACTAGTACATTAGAATTGGCAAGTAGAAACTCTTCAAGGTAGTTATCCTTAGTGGTTTAAGAAAAGAGATAATTTAAAGAGTTTTATTAAAGATAAAGCGATAATCTGAATTATTATTTAATGACGTTGGGGTGCCTGGGTGGCTCAGTCTGTTATGTGGTTGCCTTCAGCTCAGGTCATAATCCCAGGGTCCTGGGATCAAGCACCATGTTGAACTCCCTGCTTAGTGGGGAGGCAGCTTCTCCCTCTCCCTCTGCCTGCCTCTTTGCCTACTTGTGCTCTCTCTTTATCTTGTGGTCAAATAAATAAATAAAATCTTTTTTTTTTTTTTTAAAGAAAGAGATAAGAATGATGAGCTAATGATTTCAAACTAATAATGACTGCTTTCAAATGCTTAAAGGGCCATTATATGAAGATTCCTAACTTACCCACCTTCATAGGAAAAAAGCCAGGGGAAAAAAAAATATATATATATACTTACAATTGGAAAGACTTCCAATTTGACATCGAAGAAAGGCTTTTAATGGCAAAATAATGATGATGATGATGATAATAATAATGCTTATGGATCACTTACCATGGGTCAGACTCTGTTTTGAGCCCAACATGGCTGGTACTATTATCATCAAAGCTGAACTTGGACTTGAACCTGAGGAGTCCAACACTGTGCCCAGGCTTTTATCCACTGTGCTAAAACCACCCTTGTTAAAATTGAACTAACATTAGAACACCTCTCTCTCCTGAGAAAAGCCATGGTCTTTCCATTAGCAGAGAACTTCAAAATAGGATAGATATTTATCAGCCAAATGAAATTCATAATCCTGTCACATTTGATGGTATCAGTCTTCCAATTCTACTCAAACACCAGTTGCTTTTTTATTGCTCTCCTTTTAGCAAAAAAGTCTGAATCTACTCTTGCCTTCCTCCCTTCTCTAAAATGCCCAGCAGGGTGGCTTTCAAATGCTTTGTAACATTAATAAATACCCTTTTGAATAATATGGACAAATGCTCAATGACACATGTTACAGGAAAACATAATACCCTTTGTTTTCCCTTTTTAATCTTTGGGACTTTGTTTTATAATTCATGGAGACATTAACCTTTCAGGTGGATCTGAGAATCCTTTTTATTTAATACAATTTTGTTTGTATTCTGAAAACCCAAGGACATTGAAGTATTTATTCCCTGCTGAATAGAGCACTGTGTACATGTGTCTTTGTTTTCTCTGAAAACGTCTCTTAACCTTCGTACATTTCCTCAGGGCTCTAGTGTGTGGGCTTACTACATATTGTTCTCTCTATACGAGGTAGTGTGACATGCTCCAACAGGTGTGCTGCTATAACAGTATCCCAATTTTCTTAACATCCTCATTCCCCTCACACCATCATTTCCATGATACTCTTTCAGCTGAGCTATAGAGAAAGCAAAAACTAATTAATTTTTGTAATAGAAAGCAAGATCTGAAATGGCAAGGATTTCACCTGAGAAATCACAAAGTATATGAGTGGCAGACCTGGAGTTCTAGCCCACATCTTCCTTTTTTTTTTAATAAATCATAGCACTTTTTATTTTTATTTTTTTCCACAGGTAAATTGTACCAAGCATTTATTTTTTTTTTAATTTTTATTACATTCAATTAGCCAACATATAGTACATTAATTTTTTTTTATTTTCAGCATAACAGTATTCATTGTTTTTGCACCACACCCAGTGCTCCATGCAATCCGATCCCTCTCTAATACCCACCACCTGGTTCCCCCAACCTCCAACCCGCCCCCCGCCCCTTTAAACCCCTCAGATTGTTTTTCAGAGTCCATAGTCTCTCATGGTTCACCTCCCCTTCCAATTTCCCCCAACTTCCTTCTCCTCTCTAACTCCCCTTGTCCTCCATGCTGTTTGTTATGCTCCACAAATAAGTGAGCCCACATCTTCTGATGAGAGAGTTAAGAAAAGTGATTTTTACTCAGAGAGATTTTGCTTCATCTCCACAGGGCACATTTGGAAATGTATGGACTACATTTTTGGTTGTCTGAACTGGGGGCAGGAGGTGGTACTACTGGCATTTACTGGTAGAGGCCAGGGAGACCGCGAACGACCTACAATGCACAAGACAGCCACTCCAACAAAGAATTATCCGGCCCCAAGTTTAATAGTGCTACTGTTGGGAGGCTCTGTTTTAGAGTGATGGAAATTGGATTTGAACCCTGCTCTGCATCTTACTTAGTAAACATGGGAAAGTGGCTTCATTTTTTAGAATCTGCTTTCTCATCTGAAAGAACAAAACATCCACCACCATAAGCAAACAAACCCAACCAAAAGCAAACAGAACCCCACTTTCCAGAGTAGTTGTGAGAAACCAACTTAAAAGCACTGAACAGAGAGTGCTGAGCATACAATGGGCCCAACAAAAAAAATTCGGGGCCACACCACAGCATTCAATTATAAGACAAGATAGAAGCCAGGAAGACATTACTGATATGAAAAAGAAGGCTCCCTAGCATCCTATCAACTTTTTAAACTTTTAAAAATAAAAATTCAATTAATTAACATACAATATATTATTAGTTTCAGGCACAGAATTTAGTGATTCATCAGTTGCCTATAACACCCAGTGCTCATTACATCAAGTGCCTCCTTAATGTCCATCACCCAGTTACCTCAACCTCCAAACATCTCTCCTCCAGCAACCTTCAGTTTGTTTCCTATAGTTAAGAGCTTCTTATGGTTTGCCTCCCTCTCTGTTTTTATCTTGTTTTATTTTTCCTTCCTTTCCCCTATGTTTTTTGTTTCTTAAATTCCACATGAATGAAATCATATGGTATTTGTCTTTCTCTAACTTATTTCACTTAGCATAATACCCACTAGTTCCATCCACATTGTTTCAAATGGCTTGATTTCATTCTTTCTGATGTCTGAGTAATATTCCATTGTGTGTGTGTATACACATACATACATATATATATATATACACACACATATTTTATATACACACACATATATACATATACATATATCTCTCACATATTCTTTATCCATTCATCTGTCTATGAATATCTGGGTTCTTTCCATAGTTTAGCTATTGTAGACATTGCTTCTATAAACATTGGGGTGCATGTACCCCTTCAAATCAACATTTTTGTATCCATTGGGTAAATACCTACTAGTGCAATTGTTGAGTCATAGGGTAGTTCTATTTTTAACTTTTTGAGGAACCTCAATATTGTTTTCCAGAGTGGCTGCACTAGTTTGCATTCCCACCTACAGCGTAAGAGGGTTCTTTCTCCGCATCCTTGTGAAAATCTGTTGTTTCCTGACTTATTAATTTTAGCCATGCTGACCTGTGTGAGGTGGTATCTCACTGTGGTTTTGATTTGATGCCAAGTGATGCTGACCATTTTTTCATGTGTCTGTTGGCCATCTGTATGTTTTCTTTGGAGAAATGTCTATTCATGTTTTCTGCCCATTTCTTGACTGGATTTTTTGTCCTATCAGCTTTTATATGGAAAAGAGCAAAAGAAATGGAGAGAGGTGCAAGATAATTAAGCATCATCAAGGACATAGTATGAGGAGACCGGAAGAGATGATGAGACTGGAAATGGAAAGGTGTGGGAAGGATGTATAAGTGAGAGAGATTTCAGCAGTGACCTGGAGGGAAATTTGAGAGATATTTAGGAGGAATTGGAATTTGGAGAGCAATTAAAAAGGGGCATGAGAGAGGAGTCCAGGATGTATGTGGGATATCCAACTTGGGCACTTGGGTATTGGTGATGCCATTGAACAAGAAAATCAAAAGGCAGGATAGATAATAAATTCAGCTGTAGATATAACAATTTTGAGATGCCTGGGACATATTTAAATGCTAACCAAGAGGCAGTGAGGTCTGGAAATCTGGGGAGGAGCCAAAGATTTGAGAGTCAGGAGTCTGAAAGCAATAGTTGAATCCATGGGAATAGGCTGTAGAGCTGGAATGACCATTTTGAGGCAAGATGAGACGGACCCCTCCCTCTAGACTGGGTGGAGCAAGTTAAGTTGGGCAGGGATGTAAATGGGTCTGGAAGGGTGAGGAAACATGAGTTTGAAGAAATTCTTATTGGAGAGAATCATTTTTCACTATCAGACTGTACGCAAGCTCAGCTGTTGATATAAGATATGGGACACAAAGGGAGGTAAGTGCAGTGACTAACCTTTAGGGATTGGGGAGGGGCACTAACAAAGTAGAAAAAGTGAGTAGAGATTACAACTTCAAGAAGTGGGTATGTAAGGGCTATCTCAAGGTATCAAGGTTACCTTGGGATTCATATCTGAATTTTTCTAGATTAGTAACAAAACACATCCATCCTTATAGAGAAGCAATAAACTGAAGGATTTGTGTGTTTGAAAATGGGTATAGTGTGTGCGGGGTCACCAACCAAATTCCAAATTAAACTGGGCATGAGATCAATTGTATATACAGACTAATTGTGTTATCTCCATGCTTGAAAGTGAGTCCTCCACATCCAGAGTTGAAATTTGAGTTTCTTTTCCACAATCCCATAATCAAGTAAGACAGTGAAAATGATCAATGAAATAAAAATAAATGAATATGATGAAATTGTTTTCTTTTGCAGAATCTTACCTTCTTTTGAACCCAAGTCATGAGTTGGATGTTCCTCAGAGACCTCTTAACTGGAGTAAACAAATACTCAACTGGCATTGGACGGATTTGGCTAGCTGTTGTGTTCATCTTCCGTTTGCTGGTCTACATGGTGGCGGCAGAGCATGTGTGGAAAGATGAGCAGAAAGAGTTTGAGTGCAATGTGAAACAGCCTGGTTGTGAAAATGTGTGTTTTGATCACTTCTTCCCCATCTCTCAGGTCAGACTTTGGGCCTTACAACTGATCATGGTCTCCATGCCTTCACTTCTGGTGGTTCTACATGTAGCCTATCGTGAGGGTAGAGAGAAGAGGCACAGAAAGAGACAGTATGTCAGCCCAGGTATGATGGATGGGGACCTGTGGTACACTTACCTTATCAGCCTCATCGTTAAAACTGGTTTTGAGATTGGCTTCCTGGTTTTATTTTACAAACTGTATGATGGCTTTAGTGTTCCCTACCTTATGAAGTGTGACTTGAAGCCTTGTCCCAACACTGTGGACTGCTTCATCTCCAAACCCACCGAGAAAACCATCTTCATACTCTTGTTGGTTATTATCTCATGCCTGTGCATTGTGTTGAATTTCATTGAACTGAGTTTTTTGGTTCTCAAGTGCCTTATTAAGTGCTGTGTCCAAAAATACTCTAAAAGTCTTCAGTCCTCAGCATGTGAGTGCCACAACCTCAGATATGTTGAATGTGGTGGGATGGGAACTCCTCCCTTACTCCAGAATCGCCATTCGAATTTGGCCACAAGCTCACCCCATCAAGATAAAATAAAGCTACTTTTTGACACACAAGAGCGTTAGACAAGGAAAACCGGCATCCTTTCTGAACAAGATCTGAGCTACACTAGAAAACAAAGGGCATCAACCTTCATAGGATTTGGGATTCCCTTTTTTTTTTAAATTTTCAATATGTGCTCAGTTGTATACACTAGACAGAGATCTCATTATTGTAGGGTTCTAGTGGGTACGTGAATTGTGTTTGAATAGTTAATTGCAGATTAGTCTGAAGAAATTCAACAAGCAGCATTCTTTTAAATGCTTAGATCTGTCAACCGGAAGATATAAAAAGTGACACTTCTGAAAATATGATGGCCTCCAAGCTGAGGTTGAAGCACTGGCAATCTTTCCAGAGTGGCAGCCTAGGCTCCCCTCACTCAGCCCTACTTAATATCTGCAGAGAAAGAGTATGTTGAGGGTGGGGCAGCAGCTAACCGAGGGCACACAGAAGCACACACAATGACACTCAGTAAGAAGGCCTGGCCTGGGGAAATGACCACAGGGCCCAGGACTCTGCAGGTCAGGACTCCCTGGTTGTAAGTGGACTAGGGAAGAGGGAAGAAAGCCATCATTTGTCGTCTCCAAGTTGATACAATATTACCAGGAGATATTCCACTTAAGCCTGAACTAGGAGGCACCTGAAAGGGTTACTCTAGAGACACAGAAGCAGGTCCCAACGAGTACATTGACCTGAAGCAGGGTAGGATCTAGAAAGAGAACATACCCAGCTTGATAATTACTTGGCACTTCTACCATTGAACATTGAACTACTTTGTAAATTTCTGTATTTGTTGAGCTTTTTTATAATCAGAAATTCAGAATGTATTCCACAATATATCATAGTTTGCCCACAATTTACTAGTACATCTCTATCTAGATAATAAAATGTGTACTGTGCTATTACATTGGTGTGAGAAATGTAAAAAATCAAATAAAAATGTTTATTATTACTTGATTGGGAGCCTAGATTTTAGGTTTTGTTTTTTGTTTTTAAGAGAGAGGGAGAGGGCACATGAGCATAAGGGGGGCTGGTGGGAGGCAGAGGGCGAGGGAAAGAGAGACTCAAGCAGGCTCTACACACAGTGTGGGATCCCACAACCTTAAGGTCATGACCTGAACGGAAACCAAGAGTCAGAGGCTCAACCAAATGACCCAACCAGCGACCCCTTACTTTCTCATGTTCTTTAAAAAACCACAGATATATTATTTTTGGATTTAATAAGAATGGATGTGCATTTATCCAGGATAAAAATGAAGTGGTTTTGTTGTGTTGTCTGTCATTGATATGGTTACTTGATTGCACTATTATTATTCTGTGAAATAAACCTTTTCTGACAGTTTCAGAACACGATTTGCAACCCTGTTTGGTAATGATAGCTCAGAAATCATTCTTTTCCACTGGGAATTTTTTAATGAGACTACAGTGCATAAAAATGTAATTTTAACTGAAACCGATTTTGTCATGTCTTCCATGGCCTTGCCCTCTTCAGCAGAAAGCCACTGCAATTCATGCATAATGAAGGTTATTTCTGTCACTATCTACAAACTGTGTCACCAACAGTGGTCATAATCTGCCTTAAAGACTGTGCCCTGGACAACACAGAGAAAGGTGAATTTTGTGGTTTTCTCCGTCTTTCAATTTATGCCTCAGATCGCACACTGTTGCACTCATAAGGCTACATCCTTTTGATATGAAGAAACCTCAGCTTCACAAGTGCAGATAACCACTGAAGGCCTCAAAGGAATACATACAAATTTTTGACAGTGATGGGGGTTAAAGAAGTTTAAGGTTTTTGAGGCCGCGATCATATCACAGAGTCTTGAAAATTGGGTTTCAGTGCACAGAACTGGAATGGAGACGGTTTTTCAGTCTGAGAGTAAATTTGCTGCCAAAGATGTTTTGAGGAGCTCAGTCTCATAGCATCAGTTATGCCAACAAATTTTGCTCTGGGGAAAAGAGTGGGTGGGACATATGTTTTGCTTGCTCTCCCACTCCACATGGAGAGAAGATGGAAAGGTAATAGGAGAAAGGACTATGAATAAAGTTGTTTAGACAAGAAGGGGAATGATTTTTAAAAATTTTATTCCTATTTTTATAAAGATTTATTTATTTGACAGAGAGAAAGAGAGAGAGAGAGATCGATCACAGGTATGCAGAGAGGCAGGCAGAAGGAGAAGGGGAAGCTGGCTCCCTGCTGAGCAGAGAGCTTGATGTGGGGCTTGATCCCAGGACCCTCAGATTCTGAGATCATGACCTGAGCCAAAGGCAGAGGCTTCACCCACTAAACCACCCAGACGCCCCCTTTTTTCCCCTTTAGAAGATGCAAAGCATTTGATTGAAACTGGCACTTAAATTTTGACATCTTTATTGTTTCTCTTATCAATAAATTAAAATTTATTGAACTATGATCAATATGAAAAAGACACTGTGCTATACCTTCAGAGATCTATAATTATGGCCTCAAGAAAATCTCCACTTTCATGCAGGTGCATGGAGGTGAAAATGGGGGCAGGAGGAGAATTTCACACTTGTGTCCTGGATTGACATGGTCACCTCACTTGACTTGACCCCCCTACAACACTGATGCTCAGAAAGTAGGCAATAACCTTTGAACCCCAAGATTCAGTCACTTCCTTTCAGGGATATACATCTAGTAAAAGTAGAGTTAGTGATCAACCATGGTTTTTCCTTAAACCACTTTCTCATCTCATCAGTCTTCCCAGATCACTAAACAGTTATCTTCTTAATGTCATTCAAGCCATTCCTGAGCTGCAAGTTTCTTTGGCTTTCTACACTCGTCCCCCAAATCTTTCTGGTTACAGATTTTGTCTGTGGCCACAGGGTTTCCTTCTCATTGAAGCTGGAGGGAATTTTTTTTTTTTTCAAGTGCCTGTATGAAAGAATGGCTAGGGCTGCAAGTAGCTATGGTTCCAGGCTTTCCAAGGAAATTAAATCAACTTCCTCAAGACAGAAAGATTGCAAAGTTAAGAGGAGAGGAGAAAAAGGCAAAGACCTGAGAATGTTTGAATTGTTCAATCCTGCTGTTCTGACCCAGGCTCCCCCGCTTCCCACTCCACCCCAGCTTTCTGCAGTTCAGTTAAATGAAAGATGAATTCCCCATTTTTGCTTAAGCTGGTTTAAATAGGGTTTCTGTATCTTGCAACTGGAAGAATCATAATAAAACCATGTTCTTTCTACATTTCTTTCCCATACAATTAAAAAAAGAGGAGGAGGTAGGACACTTCTCTTGTACTTACTCTCCCTTTTTAGGCATTGAGCATCCTAACTTTTACATGTGTCTATGTATAGAATGTTTGAGTGAATAGGGGGAGAGATGTGGAAGGATTTCAACATTGGTTACGATAAAGGAGAGAGAATTATTTTTCTTGATAAGTCTTTTCACATTTGTGTTCTCAAAAATTTAATAAAGAAAATAAAGCAATTAAAAGCCCAAAGTACCCCATCCCAACATAGGCATAGCACACCTTTCTCAAATACTGATGCCAACTTATTTCTAGTTTATATTTTATTGTTTGTATATTGCTATATTAATAGCACAGAGCACAAAAGAGAGGGTGTGTCCCATTTCTGTAAAAAAAAAAAAAAATGGTGAGGAAAGCAAGAACCACTGGTGGAACGTTTAGAGGCAAAAAGTGTCAGCATTCCTTTGGATTTTATGACAAAATCCCAAGGAAGGTGTTCTGGGAGAAACTGACCAGAAGCTCTTTCTTTAATATAAAATTGGGTCTTTCTCACAGAGCAAATCTTCCTTCAGCTGTAAAGGATAACGGTGATTGTGGGGAGTTCTGAGAAATTTCCACAGACCTATCTTGTCTCCACTGTGTCAGGGAAATTTTCTTATTCTAAGTAGATTAAGATCATTTTTTAAAAGGCTGCGATATATCATATATTATTTGAAAGCCAAGTAAAATGAGTTCTGCGTGTTGCCCAAATAGGTCAACATTCCATCTACTTAAAGGTGAAGTATCTGCTCCTTCCCCTACTATGGAGATTTAATTTTCTATCAAAAAGAAAAATACTGTTCAGAGTGATATATGTAACTTCTGTTAATTTTGTCTTGAATTTTTTTCAGACATATTAGTGCTGTCAGAGTCAAGATGGACAGATGGCTGTGGTATAGTACTGTCTGTACAGAATAAAAGGAAATTGAAGAAGTGAATTCCAGGTTTCTATCCTTTAGAAAAAGGTCACTGTTGAACTCTGTGCAATAGGTTGGGTCCAAAGGAGACAAATATTAAGCAATCCCATTTTCACTTTCTTGCTATAAAAATTTCATTAACTAAATTGATGATCATCAATCCCTTGCAACTAAAAGAAGTATTAGTCATTAGGTTAAACAAATGCTTTCATTTATAAAGCATTTATTTCAAAGGGCAGTCAGTGCAGTAACTTGAGATTTGACTTTCTATGGGAGACTAGCAAATGTGATAAACCAATCTTCTCAGAGAAAATGGCCTCTAATTACATTAACTTGATGACATTAAAAACTACTCACTGTGGCTAAGGTGAATGTTGTCTTATTCATCTTTCCATATCCTGTATCCCCACAGCTTAGGTACTTAGGAGTTCAAGGTTTCTTGAGAAAAAAATCTGTTCTTTTTGCTTCTTCCTTTGTCTACCCAACCATTTACTCTTCTTCATCTAAAAGAATTCTAATTTTGTTGAAGGTGGCAATGTCCCCAGCTAAAAAGTCACATTTCCAAATCTTTTTTCCATGTAAAAGCAGCAGCATGAAATCTTATCAAAACAAGATTTTTGGGGGTGCCTGGGTGGCTCAGTGGGTTAAAGCCTCTGCCTTCGGCTCAGGTCATGATCCCAGGGTCCTGGGATTGAGCCCCGCATCGGGCTCTCTGTTCAGCAGGGAGCCTGCTTCCCCCCGACCCGCCTGCCTCTCTGCCTACTTGTGATCTCTGTCAAATAAATAAATAAAAATCTAAAAAAAAACAAAAACAAAAACAAAACACAAAAATTTTTTTTTTATTAAAGATTTTATTTATTTGACAGACAGAGATCACAAGCAGGCAGAGAGGCAGGCAGATGGAGAGTGAGAGAAGGAAGCAGGCTCCCTGCTGAGCAGAGAGCCCGATGTGGGACTCGATCCCAGGACCCTGAGATCATGACCTGAGCCGAAGGCAGCGGCTTAACCCACTGAGCCACCCAGGCACCCATAAAAACACAAGATTTTTTGACCAAAGCTTTGGGGAAAGTTAAAAAGTAGGGCTGACCTAGCTTGAATGCATCTTTTCACTTCCCAGCCCCTTCCTGCCTGAGACATCATAGCTAGAGCTGCAGTAAGCATCTTTCTACCATGCAGTGGCTTTGAGGATGGAAGAATGACCTAATGCATGAAGAAGCAGAAAGAACTGCTGGGACATTTGTTGCCATCTGTCATGGAATTGCCATATTAGCTCTGAACTGCTTATTTCCATGCTTTTGTTTTTGTTGTTATGTGAGACATAACTGCTACCTGATGTAAGCCATTGCCTTGTTAGGCTCTTTCACTTATAGCCAAAAATAGTTCCTGACTACATTCATGTTAGTGATTAGGGTGAAGATACAGAAGATACGCTTATCTACTGAAGACAAAAGAAATGATCGGTATTGGGGTGCCTGGGTGGCTCAGTGGGTTAAAGTCTCTGCCTTCGGCTCAGGTCATGATCCTAGAGTCCTGGGATGGAGTCCAGCATCTCATCGGGCTCTCTGCTCAGCGGGGAGCCTGCTTCCTCCCCTAACCACCCCCCCCCGCCTGCCTCTCTGCCTACTTGTGATCCCTGTCAAATAAGTAAAATCTTAAAAAAAAAAAAAAAGAAGAAATGACCAGTATGTTGAATGCCAGACATAAAACATGATTAAAAATTTCAGTATTTTGTTCAGAACAAGTTGGATGAAATGAAACAAGTGGTCATTCTGTATCGAGATTTAAAAATTTAATATGAGACAAGGATTGGTGTTAGTTCATAATGTAAAGTCCTTGGAGTTTAAACTTACACTTTAGAAATAAGCAAAATGTAATATAAGACTATTGAAAAAAAGTTAATCTTGTGTTATTAGAATTTTGTGTCCAGACTATCAGGAATGATCTTGAAAGATCTTGAAAGAGAAATAACTTATTATGTGTTTCAAAGAACCAAGACTAATTGGTGAACGTCAAAGAGATAAACATTTTTATCTAATACATAAATATTCTATTAATTTGAACTACCTCAAAATGAAATGACTGCCCAATAAAGTAGTGAGAGCCCTAACACTGAGAGAGATAATAAAAAAAGATTCCTGAATTGTACAGCAGGTATAGCTAAATGACCTCCAAACTTCCTTTTAACTCTCCAAGATTCTATGGTTCTTATACCTAGAATATATACTGTGTAATGGCAAAATAAGACATCGTGTTGGTTATCTTACTATATAAATCTAATACCATAGAAAGATCTCTAATAGAGAATCACCTTTAAAAAACAAATTTCATGTACAGTAAGACACCTCTTTAAACAATTTAGGCAGTTCCTAACAAGATTTATCTTTCTTAAATAAAGATGTTATTTGTCAGAGAGAGAGAGAGCACAACCACACAAGCAGGGGGAAGGACAGAAGGAGAAGCAGACTCTCCACTGAGCAAGGAGACCAACCCAGACTCGATCCCAGGACCCCAGGATCATGGCCTGAGCGAGCCAAAGGCAGACTCTTAACTGACTGACCCACCCAGGTGTCCCAAGATTTACCTCCTTGATAATCATGATATTGTAGTAACATGTAAGGTACTTAATATTTTGTATAATTATCGTTCTTTTCTCAACCTTGAAAAATGTAGTTTCATTTCAAGGCTTGGATCAAATATTTCTACCAGAGAGCATTTTTAAAAATGTAAAATGGAATAAATACCTATGTCATAGGTTGTTAACCAGATTAAAGATAATCCATGCAAAGCATTGGTAAGCGGAGATTATTTTTTTAAAATATTAGGTATTGTAATTAATAACACATGGCTTTATTATATCACTTATCTCTATATAATTTGTGCATTTATCTCCCTCTAAATTATGAACATACTGAACTGTAGGCTAGAGCCATGTCCTTTGCCACTGTACCTTCAAGGCTTAACCCACAGGAGTAGCTCAGCAACAACTAACATATCCATGAATCTTATAGCCTAACTATGTTGCATGAACTAAAAAAATCATGGTATCCTGGAATGGAAGAAATCTTTAAAATGTTTATAATGAGAACAGTACAAAGCAGAATGATAAAGTGACTTGTTTATTACATGAAGTGATGGAGTAAGAATACTGGATTTTTTTTTTTAAACTCCAAATCTATTTGTTCAGAAGTTTTCTGCACAAAATTGTTTCGAAGATCTTTGGAATATGGCTAACCCATGTAATAACCAACTGCATTGCTCTCCGTTTTTGTTTTGTTTTGTTTTTACCTTAGTGGTCAACTAAATTCTGATTTTGTGGGAATGACAATGTGCCCAGCTTAAAAAAAAAAAAATGCACATTTCCAAGTCTCCCTTGCATGTAGAGGTAGCAGTGTGACTACCTTCTTGTCAAAACAAGTTTTGTGCTTTCAGGAATGTTAAAAATATGTGTAATACAGAAAGGTGACTCTAGCCTGTTTCATTGTAAATGGTGGTCTATTAAAAAAGTCAGTCATTTCCCAATTTTCAAAATTGTACTTCAGTAACTGTTCAATTTATCTTAAGTACTCAAAAATAAAAATGACCACATCTTAGGCCATGTCCTTTATAATGTATAAATAAAAAAATGGAAAAGTAATTTCTGGTTCAATTTTTAGATCTTGGCTCTACACCAGATTCCCTATGTTAGTTTGCCATCTTGTGGCCTCTTACTCCTGTGCAACTCATTATCTGACCACCACACACTCACACATCCACTTTTCCTTTGTTTTATACGCAGCATATAAGTTAGATGCACAGCAAATTTCACTCCCAGACCAACTTCATTCCAGCAAAGGTTGACAAATCTGTAGTCAGAAATACAAATGCTGGCAACGACAAGTGAATAATTAAAAAAATATGCTCTGAGAGACAAGTACTTAAAAAACATCTGAATATTTATTGAATAGAACATGCATACGTTTGCTGAAAAGGAGTTTACGTGTTTTTTTGTTTGTTTTTGTTTTTGGTGAAGTCAATATATGAGCATGGCCTCTGATAAAGATGGGAAAGCAAGGTAATAACAGGATTTAGATGTAGATTTTACCAAATCAAAATGGTGACATGGTCTTTCTTCCCATTCTGACAAAATTATAAAATCTACTACAATGTTTGCTTTCTCTGCTGAAGGTATACATACGTGTGTGTGTGCGTGCGTGCGCGCACACACGCATATATACACCATTGTGACTACAATTTAAATTTTCCTTCAAGCAGTATTCTAGGCTTAACCTCTGTAACACATGGGTTTCTCAGAATAGATGAGTCAAGTGGTGACATATGAATAAAAACTGTGACAATTACCTCCAATACCAACTATTTCCTATGGCTGTGATTAAATGAGTTGACATTTAATGAACTCAGAGGTCTGACACAGTTGTTTATTAAATATTATCTATTGCCCTTATGAGATAGATAATGCCAGATTTCAGTCTTCAGCTCCCCAAACCTCCCTTCCAGGATCTTTGAGCTCAATACTTTAACTGTCGCTCCCCTAATTGCCCAACTCAATGTACCAAAGACCTCTGACGAATAGCACATGTCTGTCCTTCACTTCAGGGTTGCACTTCTGAGAAAAGCTGCCCACACAGACATTATAGCTTGGGCAACAAAAAGGGAAAGAAAAAAAAAATGTATCCATCCTATAGGACTGGGTTTCTGCCAATACAGTTTTAAAATCGAAATTCAATTTTTCTCTCATTTTTGGGAATAGTGGCTTTGACAGAACAATAACAAGTTAAAAATCTCAGTGATTACACACAACCCACCATTTTATGGTAGAAAGGCTTACAGCATTATACAGAACATTCTGGATGTTTCTGGTCATTTCACTTCTAACAGAACAGCTGCTGTCTTTTCATACTTCTGGCTCATCAACTTTGGCTGGGGAGCTGGTGTAGGATCAAGATTTTACTGGAAGAAACGAATTGCTTCAGTTTCTCATTTTATACTGGTAACATGTAGACTACATTAAGAAACCTATTTTTAAAGTGTAAGACAACATATGCCATGACATGTGACAGAACTTACAATTTTGCCTTATTTACTCCTAAGTATATTGCACTGCCTTCCATATTTGCAATGATAATTTTCACTATGTAATCCTGACACTCTCCACAATCATCCTTTGCTTTGAAATGGCAATACTTTCAGCCAGCAGGACGGTAGAGAAAGCATTCTAAGTGAGGGCTCAGACCTGTTTTGTAGGTTTGCTATTACAAGTCATTACATTTCTCCAACTCACTGTCCTCATCTATAAAAAGGTTGCTACTTTTTCTATTCCTCTTATGGGACAAGGCTTATTTGAGAATTCCATTTTAAATTGCCTACATAATGGTAAGACCACCATCCAAATGCCATCATGGGATGAGAAAATTCCCTTTAAGGGCATATACTTGAGAAATTCCCAAACTTTGTAATGCTCCAGCTTTAAGAAGCTGTTATGAAGGTTTAGTAAATACTTCTAAGGCTTTTTTTGAAACTTTCAAATAAGTAAATATAATAATGTGTTTACCACCTGTGTTTTAGGGTTGGAGGTATGAGTAAGAATTGCCAATATGCTTGTTTGAATATTTGGGCTGTATAGATTGCAGAAAAGTTTTTCCCAATATGTAAGAGATTCTCTGTATATCCCATCCCCCTTCCCACCCAAGTGTTTAGTGTTAACGGTTAACATTTTGAAGTCTCCATTATAAAAAGGGTTACTTTGGCTTGGTGAAGAGGAGGGCACACTCCTTGTAGGGCTGACTTCTAGGTACCTGTTTCCGATGAAGAACTTCCTGGTGTGATCTGCTCCTTAATAGTCTGAAAACTACTCTGCGTCCTCAAAAGCCCAGTGACTTAAATACTCCACTGCTATAGAGGGACCACAGCACATGAGGCCTATCATTATCACTCTGATGCGCCATTCCTCTTCTTCAACCTACCCTGGGTGACAGAAGCTTTTAGGCGATTAGGGATGGTAGTACTCAAGGCTGTTTTAAGGGCAGCTTGCATAGTGAACGTCCTTTTGACATGCCCATAGTTACTTTGAGGGAACTTTGAACACACACAAGAACGTGGAAGCTGAAATGGCAGCAAACAAAACACGTGACTACCAGTTTCAATTATAGGGCTCACAAAACACACCAGAGAGAAGACAGCTGGTCAGAATTCATTCAACCCCTCTACAACTGCTTATTTTCTTCTCTTAGCTTCTTTGGTTTAATAGTACACAGCTGCAGCAAAGATCCCTAGTAGTAAGCCCTTTGTTCTTCTGTGCTCCCTACCTTCATCAACACAGCTACCTTCTTCATGGTGCCAGACTCGACTCCAGAAGTTCATCTATTTCCCCCACCTTGGAATCAATATTAACTGTAAACAACAGCAAACAATATATTTGTGTGTGTGTGTGTGTGTGTGTGTGTGTACAAACACATGTAACAACATTAAAAATGTCATTTACGAATTATCTACTAATTGCCTGGGGGACAATTCTCTTCAGCTACCACGACAATTATTACATCATTTTAAATAAAGAGACTGAGAAACTTGTTACTTCATTTGGCTGCCTATGTTTCCCAAATAAAGGCATATATAAGCTCTGGAGTCAATGGATATGGTTTCAGCTCTCAGCTATGCCACATACTAGGTGTGTAACTATTAGGCAAGATACATAGTTTTTCCTTATCTTACTCAGTTTCATCCTAAAATGAGAATATGAGCACCTAAGAATTGATGTAAGAATAAATGGAAATACAAGGAAAGTTCTTAAGCACAGTCTAGCACATAGCAGCCAATAAATATTAACTGTTACTATCACTAGCAGATCTGAAACATGGGACCTAGGCCTGGGAGAGCTTGGAATAGCAGATTCTCATTAGACTGTAGTAGCCTTGGTCTTAAAGAAGTATTCACCGTACCACCTCCATTCTTACTATTCTAATTCCTCTCCCTGACTTGTGCTTAACCCTTTCAACTCTATTATGTTCTTTAAAGAGTTATGTTTGCTACTTCACAAATTTGTATTCTGCAGCCTTAACTGAATCTGGATCTCCCAAGACTACTGGGCCAAGAGGATGTAAGAAGCTACTTTCCCAAACTCCTTCCATGTCCCACATAGCATGGAAGCTTTCTTCCTGACAAACCTCTTAATTAAGGACTTCAGCATTTGACTCTGTCTCCTTACATCCAGTTCCTACTACGGATATCTTCTGTGCACAGTCCATTCAATAAACTAGACAAAGATTCTTAAAATTTTTCAGCTCCAACTTTCATCTACATTTGAATTCAGCAATCTACTCTAGCCATTTTCAAACACTGCAAGCTGCATTATTCCTAAAATGTTAAATTTCAGTGCCCTGGTCCTTCATACCAAAATTTTGGCTTTATTCCCATCATACTCTTTGGTGCCACAAGACCTCCAATCCCTGGACTCTCTTCTCTTCAGTCCTTTTGGCTTTGTTTCCTACTCTAACTGGGCTCAATTAATATTGATGTATTTACTCCTGCCATAGACTATCCAACCTCTTCTGTCTTCTCCACTCAAGCTGGGGAGCAGTTCTGGAAATACTGCATAATCATAGATGGTGCCACTACACGATCAGGTTCTCAACTCAGCTGTGTTGAATGCTCATCATCCTTTTATACCTGCTACTTAGCTGCTTCTCCCATTCTTCAGCTCAAACCTTTATTATTTAAACCTTGGCTTCCTACTTTTCCAAGGCTTGCTATTCTGTACCTTTGTTTCCTTTCTTCATGACAAGGAGCTCAACATTTTTACTGAACAAGTCTGAGAGAGAAGGGTGCCTGGCTGGCTCAGTTGGTTGATTGTCTGCCTTTGGCTCAAATCATGATCCAAGGGTCCCGGGATCGAGCCCAACATCAGGATCCCTGCTCAGCAGGGGGCCTGCTTCTCCCTGTCCCTCTGCTTGTGCTGTCAAATAAATAACATCTTACAAAAAAAGAAAAAAAGGCCCCACCGAAAAACAATAGTTTAAGAGGTCATTTTTCATTGTGTAAAGCTAGTATTTCTAACCTGCGATCTTAGGATCAGGTTCCATCTACTACTCTACTTAAACTTCTACCTCTTTAACAAGAACCTCCCCAGAATCCACAAATATTCAAGACTCATCTTAAAATCCTTCAAATAAGGGAAAACACTTACCCAATTTCCTTTTCTTTCACACAAGATGCTTAAATAATTCATTGCCTTGACTTCCTTAGCTCTTTCACCAATTGAATATAACTACACAAACACTTATTACTTGGCATTTCTTATTTACTTGACATTACTTCACTTAACTTCTTTAAAGATCAATGACTACCAAAGATTAATTCTAGTAGCTCCGTTATTCTTAATGATCTCCCAGTGGCACAATACAGGACCAAAAACTACCCTTCATCATTCTCTTCCAGCTTCTGTAATGCCCTATAACCTTAACTCCATTCCTGGTCCTCACCTCATTTAAACCTTCCTTTCCAGGTTGTCTTTGCTGGTTTCTTTTTTTCTGCCTACTAAGTGTTGGTGTTCCTCTGGGTTCTAGCTTTGGTGATTTATCCTTCCTTACATGCTTGCTATTTCTTTCAATTCCAGCAAAATTTAGTAAGTGCTCCCTATATCTCAGATTCTGAGCAAAATGCTCATGAGACAGAGGCCAAGATACTTGTACTCAAGGAGTCAAGTCCACAACTGTAGTTTCAGACCCAATAAAGAACTGATCACTATTCCTCTCTGCCTTAATGACCTAGAAAAACCTCAAACTCAGTATTAACCTTCCATCCAACCCTATTTCTTCTATATTACCTTGGCAAACAACATCACCATTCACAATTATCCAAGCCAACACTTGAGAATTTTACAACATATACTATTTTTCACATCTTAACCCCTCTCTACCAAATCTTTCTCGCTGGAACTTAACCCGTTCTCTACCAAATCCTTTTCAGTGGGACCTGAAAATGCTCAATTTTCCTATACTGTGAAAAACTGGTTGGACTCCATGACTCTTTTAGCAACTATTGTGTTTTTTTTTTTTAATTATTTCAATAAAATACCAAAAATAGGCATTTACACTTGCTCTCTACACTTCTCAAACTGACTTCCACTCAAACTAAGTAACTGCAAAGGTTACAGATTACTTTCTTACCACTAGATCCAAAGGAGACTTTATAATTCCCTTATCTCAGCAGAACAGGACACCTGAAATAGTTCCATCCTACAAGTCTCATGATTTTTTTTTCTATTTCTCTTTTAACCTACTTTGAAATTCTGAGTTTCTCAGAGTTAGGTCCTGGATTCTTTTCTATACAATCTTCCCTTTCGCAATCATCAATTCACAAATCTGTTCTTTTATCCTCACCCTCCTAAATAACATTTCAACCATTTATTCAAACTAAAAACCTATAAATTATCAATTTCTATCCTCTTCCTCTTTTCCTACAACCCATAATGATCAAGTCCTGTCAAATATCCTAGATCTCTCAAGTCTGTACACTTCTCTCCTTCAGCCATCACCACTTTTCAAGACTTTATTTGCTCTTTCCTGGACAACTTGGACAGCCTCTTTAACTGATCTCCTTTAATTGTCCACTGGAAGACTCCCTCACTAGAACGAACTTTTAAAACCAGCTTGGAGTTTTCTCTAAGTTCCTTCCCCTTATCTCCTTCTTTAGAGAAGTCTTTATTAACTGCTTTCCCTCATTACAGACTACATAGTACCAAATTCTCATTGTTATATATTCTTGTAATGCCCTTAGCACTAATAATTACGCTAACTGTATAGACTCAGCTCCAGAGACTATTGATTCCAGTCATAATCAAGTTCTCTTTATCTCCCATTTAAGCATTCAAGAAGTTTTTACTACCATTAAATATGTACTATGTTTGAGGTACTGGATTGTTCCTTAGCACAGAATAAAAAGCAATTACAACCTGATAAATGCTATCAAGGAAAGATGAGTGCTGCAATGGAGTAATTGATGATGGGGATGAGGCCTGAGGCCTAAAGAAGAGGGAGTTAGAACACAGTAAAATATAGCACTCCAAGCAGAAGGAACCACTAATGCAAGGGCCTTGAGATGTTAAAGAGCCTGGTTGGTTTGAGGAACTCAAAAGAAATCCATGTGGCTAGAACACAACGGGCAAACGAGAACAAGAATTTAGATGGGCAGGCATCATAGTAAAACCACCACATTTTATTCAAGGGCAGTGTGCAGAAAAAATTCCATTTCTCCACACACTTCCCATAGACCCACTAGAATTACCTTAAAAAAAAATTAACCTAGCTGTTCAGTGGGGAATATTGTGGAAGAAAGCTCATAAAGAGAATGCTACAGTGGTGTAGGCAAGAAATGATTTGGATGAGAAGTGGGTTCCTTTTTGCTTGAGGTAAAAATGCCTAAAATTGTGACCAAACATAAAGGGTGTGACTTGGTTACCATGATGATGTTAGAGAACCTAGAATGAGGAACCTAGGTAGTTATTTCACTTATCCAGATTAGGAATAGGGGAGAGGAACAGACTGAAGGTAGGGTAGGGAAAGAAATGATTTGGAGGTGTTATGTTGGAGGTAGGCAGTTGAAATTACAAGTCTGTAACTATGAAAAGTTTGGTCTTAGAGGTGTGATGGTACATTCATACTGAACACCAGAGAATGGACTCAATCATCCAAAGAGAGTGGTGACATACACACACAATAAGCCAAGGTTAGGTACTGAGAGGGAATAGGGTTGGACTTAGCAATGTAGCAGCCAGAAAGGTAAGGTAACCAAGAGAGAGTATTTCCAAGATAACTCATTAAACCTATTAAATGCTCCTAAGGCAGTGAACAAGCAGAAAAAATAACAGATGTGGCAGCATGAAAGAGAATGGTGATCCTGATGACAGCAATCTCAGAACAGTTGTGGGGAATATATACAGTGCGAGTAAATGAGAAGAAATGGAATGTTTGACAACTCAGATTAGCTATGATGGGAACCTAATAAAAGGGATTATAGTTAAATGGAATCTGAGATTATAAACTTGCCTGTTGTAATGATTTCCCTCCCATTCAACTGCTCAAGAGCAGACAGGTTTTGAAATTGTTCTAGATTACGACACAGAGAAAGGCATGGTGTGAGGATACCTGTAAGAGTGCATTTAACAGTGGGATCTAGTTTCTAAGTAGGACAAGTTGAGGACAGGGATGAAAAATGAGCAGGTGGTAGGATTAACTGACTAGTTTCGATGAGGTAGAAGTATTTTTTTAGTGGATATATCCCAAGCAGGTGAGCTAGCAGTTTGTGGTTGGACAAAGGGAATCTAAATTCCAAATATGGAAGTGATACATGTAGGGCTCCCCTTTATGGAGAGCTGATCACTGAAATGAACCACCTCTACAGAGCAAAACCACTGAGAAGTAAAGCAGATACTATCATTTTGTTCACTGAGAGGTAGGTAGTGTTGGGAGGCACAGATAATAAACAAATTAAAAGCACTGTTATAAAAGGACATGTGAAACCTATCAACTGGAATGAATAAATTGGCCAATCTGAAAAATCACCATTTGTAAACAGCTGATACAAGCTGCACTAGTGCACACACCTGCTTATTCTCAGCCCTGATTTAATGAATGCCATTTTAGAGGAGTGGTTCCTAAAACATGCTCCCTAGAACACTAAGTTAGTTGGATATATTTAAGTATTTCTTTCATTAAAAAAGAAAAACATTTTCATTTTCAGTTAAGTCTGAAATATTCCCATTTAACAGTTAACATGTTCCCTGCATAGAATTTTCTTTTTTTTTTTTTTTTTGAACTTTCAGTCTTTAATATACTACTGCACACTGAACTCTTTAAACTTGCAGTTTAGACAACTCTGATGACAGGATGTTCCAACCTGGTGGTATCTCATTACAATAAACATTCTGAAAAAGATGTCTTACTGTTCTACTTCTCAACTCTGTTAAGACCTTTTCTTCTGGCCCCCACCATTTTTTGCCTCAAGTCTCCCTGCTTTTAACTTCCAACTTATCCAATCTATCATCCTCTATAGAATATGTATTATCTTTCTAAAATTGGCACCTGGTCAAACTGTTGAACTTAAATGCATTCAGTAACCACTCAACAAATCAAAACTGAAAACTATAAGGCATACAAGAACCTTCATGACCTGGCCCATTTCCTCTTCAGCTTCTCCAACCCCGTATCTTTCCACACTACTTCCAATATTGTAAATGCACTATGCTGCCACATACCTCCATACCTAGAATTTCCGTTTCCCCATGACCATTCCAGGACTAGTCGTTCATCTTTCAAGACTCATCTTTTCCACAGATTTTCATAAACACCCGCCCCTGCAATATACGGCATTCCCTCCTTGACTATCTCTAGCTATAGTATTTATGTCGTCTTAATAGCTACAGCAACTGTTTGCTTACCCGACAATCAAAAAGAAACTCAATCTCTGTCCAGCCCTTTAAAATAATTTAGGCTGAATTTAACACAACTGAAAAGTTCCCAAACTGTTACCTTTTCACTTCACGTGATGTATTTTGAATAACATGTTCTGATCTGTAGATTAAAATTCTTTGGGTTTAGAAGAAGGGGAAAAAAATCCATTTTTAAATGATAAAACCTAAGCAAACTAAGGCTGTAGAAAGAAAATACCTCAATGGACTGAGGAAAAGTATACGTGAAAAATATATACTTTAAGATTCCTTTTTTAACACTTAGGCATTACATTCCATATCAGATTTTACCAACATGCTGTTCTATAAATCTGTATTTTTAAACCTAACTTGATTTTTCTGTTTCATGCTAAAAAGCCCACTCTGCTATAATTATGTTTAGCAAGCAGTACCTGGAATATAGAAAAAATTAACTCAATATTGGCAAACTTTCCCGTCATGTAGAACAATTACAGAAATGTCTAAGGGTCAATTTTCTTGAGCTAATGAGCAAAAGAAAAGCCCCAATACAATTGGTATTTTCACTTCACAGTGGTTCATCACTACATTCACCAGAAATACATCTACTTGCTACTGCACTATTGAGGGCAGTTTTGCCAAATGCCTATCTTTAAGAGCTAGGTCAACTTCCAAGAAACTTACGGAAACATTCAGTTGTTAACAAAAATTTAATATTAAAATTATTCAGAGTTAAGTTACTGTTAATTTAGAAAAAAACATGTATTAATTACCCATAAGAACAACTTTTATTTTAATAAATAACAGTGGGCTTATCAAAGGGAAGGAATTTTAATGTGTCAAGTTTTATGCATATTGGTAATAAACCTTAAGGAGGTGAAACCAACTATTCAATACAACCCATTAGGCCCTAAAAATAAAACTATAATGCTTTAATAAAACTTAAAAAAAATTTTTTTCCAAAAGAAAATAATTCACTCCTTGACCATGCTTATTTATTCAGAGTACCAGCAATTTCAGTTAAGTGCTTCATTTTTCCTGCAAATCTGATGTTGCACAGGGAATATACACATTTTCTTATTATTACAACATCATCAATATCTCAGGCTAATAATATTGTGAATGCAACTGGTTTATAACAAACACAAAGTCAAAAATCAATGCTACTATATATGGCAAACAGAAACAAAAGTAAATTCAAAAGGTGTTTTCTTTTGTTTCCAGTCCTGACTTTAGCTGGACTTCAAATGAAGGTAATAAACTCTCCTGAAATAACCTCTATCTCTGCCGTGAATCCACAGTATAAATATGGTGAATAAAGCTAAACTATAAGAGCTAACTATATACTGAATAACCAAAATAATCAATTGTAACAACTAATACTGCTCTGGAAGACCAATCTAATGAAAAAAGTATCATTAGATGTGGTGGGAAAATACAAATCTGTACAATCTAACATCTATAAACAGTAAAATCAAAACATCCAACTTCCTTATAGAAAGTGTTTCATCTATGTAATTATAAATGTTAAGGACTCTTGCATTTTATAAACACAAGATGGGCTCACTTTGATGATACCAATTTTAAGATTTATAAAAATGTTTAAAAAAATCTTTCCACAAAAGTTTATACAGTTTAAAGCTATACACCAATCTATAAATCTCAGAAAATGGAAAAAAAAACTTTGTAAGATCACATGTATAAAACAAGAAATGAAATGTGATTTTATTTAAGGCAATACTGGGCTACTTCACAAATCACCACCTCAAATATTTACACTGCTCCACACTACTAGTTTCTATCACATTCACAAAGGATTTTTTTTTTAATACCAAATGTTTAAAATCTTTGATGTAGTAAATTCTTTATTCACATTTCCATTATATTTCATGGAATCATAGTAACTATACCCAATTAGAAGCATTGAAAAAAAACCTGTAGCTATAGGAAACCTCTAAAGAATCTGCTATAATTTCACATGAATACCACCCCCAAATTCTGGAGGATAAATTTACAAAGCAGAGCAAGATATTGATATAATGTGCCTACTTTGTGAAAAGTAATTCTGAGATCTTGTAAATAAACGTTTTATGTAAAAATCAATGAACTATGGCAGAGTTTCTACTTTTAGTTCAAAAAATTCTTAATTTAAAACAATAAAAGAACAGTTTTAAAAACTTGATCACTTAGTTAAAAATTAAAATTCCAAATATAAATGTGTCATTTAATAGTTTAGACTTACACACTGCTGGTGGCAGCAAATGATTTACAATAATAAATATATACAAAAAAGGTATCTACAAACAAAGACTACTGTCCTACATGAGCAGTGACCTGGTGAAACTGATCAATCACACAGATAATTCAATTTAGTTCATGGAAAGGGCAACTGGCTGATAGAAATTTGAGGTGTAGCTCAACTATTTACAATAACTGAAGTACTGATTCTGTTCCTCAAGTCCCATAGGGATAAAAAAAAAAGTTTTACATGACAAATGCCATGTATTTTTTTTTTCTTTTTTTGGCCAGGTTAATTCATGTCAACAAAAATTAATGAAAAAGTTTCACAATTCTAGCATGCTTGATGGCTTCCTATTTAAAATAAAACCGTAAATAATATATTTATAGTACATTAGTTATCAGTACTGCCCTCTACCTGTAGCTTTACCCATACTAATTTCTTTCATAACAGACATATCTGGATCATTTGAATGTACTTCAAGTTTTTTCAGACTGACGGTAGGTTTCATTTCCTGAAGTTGTTTTAACACAAGTTCAGTGCAATCTTTAAGAGTCTTGTCTAAAACAATTTTTACATTATCACTGCACTGAAGCTGTGATGGATTGGCAAACTGTACAAAGGTTTCACTTTCTTTACAAGAACATACATGATTTCCACTAGTCACAGCAGTCTTATCAATATTTTTTCTTGAATTTGAATGGGATCCTTTTTTATTTCCACTATTTGGATGGTCTTTGTCAGAATTTTTCTTCTGCTTTACTGCAGACTCCTCAAGAAACTTCAGAAATGATACTTCAAATCCCATCGGTTTAAATGAGCTCCAGTCAAAAGATGCAGGATGCTCCTCTGTAGTTTGAATAGCAACAGCAGTTTCTTCTTCTTTATGCGTACTACTTAACTCAACTGCTGATGCTGGTTCTGCTTTTTCAACTTTTCTCTTTTTATTTTGGGAGACATTTTTTTCTTTATTAACTCTCTTCAAATTACTTGTTTTTTGTTTTTCTGACTGGCAGGGGTTATTTTCCTGAAAATCATTACTTACATTTGAAGATGTATGAGCTTGGGTCTCCACACTTGCATTGTCTTCATTTATTAATTTTGTAATAAATAATTCTGTTAGCTCATCCATTTCATCTTTTTCATTTTTTTCACTTTCCTTCTGTGGAACTGTAGCTGTTCTGGAGTTATCATTACTCTCTGTTCCACATGCATCAGAAGTTTTCACATCATTCTTATCACCTTCTTGCTCAGAAGTGTCCTTTAGTTGTGAGTTGCAACACCGTTTGAAGACAATGAGAAGATTACGGTGTTGTGATGTAAATGCCTTTGATAATTTATGGCATTTATAATGTCTTATTATATTGCTTTCACTTGTAACAACTGATGTGCACCCTTTTATCATACATGGATACTGGGTCACAAATCTGCTCGTACACTCAGATAAGGCATCATTTCTAGCCTTTATAGAATATACGTGCTTTCCACGTTTCAGAGAATAAGGCTTATTTTCTTCGATCTGTACAATTTTAGCTGTCTTATTTTCTAAATTATTTTTTTTCTTTCGTTTTGTCTTAGGCATTTTGAGTCCTTCCTTTCCAGATCTGTGTTTTGTCCCCCGATGCTTAGATTTTGTCTTTTCTTGGTTTGCTTTGCTTGATATATTTTCCTGACCAGGTGTTAATCTTCTTGGCCGAATCAAATGAGCTTTATGTTTGTCATTATGCTTATTAAAAATATGTCGGAGGAGATTTGACCGAGTTGCATATATACGGTCACAGCCTTCACAGTCACATTTGTATATGCCATCTTCTTCAGTTTTACTTCCCCTGATTCCAATTCCATGATCTGCCTCAAGATGAACAACATAGTTCAAATATGTGGTAAATGAAGACTTACATTCTAACTGGTCACATGGAAATTTCCCAACATCCACAGAAGCAGTCATACTTTCAATTTCCTCAGGAGTCATTTCATGAAGTTTCATGTAGTGTTGTATCAGGCCAGTAATTGCTTGGAAAATTCGAGAACAGTCACTCACCTGACACCGAAATTCTTTCACAGTCTGTTTGGTTTCAATTTCTTCACTTTCTTTACCAGCTTCACTTTCTTCTTCAACCTCTGCAGAAAATGCAGGTAGATCTGACTTGTGTACAGCCTGGTAATGCAGAATTAGGTTTTGCTGTATAGTAAAAGCAGCAAAGCAACCCTGGTGAACACATCGATAAGGTCTGTAGGGGCTGTATCTTGTTGGAAACTCAACAGAGTGAGAAACTGGCTTCTTGCGTTTTTTCTCCTCCTTTTCTTTTTTGTGTCTCCTAATTTTTCGTCCTTTGGTTTGTGTATTTGTGAGAGAATTTGAATTACATTGTTCTGAAGTAACTGTGATCACCTGCAAGTTATTTTCTGTTTTTTCAGGACTTTTTTTTTCTACAAGTTGTTTTTCTGGGATCACTGCTTCATTACTGAGGGCATTCTCCTTCACTGCTCCCAAATCTAAAGCAGGCTGGAATTCCCTTTTGTTTTCCTCCGTCATAGTTAGCTGTCTTTTTACTTGTGGAACTCGTGGGGCTGACGAATTTTCACTCTGAGATTTTCTTCCATAGGGCCTTTTTATTTTTAACTTTACCATTTCTTCTGTTGTAAAATGATGGACCAACTGGCAGTGTGCCCGGAGATTAGAATTTCTTGTAAATGTCTTTGTACAGGTAGGTACTACACATTTAAATGGAGCAAATTTCAACTGATTCTTCTTAATTTCAAGAATCATCTCTGGAGTGTACTGATGAATCTTACCATAGTGCTTAAATAAAGCATCCTTTGTCATAGCACTGTAATTACAACCTTGGTTTTGACATACGAAAGGTTTATTAACTTTGTCACTAAACTGAATGTTGCTTATCATTTCAGAAACTGGCTGAACAACTGTGACAGTTGGAACTGGTTTAACAGGAGTGGGAGTCAGTGTCACTGATGTATTTATTAGTACACACTGGGGTGCTGGAGTGGACAAGTCATTTTCTAATTTCAATTTCTGCAAGCCTTCTAAAATTTCCTGTATTTGATCCTCCTTATGTAATACTTCAGATGGAGGAATGTTACTTTTTGCTGGCATGACACCTACGAAGGAGGAAAACTGAGAAGAATCAGGTAACTTGTTATTCTGTACAGTGTTTACTGAAGGAAGCTGAATGTTATAATTTATTTGAGCATTCTGTGACGTTTCACCAACACTGTGAGATCCAGTTTTTACCTCAAGTATTTGAGAATTCATAGCACTTTTAATAATTTCAAGAGTCTTTTCAAAGTTTTGTATAACATTGTCTTCAGAAATCTGCAAATCAGAATTTATTGAAGTTGTGCACGAATTCAAAGCCATCATTTGGGAATCACCATTTTCAGTTTTTAATGTTAAAGGCGCTAACACTGTATGGGACTCAAGATTGGTTTTAAAGTTTTCTTTCACATCAGTAATAAATAACTGATTGTCAACACTATTTAATTTCTGTGTTAGGTTTTCCACCAAACCCTGAGGCTCACAATTTGGAATTACATTTGAATGGAGGTTACTAGTTGGTATCTCAATACTCTTTGCTATAAGTCCCATTGCTGTTAAGTCACTTGTTACCAAGTTTTGGGAAGCATTAGGTGCAATTAGGGGAGGAGCAACTTTCTTCCTTCTCTTTGAAGCACTGTTTCCCTTTTTATTTAAATGACCAGACCTCGTGTTCTGAGGACCACTTATAACTGAAACACGTGAACTGTTATTGGTAAAATTTTGTGATGGCCCACTAGAATTAGGGAATGAACTAGAACACAAACCATTTTCAACAGTCTTCAGTAGTAAGTCATTTGTTGGGAAAACGGGCAAATTGCTGCATTCCTCAATGGAGGAAGTTTTGGAGTTTGGTGTCCTATTCTGGTTTGTCAGCAGGGGGTTTGGGTGGCATACAGTCTGCAACAGGGGTGGTACAGCTGGATTTGGCATCACTGTTGCATTTACTTGTGCTGCATCTGGAACACAACCTGCTGGAACATGAGAAAGGATTTCAGAACCCTCAAATGTACTGGGAATGCCAGCAGTTTCCAAAGCCTGTTTAATAATTTCACTTCCTTCTTGGCTAACACTGGTACTAAAGCTAGTCACACCAGTCCGAGGAAATGTATTTGGTAAAAATGTTGAGCGATTTTCAGCAGCAAGAAGTTGCAGAAATGATGGATCTTTAAAACATGCTTCTGGATTGAAGGTAGACTGTTGCGGCTGCTGCAAATTTACTGCATTTGTGGAGAGAATCATGCTGGCAAGAAGAGAAGGCTGTCCATTATTCTGTAGAAGTTCTTGAGCAATTTCTGCTCCATCCAGTGGTTTACAGTAAGATCGCTTAGATAAGTGTCCACCCAGAGATCTGGGATTAGTAAAAGCCCTGTAACATCTGCTACAGATAAATTTCCCATCTCTGATAATTGCAGGCCATTTAGCCCTTTTGTTGTGCTTGGGTTTTCTTTCCTTCCCATTTGGGCCCCGCCCACGGTCTTTTTTAACTTTTTCAGGTGCAGACTGTTGGGCACTGCTGTTATTAAAGTCATTTGCAACACTTACTTGTGAAGGAAAAACTGCATTTTCACCATTACCTCCCTTTAAAAAGGAGGAATTAGCGTTTCCTTCAATCTGTGAGGAAAAATGATTTGTACTGTTTTCCAGTTGGGAAAAAACAGAATTAGCCCCACTCTCTGCTGGTGAAGGGAAGAGAGACATTGAACTACTTTCCGCAGGTAGAGGAAGGAAAGGATCTGAACCACTGTCAATATTCAAAGGCAAAACTGTTTTGGTTAGATCTTCCATTTGTGCTGGCAAGGTAGTAGTAGATAAATTTTCCATCTGGGAACATATAATACCGCCACCTTGTTCATTTTTATCCTGAGAAGGTATATTTGGATTTATGACACTTTCCACTGAGGGCAGCAGTGGAGCTGACACACTTGTTAAATGAGCTGGAAAAATGGAAGGCGAGACATGCTGCAACTGATTTGAACAAGTAGGATTCCCGTTGGCTTTG
The DNA here is from genome assembly GCF_009829155.1 of Mustela erminea. NCBI lineage: Eukaryota > Metazoa > Chordata > Mammalia > Carnivora > Mustelidae > Mustela > Mustela erminea. The sequence continues at coordinate 43,060,351 of NC_045617.1, forward strand.
GTCTGTGGTGTAAAAAATGCATTGTTAGAGCTGCTCACCTGTGATGGCAAAAAATAAACAAACTTTCCATTATTTGGTGTATTTAAGTTGTTAGATTTCTGACCTTTTTTGTTTTTGCGCTGCATTTTAAATGCAGCATACTGGTCAGGGTGTGCTGTCTTCATGTGTTTCCCGATACTCTGTGAAGAATTATAGGTTCGAGTACATCCCTCGACCTGGCAACTGAATTTCTGAACTGGCGCTTTTGGAGGCACTGATGGAGTTCCTAAAGAACTACTCGGGTTGGGCTGTGGTGGAACAAACGTGATACTTTCCAATGTCTTAAGAGGTAAATTATAAAGATTGGATGATGTTTTGACATTACCTCCACATTCAAACTTGGAAGCTGGTAAACTGTTTGGAAATCCTGCCTGATTTTGCACAGAAAAGGTCATTAGGTTATTCACTTGTCTTTCTAAGTTTCGTGGGGTAAGGTCACCTATTTTGAGGGTATCTGAATTTACTAAAGAACTCTGAGTAATCTGGGCTTCATTAAAGCAATCCTGCTTGCTTTCTTGAAAACTTGGACGACACAAATCATTACAAGTATCTCCACCTGCTGTATGTAAGTTTGTGACCAGTGATTCACTAGTGCCTTCCACAGTTGAGTTTTCTTGTTTTCCAAAGTTATCCTCGATCCCCTGATTGAGGGACACTTTAATGGACACAGCTACTTCACTGGCCTGAAGCAGAGGAGTAGTCACAGAGTTCTCCAAACCATTTGACAATGGTCCATCAGCTGGCCTGAGCTCTGATGCAGAAATCTGGTCTTGTTTGGTCACAGCTGATTCTGCTTTGCTTTTATCCCAAGCATCACTTCCATCTGTCGGTAAGGTGTTTTCAATATTATTTTCTGAAGGAAGCACAGACCTCTCTTTCTCAAAGCTCACTTCTGTGTTCGGATTCACTTTAGAAGGCTGATCACAATCTCCAGATGAAGTACGCTGGTTTTCAGGAGGCAGCACTTTTTCAGGAGTACTGTGATCGTCCAGATGCTTTTCTAGCTCACTCTGAGAACGATACACTTTACCACAACCTGTGAACTTACAAGTATAGGTATTATAATGCTGTGCTTCATGATCATACAGTAAATAAGCTTCTGAAAAAATTCTGCCACATTTAGGAAACATACACTTTGCTCTAAAAACTTGATGTTCCTTTCGGTGTGTTAAGAGCTCTGCGTAACTATTAAAACCAGCCTTACATTTCATCTGTATACAAATATATGGTTTACTGCCACAATGCATTTGTAGGTGATCATTAAGATGAGTAACACTTACAAAATGCCGTCTACAGTACTGGCAAATAACTTTTTTGCTTTGCATTTCAAGAAAGCGCTTGGCATCTTCATTATCCTTATGCCCCTTTACATGAGCAATTAAATTTTTGAAGTACTTAAAGCCCTTTTTACAAAAAGTTACAGGGCAATTAAATTCATTAACAGGTACTGGTTTTTGGACTGGGATTACTTCTGGTTCATAAGATTTATCTTTGTCATCATTCTCATCATCTGAACCATCATTGTCATTAAATACTATGAAGTCTGTTGAATAGAGACTATTCTTTTTTATAGGCCGCTGTTCCTGCTTGGTCACAGCATTAGTCTTCTGATTCTCGTTGGTAGTTGTGATCTTAGGTGGCCTCCCCAATCTTCTTAATGGTTTCATAGCTGCTAGTCTCTCTTTACTAGATTGTTTAACATGTAATGTGACATGAGGGACAAAAGTTTCTTTAGAATTGAAGTTCTTTGCACATATAGGGCAACTGTAAATCCCATCTTTGTAATGTTTTTGAGCATGTCGTACTATTCTATGACCAAGGAATTCTTTGTCACATAGCACACAATATTGCATGTAGGCTTGCCAATTCCTAAACCTAGCAGAAATAAATCCCCTCTCTCTTAATTGTTTTATCTCTCTCTTCTTTTGCTTTTCATCACAGATGTCTTTAAGAAGGCCAGAACTAGCACCAATTCCACCAGAAAGTCCATTCATAGAAGTTTCTTTAATCTCTTCCTGGTAGTCCATTACTTTCTCATAAACTTCACTGTCGTTTAGTTCGTCTATTGAAGACACAATAGATGCTTCTTCCCCCATTAATGCAAGACACTGTCGTTTTAACGTTTTCCAATCCCAGAATTCTGGATCAAAGGGCCACTGAGTTTTCAATACAAGTAGGAGCTCACAACGTAGAGAATTTGGTATTGGAAGATTCTCTTCATCGTATTTCTGGTCTGGCTGGTTATACAGCATCTCCACAGCATAATATGCATCTACTGTAGGCTCAATAAGAAATTCACTCAGCTGACATGCACGTTTAACCTCCAGATCATCAGGCAACAAGCATGAAATGGTCTTGCAAATAGATATTTTCACTTCAGTATTTTCTGTAGATTCCAAACGAAGGGCTTTTACACATAATTCTATACAGGTGGCAAGTCCAGCCCCTTCAGTCTGTGAAAAAGCAAACAGGAAATGTTAATTTAATCTACACTAACCAACACGTATTTGTGAATTCAGTAATTTTTGAAACTAACGTTTGCTACTCTCAAATTTTGCAGCTGCAACATATGAATTGCTGCCTCTTCTAAAGCACTGTAGCTTAGCTGTGTGTGTGTGTGTGTGTGTGTGTGTGTGTGTGTGTGAGAGAGAGAGAGAGAGAGAGAGAGAAAGAATTGAACTATAAAGAACAGCAGGAGAAAGATAAGCATTGGAAATCAAGAGAAGACCTGGGTATAAAATCACCTAAAATAGCTAGGAAGGGCACCTGGGTGGCTCTGTGGGTTAAGCCTCTGTCTTCGGCACAGGTCATGATCACAGGGTCCTGGGATGGAGCCTCGCATCTGGCTCTCTGCTCAGCAGGGAGCCTGCTTCCTCCTCTCTCTCTGCCTGCCTCTCTGCCTACTTGTGATCTCTCTCTGTCAAATAAATAAATAAAAATCTTTAAAAAAAAAAAAAAAAAAAAAGCTAGGCAAACCTGGAAGTTACTAACTTCTCTAACCGTTCACAGCCCACTTATAAAAATCAAAATAGCATTTAAACTTCATAAAATTGCTGTGAGCATTAATGAATATTATGTATCAAAAGTATATGATACAGTTTAGTATAATGTCTGGTACACAGCAAGTGATCAATAATGTCAACTTTATCACAAATCTTATTTCCTAAGTTTGTATTTAGAATCCTTCTGAAATAAAAACCCAGTTACAGAACTGAGGAAGTCCCTGTATTTCCTTTTTTTTTTTTTTTTTTTAAAGATTTTATTTATTTGACAGATAGAGATCAGAAGTACGCAGAGAGAGAGGAGGAAGCAGGCTCTCCACGGAGCGGAGAGCCCGATGTGGGGCTCGATCCCAGGACCCTGAAATCATGACCCGAGCTGAAGGCAGAGGCTTTAACCCACTGAGCCACCCAGGCGCCCCCCCTGTATTTCCTAATTTACTAGAATGAAAGGAACAGAATAAAGTTAACTTGATCCTTCACCGGGGGGGGGGGGGGGGGGGGGGGGGGGGGGGGGGGGGTGGGGGGGGGGGGGGGGGGTGTTTCTATTACACACTGGCTAAATGCCAAATCACTTACCTCTTGTTGAACCACCTTAAAAATCAGAAGTACAAGGAGACACAATAAATGTTTTTCCTTTTCAATAAGCATCTTGAACTATTATTATAAGATAGCAGTAATGAAGGTAAGAGTCATTTGAAAGCAGAGGTAGTGAAGAGAAAAAAAATGGGTTTTAAAAGGACTAAGAAGACATAGATATAAGAAATAAACCAGTATAAGATGTGGTCACAATCATGGGAATGGAATATGTATTATACCAGATCAAAAGGCACAGAAGAGATAAGTAAAAAAAAGCTGACAGGGTATTTACACAGGCTAAGAAGGAAATAAAATATTTTACCCAACCAGCTTAGATTTGTGGGGCAATACGAAAGTGAGGGGAGGATACTAAATTGGCTTGACTTCATGAAAAGCAAGGGTACAAAGACCAAGAAAAAAAGGGACAATAGTCACTTTTTTGTACCAAGAAAAAAAGTGACAGTGAGGAAAGGACAACAGGGACCATATGGTTGTCTCCAGCTTTTAAGTCAAAACCATATATTTATTTTCTACTATTTTGAGATAAATCCGAGCCAGAAAACTTTAACTGTAAAACATCTGTACCTCTGTTACATGCCTTAGCGGCTACTACTAATAATGGATAATTAGGTCACTCCTTTCTCGCAGTATGAAAAAAAGATATGTATTATAGAGAGGATGTCTTGGAGAAATCCAAGATGAAGTCAGCCATAAATATGATATGAAGTGATAATGAAGACATATACCAGAAGGACTAGTACATATGTACAGAACAAGAATTGTGGAGAAGGATGTTTTTCTTTAGAAAATTCAGGAAATGATGAAGGAAGAAATGACTTTAAGAAAGGTTTCAGGAAGCCTGTTTTGTGGATGCCATCTGCACTGCGGAAGAGGGACTAGAAGTATTCTGTCATGTAACTGTTGATCCCTTCATAAACAACAAAAGCAGATTCGAAAATTCTACTTACTGCTTAAAAAATGCAACTAAAATTATTTCAGAGAGAAACTCAACAGTTCTAATACAGTCTGCTATTGGATTCAAGGGTGATTTCAACTCATTAAGGGCAAATGGCTTTGAATAAATTTGCTTTAAAAATACCTTAATGTTGTAATTAAATGTGAAATCTTAATGCCAATGAAACTACAACAATGATTTTTATTCTTGTGAATTTTTCATCTTTGTGATTAAAAATTGTTTATAGGTAAATAAGTGTTTTTAAAGATGAGTTTGAATTACTAATTTCCCATAAATATGTAATTAACAATTAGCCCATAAAAATCTACTTAATTCCAGGGCACCTGGGTGGCTCAGTGGGTTAAGCCTCTGCCTTTGGCTCAGGTGATGATCTCAGGGACCGGAGATTGAGTCCGGCACTGGGCTCTCCGCTCAGCGGGAAGCCTGCTTTCCCCCTCTCCCCCCGCCCCACCCCTGCCTGCCTCTCTGCCTACTTATGATTTCTCTCTCAAATAAATTAATAAAATCTTTTTTAAAAATCTACTTAATTCCTATCATTAGTTAATAAAAGTTACTGATAATACCAACTTAAATTTAAGAGTGACAGATGAAGGTTAAGTGCTAAAAATTGAGAGGAGGAATATAGAATCATCCCCCACTGATAATAATCCAGCATGAGGCAACCTTCTAAAAGATACAAGATTTTAGCTTTGGTACTGCCCCCTGCCCAACTTTTCTGTTCCTTTCCTCTGACTGCCTAGTATCCTTGGCCCAAAACTACCCAAAGGCTTAAAGGCTGATTAGCAGCCCCCGGTACATCCTGTACAGCCCTCTCCATCCACACACAGCAACATGTCTTAACCTAAGTGATTACCTTTGTACCTCAGATATATATTCTTAATGGGGAATAACAAAAGGGCCTTCACAATCTTTAAGTATGCCTCATCTGGTCTAGATTTATCTTTTATCTTTTGCCTTATCCAAATAGCCTATATTTCAGGTAAACTAACTCTATTTCCTCAAAGACGCTATTCTCTCATTTGTCTTGATACCACTTGTGATATTATGATATAAGAAATACATATATTTTTTGGTTTTCATCCAGGGTTCCCAGCAAGTAGCTCCTAAAACCTTTGTAATTTCCTAAGTGATAAGAACTATATGGGCATCTTTTGTTCCCAGCTCCTGAAACAGCTCCAGAGCCTTAAACTGTGAAACAGGTGCTGTTACTAATAAGTCCCCTTTAACCACAAAGAAGTTTATTTATGTTAATGAGGCCATTTTTGGAAAGCCCCTAGATAACCACCAGATGGGGGCTGACAGGGGAACAAACCTGTGATTACAGGGTTGGAACTTTCAGCTCTTGCCCACACCCCCATCCCAAGAAAGGGAGAAAGCTGGGGTCTGAATCAGCTGCCAGTGGTGGCTGATGATTTAATCAATTATGCTTATGTAATGAAGCCTCTGTAAAAACCCCAAAAGAATGGGGTTCAGGGATCTTCTGCACTGGTAAACATATGAAGATCTGGGAAGGCAGCTTGCTCCTTGCCCTGTGCTTACTTTCCATCTGCTTCTTCCTGAGTTGTATCCTTTCATAAAACCAGTAATCTAGTAGGTAAAGGGTCTTACTGAGTTCTGTGGGCCACTCTAGCAAATTAATCAAATCTGAGGAGGTGGTTGTGAGAACTTCTGATTTTAGCCAGTTGGTCAGAAGCACAGATGACAAACTGGACTTGTGATTAGCACCTGAAGGGGGGGAGTGGTGTGTGTGTGTGTGTGTGTGTGTGTGTGTGTTAGTCTTGTGGGACTGTGCTATCGCCTGTTAAATAGTGTTAGACTTAAGTTGTAGGATACCCAGCTGGTGTCCACAGAATCAGGTATCTGCTTGATGCAGAGACCATCCCCACATACTTGATGACCCAAAATATTCAGTGAGTAGTGAAGAGAGAAGAAAAATTTTTCCATATACCACTTTTCATACTTTTTCTATTACTAGGAACACGTTCCCCTCCCACTCTGTGTGGCTACCACACAGAGTCAACACAGACAAGTGGATTAGAATGTCCACCTCATTTATTCATTCAGCTACTTTATACCAGGCACAGTGCTAAGCAATGTGCTCTAACAGGAGTCTCAGCACTCCACCAAAACAGAAAGACCCATACACCAAATTGCAACTGTTTGTGTGTCTCCATTAGTAGACTATGAAAACCTGTATTTTTCAACTTTTAATTTCAAGGATCTAGGAAGAAGCACGAATAAACTGTTCAATAGCTCCTGGAATTCTGAAAGAGGGCTGCCAGTTAACCAAAATCACTAAACTTGAGACTAAATTACATCATGTGAAAAATAAGGAGTTACACTAGAACCTAGTTAACTTAAAGGTTTCTTTTAGTTCTAAAACAGTAATAATCTATGATTGTAGTTTTGTTCTGTGAGAGAGAGTATGACACACACATGCCACTGGGGGTAGATGCACAGGGTAATAAATCTCAAGCAAACTTCCCACTGAGCTTGGAGCCCAATGCGGGGCTCATTCTCACTGAAATCCTGAATGGAGCCGAAATCAAGAGTCAGATGCCTAACCAAGAGAAACCCAGGTGCCCTATGATTCCAGTTTTTTTTTTTTTTTTTCAAGATTTTATTTATTTACTTGACAGAGATCACAAGTAGGCAGAGAGGCAGAGAGAGAGGAGGAAGCAGGCTCCCCACTGAGCAGAGAGCCCGATGTGGGGCTCGATTCCAGGACCCCGGGATCAACACCCGAGCCGAAAGCAGAGGCTTTAACCCACTGAGCCACCCAGGCGCCCCCCCCATGATTCCAGCTTTAAGATAAAACCTCTAAGGGAACCTGGTGGCTCAGATGGTCAAGCAATTGCCTTTAGTTCAGGTCATGATCCCAGGGTCTTGGGATGAAACCCCGCATCAGCCTCCCTGATCGATAGGCAGCCTGCTTCTCTCTCACCACTGCTTGTGCTCTCTCTCAAATGAATAAAATCTTAAAAATAAATAAATAAATAAAAGCTCTGATCAGATTTCAGAAAGTAAAAAAAAAAGGGAAAAACATTTTATGCGATAGGAAACAAGATTTTGGGGGCAGAGTAACTGATTAGCAAGTTCCAAGTTATTCTTGTGAATAGGTGAGCTCCCCTGACCCAACTTTCTAAAGCTATTATTCATGCTTTTAACTGCTTTTTTTATGGACTTTACTTCTAAACCTAAAGTCTCTCCACAAAGGTATTATTCTGCAGACTGTCCATGATGATAGAAGCATTCTTTATCCTATTCAATGTCACTAGCCCCATGGAACTACAAAGCACCTAAAATAAAGCTTACTGGTTACCAATAATGGACAGTATAGCTCTTGTCCAAGTTTTACCCTCTCCAACACAATCTCCTTATTAGTGGGGTGTAAGGTTGAGGAAGGAGAGTCATTTTTACCTAACTTCCTTGATTAATCTAATTAAGAAATGAAATACAAAGTGGTTAGAGTTACCAGGTGGTCAAGAGAAAGTCACCCCAATCTGCCAGGCTTTTTAGTTTCAAAGTCCTTCCACTGTGCTATACTGCTCTTCAAGTTAGACATAAAGCAGTGGCACAACCTGTATTTTAAAACTGTACAATAATTTTTAAAGAAACTTAATATTAAGTTCTTTTTTTTTTACCTGCAGCACAATATATAAAATGAAAAATCAGAATGAATTAACAAGGTTGACAGACAAAAACTATATAGATGAATTCACCCCTGTTCTTTACTCCTAAAAGAGAAATTCTATTCTTCTGAAGTTATTTCAAGAGAAAAAGGGAAATTTGTAAGATTTACTGACCAACTACAGATTTTAGAAGTTACTCTTAAAGGGGGAACAGGAGAGTATCTTTGTGTGTGTGTGTGTGTGTGCTCGCGCGTGTGCAGATGAATTAAAAAGAAATTACAGATGAATTAAGAAATATTTCTTGAGGCTTCTGGGTGACTCAGCTGGTTAGAAGTCTGACTCTTGAGATCATCTTAGCTCAGGTCATCATAGCAGGGTCCTGTGATGGAGATTTTCCCTCTCCCTTTCTGTCTGCCTATCCTCCCCCACTCTTGTGTTCTCTTTCTCTACAAATAAATAAATGAATCTTAAATCCTTCTTTCAAGCTGCATCCCCGTTCTTAAGGATTCCTAAACACTGTTTGGCACCCCATTCTACATAATATCCGCAACTTTAGAAAACGTCTTCTGTGTACATTTAAAATGGAAACCAACTGCATTACTACAAGGGTTACTATAAGAAAATAAATTAATTCTGGGGCGCCTGGATGGCTCAAATGGTTAAGCATCTGCCTTCAGCTCAGGTCATGATCAGAGGGTCCTGGGATTGAGACCTGTGTCAGGCTCCCTGCTCAGGAAGGAGTTTGCTTCTGCCTCTTTCCCCTGCTGGTGCACACTCGCGCTCTCTGTATCTCAAAATGAATAAAATTTTTTAAAAAAATCTTTAAAAAAATTAATTCTGTAAAACTCAGACTCCAATTGAGATAATTAGAAACATATATGTAACCTCTCCTTCCTCTTCAGTTATATCTAATCTGTTTAATCTACTTATTGTTTTCATTTCAATAACTGTTTTTTATTCTTAGAAGTTTTTTTTTGACTCTTTAAAATCTGCTTGGTCATTTTGATAGTATCTTTCTTTCTCATGCTTTACTTCCTTATTTTGTCTTTAAATATATGTATTTTATGTAATTTTCCATAATTGCATTACTTAAACTTACGCAAATAATTTTTCTCTACTGAGATTCATTCATATCACTGTTTCATATGCTTTATAAATTTTTTTTTTTTAATTTTGTGTGTGTGTGTGTGAGGGAGAGAGAGAGAGAGTGCCATGTGCGCGCGCACGCACACACACACACACACACAGAGGCAGGTAGAGGGCAGAGGGAGAAGCAGATGACCCTGGGATCATGCCCTGAGGTGAAGGCAGCTGCTTAACCAACTGAGCCACCCAGGCTCAGTATAAATGTATACTGATACATGCATAAATCCTGATGGTTAAATTTTTGTCTTTAAATAGTCTTTAATTCTACTGTTATTTTTCTCTGACAAAATTCCCTCATGACAAACTGTTTCATGTTCCATAATTCTTGATCATGAACTCATCTCAACCAGGGCTTTACCTGAGAATCCAGCACTGAGTATGTGTCCCTTCAAAGAAGTTCTGCATTCTGCCAGGTGTTACCAGCCCAGTACTCCACTCTTACCTTCTTAAACATTACTTACTTGGCATGAGGATTTCTGGACTATATAAATATGGTAAATTTAGGCCACAAATCTGTGTGAGGGTAGACCTATGGTTACAATCTCTTAAGGGAAACATTTTTCCTTCTCTGACCCACAGCACAGTAGAACATGCATAAGCTTCCCTACCATCTATCTGTACTAAAAAGCAGCATTTTTCTGGTCTACTTTTTCAAAGAAATTACAGAACTTTGCAGGTGGGGTAGGGGGACAGATTGCTGAGTTCCAACTCCCCAACTGGTGAGGGCCCATAAAGCTATCTCCCATCCCAATGTGCAAATTCCTTGGTTACTGCAAGTAGTAACCTATCCCAATACCCATCAGGCCAGGAGAGACCCAGCAGCAGGTTAAGCTTTCGGCTTCAGAAAGCTTTAAGTTCCTCTTCATTTTGGGCCTATGGATTCTCCCTAACATTTCTGCAACCTTAGGTGCTATATATCAAAAGAAATATTTATTTTATTTCACCAAGTATGTTGGGGCACTTTGTAGAAGGATTTTTAGATAATGTAATCTGCCAAACTGCTAGCAAAGGGAGCTATCTCACATCTCTCTCTTTATACCTTCTTAAATTTCTATAAAGCCAGTTATCAAAACAGTGTAACACCTAGGAGCAAAAATTGTCAAATGATAAAATACCAGTATATGCATATTACTTTTCTTTAGGTCAAGAGCAAGCCCCTAGCTCTCATTTGTACTTTTAAGTTTTTCTGTTATCAAATGCCTATTATAAGACTAATTAAAGCAATGTTCAAAACTTTAAATGAAATAACAGAAGTCACTGGAAGAGGTGCCAAAATAATAGTTTTTATTAAAGGTAATTAATACATCTTAAATTGAGAAAAAATAGCTTGATCATTCTTACCTCCGAATTAATAACTTTAATCAGGAAGAAAATGTGATATACTGTCTTGGTTAACAGAGAAAGTTGCCGACATCTTTCTAGGTACACTTGAATAGATGGTTCTACTCTTTGCTGTAATTTACTCCAAAAGAGAGTGAGCTCCCTAAAAAAAAGTATAAAAAAATAAGTTGGAACAATAATGTAGTAATCATGGACTATATTGGTCCAGTCATTACATTTGAAATTAAAACTGGTTTTAGATTCCAAATTCTACATGTGGAAATTAAATTTAAATTAGATATAAAATATAAGGTATATTTCAAATTTTTTAGAGACTAAATAAAATCAGGATATCATTCTTTTAATGTTTTTCAATGTCAGAGAGAAATGATACCCGTTACTAGTAAAGCACCTCTCATTTAAACACATTATACAAATGGTATCTGAGCCACATTGATCTATACAGATCAATGGCGTATTTTTAAAAGCATTTAATTTTATCTTCTACCTGAAACTGAAAACTGACCAACTGGTCACGTAAATTTAAAAATTTGTTATTAAATATTAAAATCAATGACGACAAAGAACTCAAAAGAAACAATTTCTCAAATTGGTGAAATAATAAACTTTGAAAAATGAACTTTGAAATTTATTTCAAATACAATTAGAATGTAGGTTTCACAGAAAATAATCCTACGAAACGATGAATTTTCCTCCCTTTTACCTATCGTCCTATTTCTCTTCTGTCCTCTGTGGTTAATTTCCACAAAAATCTTTTTCCTTTCCTCAACTTTTTTCACAAAGTAATCTCCTCAATACAGGCCTTTCCTAATATTATTTCCTCAGGAACGCTGCCCTTTCACCACCCACTTGAATAACTTGCTCATTTACTGGATTTTAACTTATATACAGAGGACTTCAAAATCTGTCTCTCCAGTATTGGCCACTTTCACCTCTCTAGTTCTTTTTAAGACTTCTCCAATTTGATCTCTTCTGAAACCTGAAACTTAATATATGAAAATGATTAACATTCTTTCCAGTTCACCATCTTTGTAATTAAATGCATCATTATCACTGACCCTATAAAAGCCTCTGCTTTCTATTATCCCAAAGACTGTTTGTGTCAACATTATTTCAACCCATCCTCCGTCCATAAAGAAGCCTTCTTAACTTCCCAGATTGACTGTTAACTGGCTTTCTAGTTGACTTTTCAAGCTCAACTCTGTCCTGCCACTCCCCCCCAACCGTCCTCACTGTTAAGACCCCAAAGCATTCTCAAGTAACTTGTATTAAATAGCATTTCTTAAACATAAATTCCCCCCTCACTTAAGAACTTTTAATAGATTGCCTTCGTTGTAATGAAATTCAGACTTTGATGAATTTTTCAAAGCAATGCAAGAGTTAATTAAGTCATACTAATATTTATATTACATGGAAAATCTACTTCTCCTCAGTTAAATGCATGCTTTTTATTATCCCTTCATAATCTTTCTATCTACCTTTTGTATCAATCCTCTGTGTACTGCATATACGATTTTCTCTTCATAACAAAACTCAAAACTGCTCAGAAAACCTTTGTAACTGTGAACTTTATTCTTCTTTAATTACACACTGATTTAGCTTGCCTGTCCCATATTCATGGGATTTGTATGTCATACATCATTTGGTAAAAATTCTTAAAGTCTGAATGTTGTAAACTGAATTTTGTGTTTCCAATATTACCAACTAACACTGAAGACTAATAATGCTGTTCACTGGCCAGATAAATTGTCAGTTTTAGCTAACACATTAATTTAAGACAACTGCTCTTAAGATCTTTTTTTGAGTCAGTTGAAGTCAACATCTTTATTAGTTGTACGTTATATGTAACAGGCTTCTGCACACTTGAAAATGTACCATATAAAGAAATATGCACTTAAGAAGTTAGTGAAGTAGAATGATAAATGAACTTTATTTCCACACATAAATGACTAAACTAGTTATGTAGTTGCAAGTGTGTAATATGTAGAGGAAAAAACATACACAGACACTGCTTAGATATCTGAAAATATTGTGGCATTAGACAAAATAAACATTTCCTTCATCTTCTAACATCTAAAAATTTCCTGGTCATTATTAATCATTATACAACCATTACTGGTATACTAAGGGGTTGTGTGGTCCTTAACATAAAAAAGTTACTGAACTACTTCATGGTCAGTATGAACGGCATGTAATAACTGAAAATAAGCTTTTATAAGCTTTTTGTCTTGATAAGATTTTAAAATATTAAAAAGTATGTTCTTAAGCTCTCTGAATTCTCATAACCTATCTTGTATTCTTATTTAACCAATTTTTCTTTACAAAATAAAATCAACTCACCAAGCACAGTACATATCTCCTTGTTGGAGCTGACGTGATAAAAACGCAGTACATAAGACAAGAGCACTTTTTTCATCACCCTCAGATTCTAAGTTACAAATCATTTCTAGTGCATCTTTGCAGTCAACTTCTGAAATCTAAAGAAAAAAGGATATAGAAAATATGCCATAAAATGATTTTATTATTAGGATATATAAAAATATACTTTTGAATCTTCATTAGATATCTACAGATCATTTTTTAATCAGTAAAACCTCTAGTTTGTCATTACTGGGCTGCAGTAAAGAAGTAATTTTTCTTCAAGTCAGAGAACCAATTATTTTCATAAACTTTACAAATACTTATTTATCTGAAATAACTAATGCTAATTATAAGTACCTTCTACCCATTAATCAGGACTATGATACTGAAAAAGAAAAGCTATATTTTCCCCCCTTTATCTGGTAATTTAAAAACCATTAAAATCAGCAGAAAGACACAGAAAGGTATGCTGGATATACACTAATAAAGTGTCTATTCATCTGAGGGGGAAAAAGAATACTATGAAACATTTTATTTAGTTATACTACCTTTAAATTAAGCTCACCTCAGTGTTCTATAAATCTCCATTATTTTTCTTTTCATATAAATTCATTCCATCTCAAAGCCTGTCAACAGTCATGCATGCATAAGTATAACCTAGATGAAGGCAACTTCTTCATTTAATTACACATGTATTATCTATTACTTATTTTTTGAAAAATTAAATTACCACATTACAATGATTTAATATGTAAACAGATCTCTATAAGCATTTCTGTAAGACAAGGATATAAGCAAACAGAATATAATCACAAATCACTGGTGTTCCACAATATAAAAAGATAAATGGAAAAAAAAAATGAAGACCAATACAGATGACTGGCACCCATGTACCACAGAGATAACCATGCCCCTCCTCGCTGACTTTGTCTGTCCTGATCAACTTTTGAGTAAAGGAAAAGTGTGTGTGTGTGTGCATGTATGTAAAATGTAATGTGTTCGGGACTGAACAAATGTCTAAATGAGGATACTCTTGAGACTGATCTTTGAGGAGGATAAAGGTTGCATGAGGATAGATTCTGAGGTTCTATTTTATACATTAAGTTGGGCTAGAAAACTCTAAAACAAGACAAGACCCAACTCTGAGTCTGTGTATTTAACAACAATGACTTCTTACAGGAATGATGAAGTTAGTGGCCGAGTTAAAACTGAAACCTATGTTTTGGAATTCCCCAATGCAGTGCTCTTTCCATTATTCTTTCATCTCTTTCTAACAAATCTTTAAGTGACCCCACTTAAATAAAAAAAAAAGGGGGGGGCTGATCATACAATGAATATTTTCAAATATTCTACATTATTAAGTGCATTATCAGACATATTTTATTATTTAATCATAAATTTCCTACTAGGTAGGAAAAATGTGGCGTTCAAAGAAATTATGTTAATTTGCCCAAATTGCAACAGTTAATTAAGCAGTAGATCTATAAATCAAATTTTGTCTAACTGGCATTAAACACTCAAGCTCTTTCTATTTCATCACATTATCTTTTACTGCAAGCTGTGTTAACTTTAAACAATTACCCCGTTACAGACATGCGGACAAATGTTAGAAGTCACCCCGTAAGTTTTATTTTTTCATGTTAATAATAACAATAATGGCAGCTACTATTTATTTATTAGTGCCAGCTTCTTCAGAAATAGCACTGCTAACCAGCACAACAGCTTGCCTGGTAACTTTCTAGTTACTAGTAACTTTCTACTAACTCTAGTAACTAGTTTCTAGTAACTTTCTACTAACTTTCTAGAAATAAGGTTCAGAGAGGTTAAGTTACTTGCTCAAAATCACATGCTTACTTAATTAGTGGTAGTCAAGATTTTAACCCAGGTACAGCTTCAAAGTCTGCTCTTTCCAGAACTCTCCATGCATAAGCATTGAAGCCTTTTATTGCTAAATATTGACCATTTACACGTTCTGCTTTAATAAAAAATCTTATATCCTGACAACATGATTTGTTTTGAATCTGATCTTTTGTTGTTTTTGTTGTAAAACCTAAGCTAATCTTGTTGAATGCTCAAATGATGCAAAATGTATATATTTTATATATATATATATGGAAATTCATTTCCCCAATGACATTACTTACATTAGCCTGCACTTAGTAATTAGAAACATATATATGTATTTGTATTAAAATAGCCTCAGTATGTTTATTTCACATATATACAACATATCAAACTGAAACATTTGCCATATTCAGTAATACAGAAAACCACACTTTTTATTTTTTTTATTTTATTTTTTTTTTAAGATTTTATTTATTTATTTGACAGAGATCACAAGTAGGCAAAGAGAGAGAGAGAGAGAGAGAGAGGAAAGCAGGCTCTCTGCTGAGCAGAGAGCCCGATGCGGGACTCGATCCCAGGACCCTGAGATCATGACCTGAGCCGAAGGCAGCGGCTTAACCCACTGAGCCACCCAGGTGCCCAGAAAACCACACTTTTTAAAGGTATGCTAGGAAAACAATTTTTAGTGTGTACTTCCATAGCTTTCATTTCCCTGATTTGCCACTAGATGGTCCTCTTGAAAAAAACAGGACACAAAAGAGAATGACAGGGAAAACCGAAACCATATTTAAACCAATGGATGGCTGAATTCAAACCATGAAAGTACAAGTCAAATATAGCTATCAATGAACAAGAATTATTTTTTTAATCCAAGGCAGCACACAGTAGGAATTACCATTATATACCTAATGACTATGTAGTATAGATATCTTTTCTCTATTGCTTTGAAAAATGAGCAAAAATTTAAACACCAGAAAATATAGAACTGTGAATAAATTTTCAAAGTCAGAATGATCTGTTTGTTAAAGACATATTATGCTAACTCCCTCTGTAAAACAAAAATAATTTTAAGAATGTGAATAATGGCTTTTATGTTTTAATATGGCTCTTTATGCCAGGTATTCAAAAAGCACAGAACACTTCAACAGTATTCTATATACAATTACCAAGTGTACTTTTAAAATGTATTGGCTTTCATCACATTTTAAGAAGTCTTGCTTACATAAAATTGCTTTCCAATTAAAAAAGAATTTAGAAGGTGCCTGTGTGGCTCAATTAGTTGAGCACAGGACTTTTCGTTTCAACTCTTGATTTCAACTCAGGTCATAGATCTCCTAGGTCCTGGGACAGAGCCCTTGGCCCTCCACCTCCCACCTCCTACCTCCACCTCCCTGCTAGGCAAGGAGTGTGCTTGAAAGATTCTTTCCTCCTGCCCCTCCCCCCACTGGCCCTCTCTCTAAAATAAATACATCTTAAAAAAAATAATAATAACTTAAATGGTAACCCTATCATACTGAAAAAACATAAAATCAAATCATGAGCTACTATTTTTTAACTCTCGGGCAAGCAAAAATTTAAAAGACAAATAATTTCCAGTGTTAGTAAAGAGGAAACTTCATATACTGTTTATGGGAGCCTAAACTGGCATAATCTTTTTTGGATGGTAGCATGGCTCTATAAATTAATTTAAAACATGTAGACTCCTTAATCCAGCAACTGTTTCCAGAAATTTGCCCTACCAGTGAACCACTGACAAGAACGAAAGGATGTATATAATAAGGAAACCACTTAAATGTCATCTAGTCTGACCAAAGATATCACAAATCCATACTATGGAATTATGCAGTCATGAAGAAAGAATGAGGTTGATTTATGTGGAATGATATGAAAGGACATCCATAGTAAGTGGGGGAAAGTGAACAGCAGGCAGGGTGTGCATATGTATGTTTGGAGCATATAAAAATATATGCATGTGCATAGAAAAGGATCAGGTTATTTATCAAATTTCAAACTGAATAGGGATTACTTGGGGAAGTATTAAATGGAGAAAGGATGGTTAGAGAGAAAGAGGATTTATTTTTTAAATTCTGTGTTTATTTTAAAGACAAAACCAAGAGCTATACTGGCTCTAAACAATTCTAAAATACTAAAATACTGCTCACTTTGTTTTATACCTACACCAAGAATACGGGCCAAGGTTTTCCTTCGAGAGAATCCAGATAGGCACTCATCTCTCTTAGTCCCATTCCTCAGCCATCTACCAGTGCTAGCTGCTATTTCTATTACAATGAAAGGATCCTGAAAATCCTAGTCAATTCCTTGCTTACTGGCTTCCCTGAACAAGGATTTCCTCAAAAGGACCACAGAATTCAGGTCATGGTTGACTCTCTCCAATATCTCTTCCTACCACACACTAATGAAAAAACTCATATGCTTTTAAGAACCAGACTTAAAGAAGTCAAAGTAAAAAACTCATATGCTTTTAAGAACCAGACAGGTAAAAGCAAATGAATGGGGGAGAGAGAGCATACCTCTTATGAAGGGGGCAATATCTTTGGGCAATTGTTCCAAAGTGACTACCTTCCCTTGGGGCAAATACAGGCCTTGGTGACAGCCAATCTTAACCCACTTCACATGGAACAATGAAGAGAAAATTTCTATTATTTGTAATAGGAACATAAAAGAGTAACCAAACAATCTCTAAGCAAAAGAGGACTTTTAACAAGGAATGTGTAGACTTACACATATCCTGTCCTGTTCTGCACTTTAAGATCTAGTGGTGTTTCTGGAGTAGGGTACAGAAACTTTTGGTGAACTCTGCTTAGAAACAAGGAATGCCTTAATTCTACCTGCTTAATGTAAGAAGAAAAAAAAATCATTTTATATGATATCAGAGATACCTGAGGCCCTCACAGAGAATTTTCCTGAGGATCCCCCAAATCAAGCTAGGCTGCTGCTACTCAAATCTGAAAAATTAAACCAAAAGGGAACTTAAAGTTCAGTTCTACAAAATCTTTTGACTATTCAAGAGTTAGAAATACAGATTTTTCCTGCAGATTATAAATTCGTAGTCTTCAACTTCAAGCAGGGACTTTAGAGCTAACCTAACGACCCTACATTTAGATAGTTTCCTTTTAGAAGTTAAGTTTCTTTAGGCCAAGACTTATGCCTTAACTTACATTTAACCCTCAGGGCTTAGACATGACACATCATTCACTTAATAAAAATCTGATGAAGGAAGAATAGATAGATGGATAGACTGACATAAGGGCAAGGAATGAACTGATAATTAAAGCTTTATTAAGAAGCTGAAAAGTATCTAAGATATAGCAACACAATAATTTAAGAATTTTAGAAAAAATCCTAAAATTCAAAAGCTATCTCAAGAAACTTTGTCTGCCAATTAACTGTCTACATAGCCTTTGTGAACTAGTAAGAAAACTTCAATCTTCTATATGTCCAAACTAATGATATAATTTCCTAGGCTACAACCCTTAGCTCTACTCTGTCTAATCTAGGAATTGCCAGACATCACTCTTCTTAGACATCACTCTTCATTATCCTCACCATCCACAATAACCTTATTTCTAATCTTGGTCCAAGCCTACCATTTTCCTCTTCATTTTCTAAAACAACAACAACAACAACAACAACAACAAAAAACCCCACAAAACTATCACTACCTAAACCACCTCTAACCTCATGTAGGCATTCAGCTTTTTGTCTGACACTATCCTTCTTCCAGACTGATTACAGTATCTGTCTACACAGCTGATTATACAAGCTCTCTTGTCTTGGTTTGTATCTCAATTCTTCCTGTTACACATCTTTAAGTGTGTCCTTTAGTCATTTTCTTCTCCTCTTTATTGCTCTGAGGTTGAAGGATACTTGTATTAGAGATATAAGACACTTGTTTGCATTAAATACAAAGTCAACGCCATTAAACATTATAGTTTTTTTTTAATCTAAATTATTTAAATGCTATTGCCTGTATCTTATTTAGCAACTTTTAATTTTCCTACCCTATCTCCAATTTCATTTTGGAATTATGAGTTCTCCAAAATCCAAATTCCCATTTGGACCATGATTCTATCTCAGAATTCTATAGTACAAAACAAATGCATGAATACTATGCTTTATGCCAAACTAGAAGTATATTAAAAAAAAAAAAAAAAAAGCGTATGTCTCACAGAAAATAAAACTTTAAATATGCAAATAAAAATTTGATCTTAATATATATAGATACAGATCTATACATACGTGTGTGTGTGTGTGTACTCTTCTGCCTAGGAATACATTATGCATGTGTGTGTGCATATGCATGTGTATAAAACAGAGAACATATTTTTAGGAGGAAGTCATGTAAATTCTATAGTTACTTAAATTAGCCAGTTAGATCTACAAGTATCCTGAAGTCAGGTAAAACTAAAGTTAAGGTCCAACTGCTGACAAATAAAAACATCCTACTCAATTATTAAGCCACCTCCACCATCCCAGAATGTAACCTCAGCAGTAAAGATTCAATTCAAAAAAAAGCTAGATGAAATCAGTTTACATATAACTCTGAAAGCTGCTTAGAATCAGTACCCCAGAGCATACTAAAATTTAAGATTGACAACAGTCCCTCACTATCTAAGAGAAGTCAAAGATATTCTAATTGAAAATTAACTTCTTCATTTTCAAAAATAATTACTAACAAAAGAAAACATACTCACCTCTTCGATTAACTTTTCATTTGGTGATGATGTACAAAGACAAACAAGGTAAGTTTGCTTAAAACTACCTTTTGTACCAATCTCTGGATGATCAGAACACAGCTTTGCTAGAGCAGTTGCTTGACTTAACTGATTGGTTTTGATTAGATGTTTAATTCTCATATCCAACAAGATGGGACCCTCAAAAGCTAAAAATTCATTCACTTTAAAAAACAAGACATAATAGATTATTAACATTTGGTAATAATTCATTTGCAATACAAATACTCGGAATATCTTTTTTAAAGCACAGGAACTAATTTTTTTTTTTTTTTTTTTGCTTTGCAATTCTCTGTAACTGTCATGCTACTATGAAATACCTGACTTTATAAGCAAAAGAAAATTATATTGCTAACTTTTAAAAGTTGCATTAAATATTTTTACCCCTGAGAGTACCATTTAGAATGAGGTGAATTAACTTCTTTATGGTAAAAGTAATTTGCACTAAATTCTAATAGCCCACGCTATTAAAATTACACTAAATTCTTTTCCCCACAGCATTTATTCTTGAATATCAGCAGTTTGCATTCCTGGAGATCTGCAGTGTTGGGGCATTGCACACTTATATTGGTAACCACTGGATATTCTAGACAAGATTCAACTAAAATTGTGTTCAATACTGATGATGTATTTTTTATTTTACAAAGGTAAAGTCTAATAGATATTTTAGAACAAATTAAGTATCTACAGAAAAATAAATGGGGGGGAGGGCTACTGAAATTTCTGTAGATTTGTAATTTTTAAAACATCGACCAGTAAACCTCAACATTTGCTTAAGAACCACTTACATATAATACATTTCTATTCTGAATTTCCTACTGCTTGTTTGATCAACTACAAATAAAATTTTTTATTTTTTGTGTTTGTGAGTGAGACTTTAAATTTTAACAAGTGCAAATTTAAACTCTTCCCTGTTTTCTTTACCAGAATAAGAAAATCATATTTAAAAATTTACTTGGTGATAGCTAGCCTGAAACCTTTGGAAGGTTTTTAGTAATAAAATTTTAAATACTCTAAATAAAACACACAATTTCTCTACTTATGAACAGACTGGAAGATACATCTAGTAAGTAATTTGTAGGTTAAAAGATGGAGAGTAAGAGATGTTCTTCCTTCTTTAAATATCCTTTGCTACCTGCTCGTACTTTTATTTTTTAGATTTAACAGCACTGTATTCCACTGTGAAAAGTTTGTTCTATGTAACAGTATAATCATGGCTCCTCGGTATTAAAACCATGAACGTATAAGTATTTTAACACAGGATCTCAAATTCTATCCTTTTCTTTAAGTCTAGACCTTTGTACCTGCCAGACTTTATTCTACTCTCTGCCACATTAAATCAAAAAGTATGAAGACTGAACACAGATAAATAAAACTAAATGTATAACTCTCTGGTGCCTCTGACAGTAATGTCTTACATATAAAGGTTATTAACTTTTCTTTTTTTAGTATCACATGATTGCACAATTATATCACAAGTATCATTTCACCCTTCAGTTCACTGTCATATCAAAGCCAAGAAAGATTGTAAATGAAAATTTGAGAAAAAAAGAAGTTAAAGTTTTGGCCATAAATAAGTCATAGACTTAAAAAGCAACTTTACTTTCCTAATACAATAATTCTCTCAAAGGGAAAAACCCAGCAATAAAAAGTCTGAGAATTACTTAAAATACTCCCACTAGAATTCATAATCAACAAATTCTGAGGATTGTGGCAAAGAAATGATTTAAAGGTGGCAAGTATTTAATAAAACTGATGACACTGAATAGAATCTCAAATAGTCCCTAAAAATCTCAAATAGCAACATATAAATTAGAATGACAGATTGTGCAAAATAATTTCTGTGCTAATATACAGGAGAATATATGCTAACATAAAATTCAAAAACACAGACTTTTATTTTTCTAATGATGGGAAACCACTGCTACACTTAGGGGAAAACTGATTCATTCCAAAGAAATATAGAATCTTAGAGCAGAAGGGACTTTACAGATCATTTTGTCCAGCTCCATCATTTTTGGCAGATGAGTAAACTGAGGCTCAAAGAAAGTAAGTTAACTTCACAGGGTCATAAAGCCAGTTAATGACAGAACCAGGACCGGAATAATGGGTCTTCTGACTTCCAGCTTAATACAGTGGTGGGATGAGAAGAACATATTCGTATTAAGTGTGTCTACTTCGGATTAGAATGGCACTTAAAGCAGTCAAGACCTGTGAAGTAGCATTAACTGTTAAAGGAAACTAATCATGTATTCTGAAGCTCGGGATTCAAATGGATCAAAAGTAGATTACATACTAATACTCAGTTCAGAACCTGCTGAATGCTTACTCTCCCTGGCCTTTTTTTCATTTCCCCTTCACTGCTTTCCATTTCCCATTCCTTCTATCTTTCTCTACTTCTCTCCAATCCAGGACATGCTTTTTCTTACAGTGTTATAATATCACATCAAAGACTGTTTTCAGGCTTGCCAGACTTACAAAAAAAGGTTTATATTTATCCCTGAGTAGCTAGTCACATTATACCTCATTCCCTACTCTGCTTTTCCCACTCCCATCCCAGAAAAATAAAAATATCCTGAATTTTACTTGTGTGCAGACTTTTAATCTATTTTCTCTATTTATGGACTTGAACAGAAACACAGGTTTTACCACATTAGAGTCTATCAAGAGAGCTGGATGACATAAAATGACAATGTAAATCAGTAATTTAGCCAGTTCAATTAAGAAAGAATGGCTTCTTCTCATAGAATGCCACTTACATAGTATTTAAAAAAGTACTAGTTTCTACATTAAAGATAATTAGCTTTAAACATATTACAGTATCTAAATTCAATTTTTGTGACCAATCATTACACAAATATTCAATGAACATGTCCTATGCACCAAAGCTTAGACTAACTAGGTCCTGGACTTCTTCAAAGTGGAGTCAACTTATTTACTGTGCATGTATTTCCATGGCCAGATTTGCAAACAATCTCCTCTGCAGCATCTCTGAACTAGCTATTTAGCAAGCATCTCAAACTCTGCATACAGACATCTCCATACCACAGTATCTATTATCTCAATTCACTTAGTCATGTTCAAGCCAAGAACCTAACAGTGGCCTTAAAAATGCTCTCTTGTGGGGCACCTGGGTGGCTCAGTGGGTTAAAGCCTCTGCCTTCGGCTCAGTTCATGATCCCAGGGTCCTGGGATCAAGCCGCATGTCGGGCTCTCTGTTCTGCAGGGAGCTTGCTTCCTCCCATCTCTCTCTCTGCCTACTTGTGATTTCTCTCTCTGTGTAAAAAAAAAAAAAAAAAAAAAAATCATTAAAAAAAAAAAGCTCTCTTGTGCCTTCTTCTCACCCACATATCCAATCTACCACCTAACTCTGTCACTTCTAATGCCTAAATACTCCATCCCATTCACTTTTCTCCATCTTTACTCCTGCCATTCATCCATTCCTCCCAGCCTGTCATTTATCCATCAGACCACTTTGTACCACTCTGCTAGTTTTCTGCATCCACTCTTATAACATCACATCTTCTCTCAGGTTAAAATGCTCCAATATTTTCCCTTTGATTTCAAAGAGTAGATTCTGAACTTTTCACCATGGCCTACCTTAATTCGTATCAACTACTCCTTTTTAAAAAATAGTTTGTATTTTCTATTAAAAACAATTTAGCATTTGGGCAAGGAAAAAAAAAAAAGAAAAGGCATCCAAATTGGAAAGGAAGAAGTAAAATAATCTGACTACAGATGACATAATCTTTTATGTAGGAAACCCTAAGAATTCAACAAAACAAACAAACAATTTGAATGACTTTAGCCAAGTTATAGGATTGAAAAATTAAAATACAAAAATAAGTAGCATTTTTATATACTAACAATGAACAACCTAAAAAGGAAACTAAGAAAACAATTCCATTTGTAGTATCAACAAAAAATAAAATACTTAGGAATAAACCTAAAGAAGAAAGTGAAAGACTTATACCCTGAAATCTACAAAACATGGCTGAAAGAAATTAAAGATGCAAGTAGGAAGATCCCCAGGTTTGTGGATTCAAAGATTTTTTTATCTGACAGAGATCTTAAGTAAGCAGAGCGAAAGGGGGAAGCAGGCTCCCTGCTGAGCAAAGAGCCCCGATGTGGGCCTCAATCTCAAGACCCTGAGATCATGACCTGAGCCGAAGGCAGAGGCTTAACCCACTGAGCCACCCAGGCGCCCCCATGTTTGTGGATTCAAAGACTTAATATTGTTAAGATGTCCAGCTACCAAAACTTTCTAGATTTCAATACAATTCCTCTCAAATCGCAGTAATTTTTTGCAGAGAGAGAAAAATTCATCCTAAAATTCATATGAAATCTCAAGGGACTCCCAAAAGCCAGAACAATTTTGAAAAAAAACCAAAGTTTGAAGTGTCACACTTCCCTCACTTCAAAATAATTCATAAAGCTACAGTAATCTAAACAGTGTGGTACTACCATAACGACAGACATACAGGCCTAAAGGCAATGCAACTGAGCAAAAAAGGCCAAAAACAAACCTTCACAGACATGGCCAAATGATCTTTAACCGGAGTGCCAAGATCACTCAGTGAGAAATGGACAGTCTCTTCAACAAACAGTGGTGGGAAAACTCATGTCCACATGCAAAAGAATGAAGCTGGACAATTACTATATAACTCAAAATGGATTAAAGATCCTAATGAAAGACCCAAAACTATAAAACCCCTATAAGAAAACAAAGGGGATAATAAGCTTGAAGACACTGGGCTTGGCAAGGATTCACTGGATATGACACCAAGGTATAGACAACAAAAAGAAACAACTGCAACTACATCAAACCTAATTTTTTTAATGCATCAAAAGAAAGAATCAACAAAGTGAAAAGGCAACCTACATAATGGAAGAAAATATTTGCAAATCATGTATCTGATAAGGGGTTGATATCCAGAATATATACAGAATTCTTGCAACTCAACAATAAAAAAATCAAATAGTCCTATTACAAAGTGGGTAAAGGACTTAAAACAGACATTTAGCCCAACAAACACATGAAAATGTACCCAACTAATGATGAGACATGCAAATCAAAACTACAATGTGGTATTGCCTCATACCCATCAGAATAATTATTTAAAAACAAACAAACCCAGAAAATACTGCTGGTGAGGATATGGAGAGATTGGAACCTTTGTGCACTACTGAAGGGACTGTAAAATGGTACAACTTCTATGGAAAACAATCTGGAAGCTCGTGAAAGTTAAAAACAGAACTACCTACCATATGATCCAGCTATTCCACTTCTGGGTATGTAGACAAAAGAACTGAAAGGAGGGTCTTCAAGTGATATGCATATGCACCCCCACGTTTATGCATATGCAGCCCCACGTTCATAGCAGTGCTATTCACAAGACCAAGAGGAGGAAGTAATCCCGATGTCCACCAATAGATGAATAAACAAAATGTGGTATATCCATGCAATGGACTATTATTCACTCTTAAAAAGGAAGAAATCCTGGGACATGCTACAACATGGATGATCCTTGAGAACTTCACGCTAAGTGAAATAAGCCAATCACAAAAGGTGAATATGATGTAATTCTACTTACAAAGGTAACTAAAGTCACAGACACCAAAAGTAAAATGGTGGTTAACCAGGGACTGGGAGAAATGCAGTAGAGGGAGCTGATATTAAATTGTTACAGATTTTTAAAGAAATTATTGGGAAGCCTGGGTGGCTTAGTTAAGTGTCTGACATCAGGTCAGGTCATGATCTCAGGGTCCTGAGACGAAGACCCAAGTCAGGCTCAATGCTCAGCAGGTCATCTACTGACCTCCCCCTACCCCTCCTACTACTAATGTGTAATCTCTCTTACTAAAAAAAAAGTTACAGTGTTTTAGTTTTACAAGATGGAAAAGTTCTGGAGATATGTTTTACAACTATATGAATATACTTAACAATACTGATTACACAATTAAAAATGATGAAATAGTACATTTTGTTGTATTTTTTTTACCACAGTAAAAAATAAATCAATGTAGCACTGTCACAAGTATCCAAACTTAGAAATATAATAAAAACACAACACTTCAAGATGTACTTAAGTGGTTCTTAACCATGGCTGCACAATTATGTTGATCTTATAAAAAGCACTGAAGCCTGGGGCTCAAACCCAGACACTCTGGTCTGAGGCAGGCCTCCAGCACTGAAATGCCTAAAAACTCTCTAGGGAAATTTTTTTTTTTTTAAAGATTTTATTTATTTATTTGACAGAGAGAGATCACAAGTAGGCAGAGAGGCAGGCAGAGAGAGAGAGGAGGAAGCAGGCTCCGATGCGGGACTCGATCCCAGGACCCTGAGATCATGACCTGAGCCGAAGGCAGCAGCTTAACCCACTGAGCCACCCAGGCGCCCTCTAGGGAACTTAAGCACAGACAGGACTGAGAGGCACTCCTCTAGGAATCTGTATTTCAGAGTCCAAATTACAAATTAGGGGTAGTCTTAATCTTTACCCTACCACTCACTCTTTCTTGAGGGAGTATATTTATAAGAGATATAATTTTTTACTTAAAAGACTTCACTATTTCTTAAATCAAGTTGTTTGCTTTTTCATTAAATCTGAAACTTTACGGTCATTACTTGATTATGGTAAAACTTTATGATTATAACTGATTTTTTGACATGGTTGCTACAAAACAGAATTTTTATAGACTAGAGGTGCTTGGGTGGTTCAGTTGGGTTAAGCAACTGTCTTCAGCTCAGGTCATGATTCTGGAGTCCCTGGATCTGCCTGCATTGGGCTCTCTGGTCAGTGGGGAGTCTGCTTCTGCCTCCCCTCCCAACCCCCCACTCCAATTCTCTTTCTGTCTCTCAAAGAAATAAAATCTTTTTTTAAAAAAACTGAATTTTTAAAGACTAAAAAAAATTCCATGCCACAGATGAACCCAGTTAGTATGTAACACTAAAATTTTCATGTAAGATTTCATTATGAGTTCTGAATTTAATTAAGTTGGCATATTTATCCATTAATGCTATTATAAAATACACTCATTAGAACAGAACGCTTAAAGATGTTTCAAGAAACCGATGAGTGTATTTTAAAAACATTTTTAGTAAAAATGAAAATCTGGGGGTCACTACATTTATATTTAATTATATAAGAAGACTATGATTAATATTAAATACAAGTATGTCATCAATCAAAAATGGAAGTGAACACTTTTATACGTTTTCTACAGTTAAATTCTATCAGCTTAATTCTATCCAGCCACTGATCCTCAAGGATCTAAGGGTCATACATAAGTAAATGGCAGTCTAGTTTAGAAGTGATTTTTAGAAATAAAATATAGAATGTTCCATTCAATTATTTTTTTATACCAAGACAAGGTCAATTAAGGGCACAGAAGACAGGAGGAGGTAAGGCAAAAAAAAAAAAAACAAACAAACAAAAAAAACAAAAAAAAACCAAAAAGGGAAAATCAAACAACAAGAAAGAAAGAAACAGAGAGAGAAAGAGAGAAAAGAAAAAAAAAAACTACACAAAACTAAAGAGAAACAAGTCAGGCCAACTGTATTTCTAAAAGTACTTAATACAGTCTTTAAGGTACTCTTTTTAGTGACTTTCTGTAAGAAATGTCCTAACACAAAGAAACTGTTAACAGATTTAAATCTAATTTTCAGGGTCACCTCTTCTGGCCTTCTCTGTATAGACACGTAAAGCTCTACATACACACATGAAAAATACACCAGAAGTATCAGAGTGAATGCAGCTCCATGTAATCAGATCTGACCTCATCCTATTTACCTGGGAAGTATAAGTTATCACCTGCTCTCTCCTCCCATCTTCCCACCCTTCAAAATATTGTATCTTACGCATGCTAACATCTGATAAACCAGGGAACAATTTTTCCACCTTCAATTTTAAATGTAAAGTTTGTTACTGAAATAAAGACTTATTTTCTCACAAAATTCTTAAGGATTTTAAAGTACTGTGGTAAAGCTTAAGCTTTAGAAATTTCCTTTGAGAAAAAAAAGAAATTTCCTTTGAAAAAGAAGGGGCTGGGGGGGGGACTGCAGCTTAAGATTAAGAAAGGACTGGCACGCTAACAAAAATGTGATTTGTGCAATTGCAAAATATCCCAATATAGAAGCATAAGGGACAGGTTTGAAGGATTTCAGTGTGACTGTAATAGGGCACTCTCAAGAGTTTAGATTATAAAATGATGACATGTACAAAATGGAAAGCAGGCTTAGGACTAATGATGCAGTGTTACAGACCTGGTACTGGCCTATACTGATACTAACCTATGCAAAATGTTATTAAGGCTAGAATACAAAATGATCCGTAGCTTACCAAAAATGTTGAGAACAATCAAATTGGCAGAGGTGGGTAACTTCTGGAGAAAGACTATTTGGGTTTGACTAGTATTATTTATAATGACAGAGAAAAAGGAGAATTCCTCTAATGGTGGTTCTATTAATAAGCTTTGGATTTAAAAGGGCAGAACAATGGAACAAAGGAAAATAGATGGGAAAAAGTAATTTTCAAAATGGGGCTAAGCAATACATATAATCCTAAATAAATTTCAAAATTAATCATATTAAAAACATGGCTTGTGATTGTTCAGAAGATATGTGACTGTTAAGAGCCAAGACAGATTCACTAAACATAAACTAGGTTACACTTGTCACAAAAATTATCTCAATATGTACTGGAGACCCAAATGTTAAATGTGAAATTATAAAACTTCTTTTAGAGAAATCTATAGAACTCTAGATTTGATAATTCCAAATACCAGTCACTTTACTTTTTTTTGTATGGATTTTTTTTTTTAGATTTTATTTATTTATTTGACAGAGAGCACAAGTAGGCAGAGCAGCAGGAAGAGGGAGAGAGAGAAGCTGGCTCTCCACTGAGCAAGGAGCCTGATGCGGGACTTGATCCCAGGACACTGGGATCATAACCTGAGCTGAAGGCAGCCACCCAGGTGCCCTATATTAATTCATTTTAATTCCAGTATAGTTAACATAGTGGTAATGACGTGGTGGTTTTTTTTTTTTTAAGATTTTATTTATTTATTTATTTATTTATTTGTCAGAGAGGGAGAGAGGGAGGGAGAGAGCGCTCGCGCGCACGCACATGTACAAGCAGGCAGAATAGCAGGCAGAGGGAGAGAGAGAAGCAGGCTCCCCGCTGAGCAAGGAGCCTGATGTGGTACTCAATCCCAGGACCCTAGAATCATGACCTGAGCCAAAGGCAGCGGCTTAACCAACTAAGCCACACAGGCGTCCCGTGGTAATGAATTTTTGGGTAAAACACCAAAAGCATGATCAATCCACAAATGGAAAAATTCGTGTAGTTGAACTTCATTAGAATTTTAAAATTTATGCTCTGTGAAAGACACGGTTAAGGAAAAGCATCAGTCACAGACTGAAAGAAGTTATTTGCAAAACTTGTATCTGATAAAGAACTCGTATCCAAAATATACTAAAAATTGTTATAACAATAGGAAAACAAACAAACTGATTAAAAATAAGGAAAAAAAACCTAAAGGGATGCTCATCAAAGATACACAGATGGCAAATATGCATATGAAAACATGTTCAGTATCTGATGTCATTACAGAAATGCTAATTGAAACAAAAATGTAGTATTACTACAGACCTATTAGAATGGGTACAATTCCCAAAACAGGTAATCCCAATTACAAATGAGGGTCTAGAGCAACAGGAATTCTCATTCACTGCTGGTGAGAATACAGAATGGTATAGCCACTTTAGAAAACAGTTCGGCAGTTTCTTACAAAGCAAGACATAGTCTTACCATATGAGCTAGCAATCTTTTTTTTTTTTTTTTTAAAGAACAGAATCTTTATTTATTTTGTTTTTTAAAGATTTTATTTATTTATTTATTTGAAGGAGAGAGACAGCAAGAGAGGAAACACAAGCAGGGGGAGTGGGAGAGGGAGAAGCAGGCTCCTGCTGAGCAGGGAGCCTAATGTGGGGCTTGATCTCAGAACCCTGGGATCACGACCTGAGCCAAAGGTAGATGCTTAACAGGTGAGCCACCCAGGCACCCCATGATCTAACAATCTTACCCCTAGTATCTACCCAATTCATGTGAAACTTATGTCTGCCCAAAAACTTGCATGCAAATGTTTACAGTAGCTTTATTCATAAACAGCAATGGTAGTAAACAAGATGTCTTTTAATAGGTAAATGAAGAAACTGGTACAGTCATACCACACACGATATGGTATACAATTCAGCAATAAAAAGGAATGAGCCATTAAGGTATTCAAGACATAGATGAATGTTAAATGCATATGCCAAGTAAAAGAAGCTAGACCAAAGGCTATAATTATATGACATTCTCAAGAAGCCAAAACTACAGAGATGGTAAACAAATCAGTAGTTATCGGGTGTTTAGAAGAGCATTCAGTGGGTGAAGATAGTTGATTTTTTTTATGTATGGTAGTGAAACAATTCTGTATGATACTGTAATGGTGGATACACGTATATACTATGCATTTGTCAAGCCTATAGAACTTTACAGCACAAACAAGAAATCTTAAGGTATGCAAATTTAAAAAAAATATTTAGGAGGTTGGGGAAGCCCAAGATGAAATGAATACAGGGGATAAAAAACCTAACTGTATTACAAATGTTATGAAAGAACTTCACTGAAAGAGGTAGGAACTGAAGTGCCTGCCAAAGATATGAATTCAAAGATTCAGATCTTTGAATGAGTGGAGTCTATAAGAAAAATGGCAAGAGAAATTGTACATAAGCATTATATTCCAGTCAGTAAAGTTGTTTTCCACAAAGGTATGTGTTATCAATTCTGAAATCACTATACATGTACACTAATGCTGATTAATTAAGTATATAGATAGCAAATGGTAAAAGGTCAGTCTGAAAAGACTGTGTTAGTGCATGATTCCCATTATAGGACAGTCTGTTGAAGTGAGAGGTTACAGATAAGCAAAAAGACAAGACTAGAGTGATTCTTTTGGTATGGATTAGTGGAAGAAAGATATCAGTATGGACTCTCCTATTTAGTCTGATGTAAATACAGCTGGTTACATATGGAAATAGTTACAGATGTGTCTACACACAGATTAGTACACCTACATATAATTTGCTTTGTCTGTTGAGAGGACCTAGAAGCAATGACACCCTAGAAACAATGTCACTTCAGTAGCAATAAACACATCCAGTTATCAGGTCTTGGTTTCTATTACTGTTCTCCAAGAAAAAAGAATAATGGCTCCTTGAAAAAACAGCTGATTCTAGGACTGGGACAGAAATACATAAAGTAAGTTGGAGCACCTTACAGTGCCAGAAAGCAAGAGAGTACTCAAATAAAAAATACAACCCATAATGACAGGGGTATATCAAAAGGATACAGAAATTAATAAATGAGGATTCCCAATGGCCAAAGCTGGGACAATCTGAGTAACGAAATAAAGTAATATTGGATTATGACCAAAGTATAAAATGAATATTCATTAGTCCATATAGATATAAACAAATGAATGGGGGAAAGATAAAGCTGTGTAAATTCCAATAATCTGTGTAGATACTGCCCTCCTCCAGGATGTAGAGCTTAATTTCACCACTTAAGTGTGAAATTAGTAGTAACTTCCTTCCAAAGAGTATGGTATAAAAAGGGAGAAAAAGAATAACTTTCAAGTGGAGAAACCTGACAAACACACTACCTCAGCCAGGTGATCAAGGTTAATATCAACAATGAGAAGTCATGTGGACAATATGTACCCTTGATATGATGTGATAACAATGGCATTTTACCTCTGTGATCTTCCTCCCCAAATCCATAAGTCCAGTTCTAATCATGAGAGCAACATCAGACAACTCCCAATTAAGGGACATTCTACAAAATACCTGACCAGTATTCCTCAAAACTGTCAAGGTCATCAAAAACAAGGAAAGTCTGAAAAATTGTCACAGCCAAGAGGAGCCTAAGAAGACATGACGACTAAATGTAATGTGGTATCCTGGATGGGATCCTGGAACAGAAAAAGGACATTAGGTAAAAACTAAGGAACTCTGAATAAAGTATGGAAGTTAGTTAATAACAAAGTATAGATACTAGTCTATTAACTGTGACAAATGTATCATACAATACAAGATATGAAGAGTAAAAAAAATTAGTAGTGGGGTATAGGCGAACTCTTCACAATTTTTCTGTAATTCTAAAACTATTCTAAAATAAAAAGTTTAAAAAAATTATAAATTAGCTCATACTAACCTCAGTACTAAACATTATTGCTTAAAAGAACTCTAGCAAGAAAAAAAAAAGAAAAAAAAGAACTCTAGCCAAATACTTGTTATGCTGTTAGGGTCTTTCATCAAATCCTTATATATACAAAAAAGTTAAAATCATGGAGCAGACACAAGGAAAAACAGGCGTATTTTATCAAACAACCATAATCAGAGTATTGATTAAGGACTGAAGGCAAGAAGGAAGATTTCTGTTAAGTATCTGAGAGGCTATGTTTCTGGACATGACCATTTTATGGTTATTTTCAAGGACCTGGATGCCAAAAGAATATAAGTTAACAAGAGGCAACTGGTAAGGGCAAGCACCTTGAATAACAAAATCAAGATTGAAAAGAATGCTGAAAAGTTGCAAACACAGAATGAATCTAACACTGAAATTAAGCAGGGGGGAAAAAGCAATGCTTCATGTGCCAAAGGAAAGTATAAAAATGTAGTTGGTAATTTAAGGGTACTGTTTATTTTTAAAATTTTTTTGCGTGATTAGTAATTTCACGGACCTGTACGAATAATATGGCTACCCAAAAATTTAATGTCATCTTAAGTCACACTAGAAGTATAAATTGTCAGAATGAAAAATCAGAGAACCAATGACCTCAAAGTCAGCCAGACCATATTCAGGGTACACATTAAGTTCTGAGAATTACGTATTAAAGAGATCCAAAAAATGCATTTTAAAAACCTTGCTATGGCATGAAAGGAAGGGCTTACACTTTGTTTGGCATGGCTCTAGGGGTAGTACTAGATCCAAAAGATGGAATTCTAAGAATGTAGTTTACACAATTTTTATAGTGAAGAATCACAGGTTAAGAATAGACTGAACTACACAGCAAACCATCTCTCTAGCAAATAAACTAGTGTTTAAGAGAAGGCCAACTGGTGTGCCTGGGTGGCTCAGTCGTTAGGCATCTGCCTTCAGCTCAGGTCATGATCCCAGGGTTCTGAAACTGAGCCCCACATCGGGCTCCCCACTCAGAAGGAGCCTGCTTTTCCCTCTTCCACTGCCCCTGCTTTGTGTTCCCTGTCTTTTTGTCTGTCAAATAAATAAATAAAATCTTAAAAAAAAAAAAGAGAGAGAGAGAGAGAGAGAGCCCATTTATTTGTCAGTGATATTTAGAAGGCAGTTAAAATTGGGTTAAAAAAAAAAAATCAGCATTCATTGTCTTTCCAATCCTGAGATTATGACCAAAGAAAGATAAAAGTAATACATAAGCATAAAGTTCCTTAAGAAATTCAAAGGGCACCTACTTGAATTGTGTAAATTTAGTTATTAGAGTTACTTTATTCTAGGATGCTAAAACCTTAATAGTGAAACCAGCATTTCCACCCACCCTCAATCCCCCAAGTTGAAGAGCATTTCTTGGATTAGCTGGGTTTTAGTGAGTCCAAATTTAGTCAATTAAAAAAAAAAAAAATTCTGGGACGCCTGGGTGGCTCAGTCAGTTAAGCCGCTGCCTTCGGCCCAGGTCATGATCCCAGAGCCCTGGGATCAAGTCCCACATTGGGCTCCTTGCTCAGCAGGGAACCTGCTTCTCTTTCTGTCTCTAGATGCCACTCTGCCTGCTTGTGCGCTCACTTGCTCCCTCTCCCTCTCTCTCTCTCTGAGAAATAAATATTTTAAAAGAAATCACAATTAGGTAGATTACTGTTCAAATACTACATCAAACCTCCAAAGGGTTCACTATAAACAAAGTAATGAGCATAGCCTCCTGAGATGTATTATTCTCTAAGCTCCAGTTCTCTTCAAACTTGCTGTAGTTAAGTTAAACTAAGAGACTGGGTATTTAAAGCTAAAAGTTCCCCATCCTTCTGAATCATCAAGTTTGATAATGTAAATAAATTAATATTTGGTGTAAAATGTTAATTCCTTCAACTTTTTCAACATACACTTCTAGCTTCTGTGATTATTCATAAAATGACTCCCATCAAAGAGACATTCTAAATAACAGAGAACCAAGTAAAGATTATGGCTGCAAAATCTCTGTCATTTACCATCTGACTGCTTCACTTAGTTTTATTAAAGTCTGGCTACCTACAATCCACTGCTATTTTAAGAAATTCCTCTTGGTTCAATAATCCAAATTACTCTAGTAGCTAAGTCAGGCAAAGAACAAGAAATAAAGCAGCAAAGAGATGGGCAGAGACTTTGCTAACAGAAACGATGTTAGAAACATTTAAGTAAGTAAGGAAATGGAGCACATATTCTTTTTTTTTTTTAAATATTCCATTCACTTATTTGGCAGACAGAGATCACAAGTAGGCAGAGAAGCAGGCAGAGAGAGAAGAGGAAGCAGGCTCCCCGCTGAGCAGAGAGCCCGATGCGGGGCTCGATCCCAGAACCCTGGGATCATGACCTGAGCCGAAGGCAGAGGCCCTAACCACTGAACCACCCAGGCGCCCCTGGAGCACATATTCTTTTAAAATAAATTTTAAATCTCTGCTAAGGTAAAGGTTCCATTTTTCTGTTTTAGTGTAATGTGTGAGCTCAGCAAAAATGCTCTTCAGAAACTGACAACAGAAAAAAGGAGTTAGTTATTTAAGCTAGGTGCAATTTTATTAGGCTAGGTGCAACAGGTCATGATTTAAATGAAGAGAGGTCCTGACTTCAATTCCTGGCTCTGCCTCACAACACTGGCAATGTAATACTGAAAAGACAACCAATCTTTCTGAGCCTCCATTTTCTCATCTGTAAAATAGGGATAATAAAGATCCTACCTTTTTCACACGATCATCAAGGTTAAATGAAACCATGAATATAAAAGCACATTTCAAACTGTTAGGAGCTATACAATGTAATCTGATATTAGTAGTAATATACTATATCCAGTATATCCAAAAGCTGAATAGATTAGAAAGTATAATTTGATTATAAGAACAAAATCTTAGTGGTATTAGTATACTGGGAATGTAACTAATATGCCAAAGGCAAAAAAAAATCTAAGATTCTCAATTTTAAATGTTGTTCTTATTATTAATTTAAATAATGAGAGTCCAGTTCCCATTTCTCCAAAGTCTTGAGAATACTGTAATACTGTGAGAATACTGTGGATATCTACCATGGCAGGGGGTACTAAAAACAATTTGCCTGTGAAAAGTAAGAAACAGGTAACATTGCTAGAACTATGAGGAAAGCAGAGAAATTTTAAGAGGGGAGCCAGGTAGGAAAAACCAGTTTGAGGAGAAGTTTGGGGATTGGCTGGAAGGTATCAATGTATCAGAAGACTTCACAAGCAACAGACCTAACTTCTTTCTCAGAGCCTTCACAATTTGCTACCACATAGCAAAATATCTAAGGTTTGCCATCCATCAACAAGCAAAGCAGCAATGAACAAGAGAAGAAGTTTATTTACTTCTTCAGTTAAGTACCTTGGAAAAAGTTTGGGAGAAATCTGGGCACTTTCCTGAGCAAATTTCAAGAAAAGTACCAAAGACAGTAACTATGCTCTTCTTCATGGTATATAAAATTTTCGAGCTCTGAACATTAAGCGTTTACACATATTACTCGTGATTTAACCATCTACTTCCAACAGGGTATCTGCCAGTTGAGTTTAACTGGGATCTTTATTACCCAAGCTCATAAAATAACAACAAAACAGAATAAAATAAAATGGAGTGATAAGCTGATGAGAAAGAGTACTAATCTTAGAGGCAGAAGACTTGAGAGTTCTAGGTTTAATTTCTTTCTCTATTTTGAGGAAAATCATTTAACTACCTTACTTCTGCTTCCCCATCTGTCAAGTAAGTTATCAAATACAAGCTAGATTGCCACCTGTCAGGATATTGCCGAGGGAATTCCTCTATGTGAAAACATGTTGGGGAAAAATTTTAGTTCTTCTGTTACTCTAAGACTGTGTAATATCCTATAAATACATCTTCCCCCAAATAAAAATAAGGTGAAGGGCCTCAAGTACCTCAGCTAAAATTTAACTGAATGGTCCTTCTTTGGGAAATCTTAAAATGAATTATATTTATCAAAACAATTTTAAGTATTTATTTTTTTCTAGTCTAATGGTTTTTTTTTCTTTTTTTCTTTTTTCTTTTTCTCTCTCTCTCTAGAAAATTTACCTTTATCCTTATCCAATGGTTCCTGGGAAAGTATAGTGCACAGTACCGGGTTTTTCCACACCCCAGTCTCTTGAGCTAGAGTAGCTAAAAAATGCAATTCACAGCTGCCATTCTCCATCAGCTTTTCATGAGCTACCTATAAATATTAAATAAACATCCAAAGAATTACAACAGATTTTAAAAGCAAGCTTATCAAGCTCTAAATATAATACTAAACTTTTGAAAAATCAGACTTTTATCTTAAAAATTTCACATCACATTACAAAGTGCTGAATTCCTTTACTTCCGATTCTTAAAGATGAATCTCAAGAACTGTATCAATTGTAACTTTTAAATAAATACAATGTATTTCTAGAAATAAGTCAAAATTATTTTTCCCCCAAAATCTAGACCAAGAACAGTTACTTCTGAAGGAAGCTATCAGAATATCCATAATATAAAAGACCTTTACACATTTTATATCTTGTGTTAGTAAAAAACTTTTTCCCAAAAAAACTACCATTAATAAAGGACAGATCTGCATCAAGGCCTAAATGACAACATACACATATTCCAATAAAAGGGACTTAGGAAAACTAAATGCATGGTTTTTCATTTATTCATTATATAGATTTGGCAATATTCTATTTAAAACTGACACTAAAACTTGATTACTAGTTGTTTCCAAGTGTTCATGCAATTAGCATATTCTTCAAGACATGAAAGACCAATGGTTTTTATTCAATTCAGAAAATGTTTATTGGGAATTTCTATGGGCAAAGGACTAGGGAAGAGAGCAAATGGTCCCTGCATTTATGGGGCTTATCCTCTAGTGGGGTAAAGAAAGTTAAAACAGTAAAACACAGGTAAAATGAAACAAATGCTGTTAAGCAAATACAAAATAACCCCAAGGGAGCTCTGAAATGAGAGCAAAGTGTCATGGAAACTCTTAAAGCTACATGCTATGTTTATTCAAAACGTTTATTCCTCAAAACCATAAACTCTTCCCACTGCAACAAGTTCCAGTGCTTTAAGAAAGTTTCTTCGAACAATTGCTGAAATCTACCATATAAGGATTTAAAGAGTTATTTCCTTCTCATTAACCCATATGAAAAAGTATCAACTAGTGCTACTGTTTCAAAAGGGAAAGTTTAAAAGTTATCATATGCTGACAAAATAGCATAAGGAATTCAGTATTGTATTTGTACATAAACAACTTAATTAATTCTGAGGTAGAATGCCAAACAATGAAAAGTTCTAAAATAATTATTTGCCTAAAAATAAATACTTGCTGGAAAAACCACCTAAGACATGAGTTACTGACACTCTGAAGTAGAAATTACGTGATCAAAAAATTAGCTGCAATGTAACAAACACAAGACACCTTCATTTCAACAATTAATTATGTGTAAGACACTATGTGGAATCCTATGATATTAAGATATAAATCCTTTCCAGAATTTTGCAATTGATTAAGATTTCAATGGTTAATATTAAAACAGGAAAGCTGACTTCTCTACCTAACTACAGTTTATTTCACATGCTTCTGAAATTTGCAACTAGTTCTCTTTAATCGCTACAGAAAAAGAAAAAAAAAAAACATCAAGCCAAACATGTTTTATGAACTCTGGCTAGAGAAAGAGAAATACTTTCTAAAACTAACTAGTAAAATCATTCTTTTTAGTTAATCAATTAATCAAAACTTACTTGAAGCTATAGTATATCCAGCACAATCTAGTGCTTGAAACAAAATTTAACATTCTTGAAAATACTCCAACACAACTAAGTACTAAATTGTGTAGTACTTCTGTAAGGTAGAGTAACAGCACTAAACAAGAGAGACAAAGCATGTGTTTTCAGTTACAGGCGAAAAGCATGGATTTTGAAAAAAAGAACCCTCATTCAAGTAACTACTCTGTAGTATTAGCTGTATAAATTTGGGTAGATAAATATTTTAGAATATGAGCCTCAGTTTCCTCACCTTTAAAATGGGAAAAATACAACTTCCCCCACACAAAGTTTTCATAAGGATTAAATAATATATTAAATTCATTTAAGGCACACTGCAGATTTTCGGCAAGTAAACTGTTTCTAAATACAAATTAGGGCATTTTCTTTTGTTTTCCCTTACTGGTCTGGCAAAGTATTAATTAACTGATCTTAAAGAACACTGCAACAATATTCAATCAATCTATTTAAATGTATATCATCATTTAACACACATTTATTGAACATCTAGCATACGAATGACACCAGTGTTAATAAGAGTTGCAAATAATGCCTGTTATTACTTAGATGGTTTGAAGTATAACCAAATAATTTATTAATAAAGAAAAAGGATATGATATACCTATATGAAATCTAATAGGTAAATGTTCTCACCTGCACCAGTGTCTGAAACTGTTCCCACTGTTTATCTGATAACTCAACAGGCAGACACAGTAAAAGTTCAACACAGCTTCTAAAAAACAAAAAATTGGTAAGGATACAAACATTTATTAAAATTCAAAGTAAAATAAAACAAATAATCCTTGTATCAGCAGATACCCCATAAATATTCTATTTAAAATTAAACTATCCTGAGATACAGAATTAAAACAAAAAAGCTTGATCTAGGGGCGCCTGGGTGACTCAATCGTTAAGCATCTGCCTTCCAAACAGGTCCTGGTCCCAGGGTCCTGAGATGGAGCCCCGCGTCAGGCTCCCTGCTCCTCCCTCTCCCACTCTCCCTGCTTGCATTCCCTCTCTAGCTGTGTCTCTCTCTGTCCAATAAATAAGTAAATTCTTTAAAAAAAAAAAAAGCTAAATCTAATTTTTTATTTACTCAAAGGTCTACTCACAATGCCAAGCGTTCCAGAACCAATGCTACATTTTCACATTCAGAGGTAAGATAAGGTCGCGCTTTAACATAACTTTGGATAGCCACTGTGTATACCTCCAATAAAGGTAAAGGATCTTCTGAAGTTTTCCATTTCTCTGCATATTCAAGGAGTGTCTGTTTTGGAAAGAATAATAGAAAGTATTCAATGTAAATCAAAATACACATTGGTTCATCAACTGTTTCTCTTTCCTCCCTGAGAAATCTTGAAAAATAAAATATTTATAAAAACAAAAAGTAGCTTACACTGATTGAAATATTAAAAGTAATAAAGCCATAGTCTTATTTCCAACAGCTGTTCATACGAGAAAAGATTAGTGTTAATTATCCAGCAACAGCATCATTTCATGAAGGATGTTAAGTACTGCAAGCATTATCTTCTTTCTAACTTCTTCTGACTTCTTTCTCTAGTCAAAATGCCACCTTTTACCTCAAAACTGCTAAGATTTAGAAGTTATTTTAAAAAGAAGATACCTAGACAAGCTTCACCAGAAGGCAAGCAGTAAAGAATTTCAAATATTTATATTTCTATTTTTCATATAAAAAGCATAAAATTCAACACCTAAAATAAATTGCATACAGCTAGAAGACATGTAATTTTTCAGTTAATAAAAAAATAATAGTACAACATATTACTATTTTAATGACAATCTTTATCATTTAAAAAATTGTATGAAGAGCTTCAACATACATAAAATCAGTATTAAAGATATTAAAAATTATAAGATTAAGTAACTTTTGGAATAAAGTGCTTATTTTTTTGGAATAAAGTGCTTTTTTTTTAAAATAAAAAACTATCCCTTAGTAAAGCAAATATTTCAAATATACCTTATCAGAATTACTGAAAGTAAGAAAACAAAACAACAAAACCACCACCACCCCTGCTGTTTATCCTAAAGAAGAGGTGGAAGAAACTGGCAGCAGCATTTAAAGACACCCACATTTAAGATTCTACAACTATTAAAATAGCAAATTACTAAAAAGTATTATCTAAAAGGTTCTATAATTATACTAACTGTTTTCATAAAATAGAAAACTGCCATAATTGGTTCTCTTCACACTTCAAGATTTAAGACTCCTCTCCCCCAATCTGGAAATTCAGGTGCCCTTTCCCAGAAAAGAGGGTATTTTGGATGAAAACTCCATGAGGGCTTACATCCTCTGGCATACAGAAGCAGCTTTTAAAAAATATGTAGATAGGCAGAAGAAAGGTAGGAAAGAAGACAAAAAGGAATAAGGAAGGAAGAACTTACAAACACTCAAAACACTGCCTTGTCCTCTCTAGTCCCTCTAACAGCAGTAAGTGATCAGGGAGAATAAGGAAGAAGGAAGGACTAAAAGGAGGAATCTGGTGAACTGAAGAGCAACACAGTAACAACTCACTCTCTGAGCAGTCATATATTCACAGACCCTGATCCTCTCCAAGTTGGACAGAAATGCAGGTAACCTGGAGATCCAAACTTGCCACTGATGTCTAAAGCGAGGGCAGTCTTGTGGGACTGAGCCTTTAAACTGGGAGGTCTGACGCTAAGTTCAGGGAGTTAACTGTCAGAATTCAATGGTAAGAAATCTAATTTGGTGTTGGAGAGTTAGAGAAAGGGTACAGAGAAAGAACATGTATTTCATGTTAGCAGTAAAAAGAAAAAATCCCTTAACAGAACTTGTATAAATATCCAGCCCTGTGTATTCTCCCTCTCCTCCTGCCCTTCCCCTGGCTCGTGTGCGCACGCATGCTTGCTCACTCGCTAATAAAAATATAATCTTAAAAAAAAAAAGAATTTATAAAATCTAAACCAAACCTACCAACTGAATGGAAATATCTGCATTTTGGGATTGTTTGTAACCATCTTTCTATTTCTACGAATGAAACAGAGTATAACATTCTGTTTTTAAAGTTGGTTTTAATGTGTTCCTTGGGCATTTTATGGTGATGTGGCAGAGGATGACCTCACATATTCAAGAATTTCAGAATTAAAAACTGTGCGTTACTTCAGCTAACACCTGTCTTTCTACACAAAGTTATTAAATATTATTTTCCTTTTTCTGGAAAAAGTGTTTAGATGCCTAGGAAATTTCATGCCGGGCAAATGTTTCTAATCTAATATGGGTAAGATTAAAAGCTTAGGTTTCCCCTATTAGTCCTCTAGCAGTAACGAATCAATTTCCATAAAAGAGTTTTAACTTTAGCTGGAAAAGAAGACAAAATAAAGCACACCACTTTCCAAATGGGTTTGAAATTATAAGCTTTTTCCTTTTCTTATCTCCTAACCAAAAGAAACCCTAAAGTCTACACACATGCACATATCTAGGAGGACCTCTTTTGTTGCACTTCACCTCATTGTGCTTCAAAGCTGCAGTTTTTTAAAAACTGAAGGTTTCTGGCAACCATGCATTGAGCAAGTCTAACAGCATAGTCTTCCCAACAGCTATTGGCTCACTTTGTATCTGTCACATTTTCATAATTCTTACAATAATTCAAACTTTTTCATTATAATTATATTTGCTATAGTGATCTGTGATCTTTGATGTAACTACTGTCACTGTTTTTAGGGCACCACAAACCGCGTTCATATAAGACAGTGAACTTAATCTATAAATGTTGTGTGTGTTCTGACTGCTCTACTGACCATCTTTGGGCCTCCGTATTCCCAGAGACCTAACAGTACTGAAATTAGGGCAATTAACCCCACAACAGCCCTCTAAGTATTCAAGTGAAACAAGAGTCACACATTTCTTTAAATCAAAAGCTAGAAATGACTACGCTTAATGAGGAAGGCATGTCAAAGGCCAAGACAAGCTGAAAGCTAGGCCTCCTGTGCCAAACAGCCAAGTTATGAATGCAAAATTAGAATTCTTTTTTTTTTTTTTGCAAAGTTAGAATTCTTGAAGGAAAAGTGCTACTCCCATGAACACAGGCATGCTAATAAAATCAAACAGCCTTATTGTTAGTATAGAGAAAGTTTTAGTAGTCTGAATAAAAAGATCACCAGCCACAAGAGTCCCTTAAGCCAAAACCTAATCCAGAGCAAGACCCTAACTCTCTTTAATTTATGAAGGCTGAGAGACGTAATTAAGTGTCAGAAGAAAAGTTTGAAGCTAGCAGAGGTTGCTTCAAGAAAAGGTTTAAGGAAAAAAAACCATCTCTGTAACATCAAAGTGTAACATGAAGCAGCAAGTCACCTAGAAGATCTAGCTAAGATCATTAATGGAAGTGGCTACAGTAAACAATAGATTTTGGGTGTGGACAAAACCACCTTCTATCACAAAAAGATGCCACCTAGGACTTTCTTAGCTAGAAAGGAGAAGTCAATGCCTGGTTTCAAAGCTTCAAAGGAAAGGCCAAATCTTCTGTCAAGGGCTAATGCAGCTGGTGACTTTAAGGGAAGCCCATGCTGAAGACCCTAGGGCCCTTAAGAATTATGCTAAAT
The DNA here is from genome assembly GCF_009829155.1 of Mustela erminea. NCBI lineage: Eukaryota > Metazoa > Chordata > Mammalia > Carnivora > Mustelidae > Mustela > Mustela erminea. The sequence goes on from NC_045617.1 coordinate 43,102,659, forward strand.
CTACTCCTCCTGAGCTCTGTAAGTGGAACAAAACTTGAAGGAGAGTCCATCTGTTTACAACATGGTTTATTTAATATTTTAAGCCCACTGCTGAGATAAAGATTCCGTTCAAATATTACCATTCACTGATAAATGCACCTGGTCACCCAAGAGCTATGATGGAGATGTACAGGGTTCATGTTGTTTTCATACTTAACACAACATCTGTTCTGCAGCCCATAGATCAAAGAGTTATTTCAACTTTCAAAACTTATTAAAGAAGTACTTTCATAAGGCTAGAACTGCCCGAAATAATGATTCTTCTGATGGATCTGAGCAAAGTAAGTTTAAAATATTCTGGAAAAGATTCACCATTCTAGATGCCATTAAGGACACTTGTGATTCATGGGAAGAGGTCAAAATATCAAAATTAAAAGGAGTTTGGGAGAAGCTGATTCCAATGCTCATGAATGATTTTGAACGGTTCAAGACTTCAGTGGAGGAAGTAACTGCAGATGTGGTGGAACCAGCCAGAGAAGTAGAATTAGAAGTGTAGCCTAAAGGGGTGCTTGGCTGGCTCAGTCAGAAGAGCATGGGACTTTTGATCTTGGCTGAGGTATAGAGCCTGAGTCCCACATGATATGTAGAGATTAAATAAAAAACTTAAAAAATAAAGTGGAGCCTGAAGATGTGAATGTATTGCTGCAACCTCATGATAAAATTTACACAGATGAGGAGGTGCATTTTAGAGATGAGCAAAGAAAGTGCTTACTTGAGATGGAATCTACTCCAGGTGAAGATGCTATGAAGACTGTTCAAATGAAAACAAAGGATTTAGAATATTACATAAACTTAGTTGATAAAGCAGTGGCAGGATATGAGAGGACTAACTCCAATTCTGAAATAAGTTCTACTGTGGGCAAAGTGCTATCACACAGCATCACATGCTACAGAGAATTACTGGTGAAAAGAAGAGTCAATCAAAACACACTTCAGTGTTGTCTTATTTTAAGAAAATGTCACAGCCACCCCAACCTTCAGCAACTACCACTCTGATCAGAAGCTATCATTGAAGCAAGACCCTCCATGTGCAAAAAGAGTATGACTTGGTAAAAGCTCAGATGACAGCATGTTTTAGCAATAAAAGTATTTTTAAATTAAGGTAAGTACAGGGGTACCTGGCTGGCTTAGCCGGTGAAGCATGCAACTCTTAATCTTGGAGGTTGTAAATTCAAGCCCCATGTAAGTGTAGAGCTTATTTACAAATAAAATCTTTTAAAAAATTAAGTGCATATTTTTTAGACTTAGTGCTACTGCATACTTAATAGACTGCAATACAGTGTAATTTCATGTGCAGTAGGCAAACAAAAAATTCATCTAACTCACTTTATTGTGATATTTGCTTTATTGCAGTGGTCTGGAATTGAACCTGCAGTATCTCCAAGGTATGCTTGTACTTACACTTTTCCCAAGACCTACATTTCTTGGTATGTCTAACTCTGCAAAGGGTACTCCATCCATTATTTCTTTCCTTCATGACCTGAGTTCTACTGTCCTCAGATGAAAGAAGTTTTTAAACTTAACTCTAATAGGTAACGAAGGATGAATGCTTTTGGGTTTAACAGAGTCTGAACTGATGAGAAAAACAACTGACAAATCACAGAATGTTAGAACCAGAAAGTACCTTAAAAACTCTCTCTCCTCACCTCATTTTATTGATAAGGAAAGAGGGAGAGGAAGTAGATTCTGGTGAAAACGAGACCACTCAGGTGGCCATTTAATAGTCTGGGAATAATGTTAACTAGGAAGAGGGTAGAAAGATGACAGCAGATTGAGATAACATGAGAAATGTGATGATATACTCATAATGATTACGTATTAAGAAAGTAAGTTAAAAAACTGGTTAAAAAGCAAGAGATCCAATCCCTAACAAGCTTGACTTTAGAGTTTAAGTTTTATGCTCTACATTTCTGAAGAAATTTTTGATTTTCAAATTCACAAATCTGAAGACCTGTCATGTAAGGGAAGAGTAAATTTTATTCTGTGTCGTCTCACAAAACAAACCAGAACCACTAGGTTAAGTTTGAAGAAGATAGATTTCTGCTTCCTCTGAGGCAGAGCCATCAAACAATCAGAGTTAACCAAAATAGTACAGGGTAGCCTCCTGGGACAAGAGGATCTACCACAGTTATTCAACCAGGGACTTAGAGTTCAGGATGCTGCAGGAGAGTCCTATTTTGGAGAACATTCTATCACAGTGGAAGAGATTATACTTACTGTGGTGTGTGTGGGAGTGTCCTAAACCAGGGGTTCATAGAGGTTCTGAATGCTGTATTATTTTAAAGTTATTTAAATTAGCTTCTGATATTTAAAAATAAGTTTTTTAAAGGGAGAAGGGGCAGAGGGAGAGGGTAAGTAGAATCTTAAGTAGGCTCCATGCCCAGTGTGGAGCCCAAGGTGAGTTCAATGTCAGAACCTGAGATTATGACATGAGCTGAAATCAAAAGTTGGACGCTTAACCGAATGAGCTACCCAGGAGCCCCTAAAAATAAGTTGTCCCTAAAAATTGGATTTCTGGCTTTTCTTTTAAAAAATTTAGGAATTTTGGCAACTTTGGGCATATATTCCACTATGACAACAACTGGCTGGAGCTGAGTGATGAGCCAAGGTCCTTGGGCATAAACTCTCGGGTTGCTACTAGCTTTACCTAGTTGTCTCCCTCTTTAAGGGACCTACTGCACCCTTACAAGGAATTTGTAGTTACAGCCTCTACTCTTTGGCATTATGGAACAAGCCTAGAGAAGAGAAAAAAATGTAACTGAGAGAAAGGTTAACAGATCATGCTCTAAAGGATCTCTAATGCACTGTTTTCCAACCTCTTTTTCCTAAGGAAACTTTGACTTTTTTCCCCTAACCATCCTCCATCTCCAATGAAATTTTAAATAACCAGATACATTGTATACCTCTTTATGGGCCACAAACTATTATAATTCTAAGTTTTTCTCTTGAAGAGCCAAGTTTCACCCCCTTGGGAATAATAATGCACACTTTAACATTTTTGGCTCTTAAACTTATTTCTCATTATCTAAGTCAGCAGAGACTGGAACATGAATACTCTAAGGAGAAAGACAGTATAAATTAACTTCCAGCAGCTTCCTTTTGTTCCTCTAAGGGTTATTAGGTAAGAAAAGAAAAGAATTTTGAGTTAAACCACAGGAGTGTTAAATTTAATGAGCATGAGGACTAAACCACATTACTGTCCTATGTAAAGCTGAGACTAGTGCAGTGTTGGTTATGTTTATACCATTATACCCCAGTTCTGTTCCACTTTATATCTAGGATAGTCTACAGCAGAAGCTCTCAAAAGTTTTGACCTCATGACTCTTTATTCTCTTAAAATAAGAGATACCAGTGACTTTTTTATGTGGGTTACAACTACCAATATTCACCATATGAGAAATGAAAACTAAGATTTTTAAACTATGTATTTTTGAATAGATCTTTTAAAAAAATAAACCTATCATGTTACTACAAATAAGATATTTTTAGAGAAAAACTTTTCCAAAAAATTAGTAAAATGAATGCCTTTATTTTAAATTTTTCAAATTTCTTCAGTGTTTGACTTAGAAAAAAGCATGACTTGCCTAATTCTGCATGTAATCTGTTGCACTATCACACATCATGTAACCTCTGGAAGACTCCACTGTACACAAGTGAAAGAAGGCAAATAACACCTTATAGTTTTGACTTTCTGGACCCCCTGAGCACTTGGTGTGTAATGCTCTTTAAATTTCAAAGTTATTAAAATGTATTTTAAGGTTTTGTATAAAAATGATTGACTGGTTACACACATTTTTGTACCCTGCTCTCTCCAAACTTCACCAAAGTAGCATAAACCAGGGGCACCTAGGCAGCTCAGTTGGTTAAGTGTCTGCCTTTGGCTCAGGTGATGATTCCAGGGTCCTAGGATGGAGCCCTGTGTTGGGTTCCCTGCTCAGTGGGGAGTCTGCTTCTCCCTCTTCCTCTGCTGGTCCTCCTGCTTGTGCTCCCTCTCTCTGTCAAATTAATTAAATTAAATTTAAATTAAGTATGGGCGCCTGGGTGGCTCAGTGGGTTAAGCCGCTGCCTTCAGCTCAGGTCATGATCTCAGGGTCCTGGGATCGAGGCCCGCATCGGGCTCTCTGCTCAGCAGGGAGCCTGCTTCCTCCTCTCTCTCTGCCTGCCTCTCTGCCTGCTTGTGATCTCTCTCTGTCAAATAAATAAATAAAATCTTTTAAAAAAAAATAAATAAATAAATTTAAATTAAGTATTATAAGCCCACATAAACCAAGAAAATAGAAATGGAGGAAAGAGAAACAAAATTTTAAACACTAAAAAGCATATGGAAGAGTGGAAGAATGGCACTTTAAGAAAAGTGACTCCTAAGTATATAAATCACTAACTGCAGGAACACCAAAGGGTTCAAGAATTGGGAGCACCAGGTACCTCTAGAAATGGGGGTAAAGGTGGGTCTAGGAAGAGGATTGGTTCAAAGTCTATTTAAGCAGTTAGGCCTCTCTGATTTCTTAGTCGCTCTCCACAGTTAGGTGCCCCAAGCTAGGAACTATCCTCTCTACTGCCAGCAGAAGTTATTCTGTAGAGAAGTCTTCTTTCTTCCTCCCCCAATCTTTTTTTTTTTTTTTTTTTAAAAAGGTGTCCATACACAATTGAGGAGAGGTATCTTACTTTTATAGCAAAGCATTAAGTCAACTTTACACACAGACTAACTATAGAGGCAGCTCCCTTTCTCAAGCCCTCTTCCCAAAATCATTGTCAGAACCTCCAAAGGCTTTAGTGGAGTCCTTCTCTTGGAACTCAAGAGAAAAGACCGAAAGATTCTGCCAGGCTTTTCGGGGTAGGCGGGGGGAGACGACTAGCTAGATTCCCTTTAGGTGAAGACCACAGCAAACCCCACTCGGGGGCATGGAGCTCTGAATCACTTTTTCAGTAGTATACCTTTAGATATGCACAGGCAAGGACCACCTAGACATTTGATAAGAAGCAACTAATAGTGAGATCAAAACAAATGTTAAAAAACAAAAACAAAAACCACATACACACAAACTCAAACTCAAAACAAAACAAACAAACAAGAAAGAAACCTGGAGTAAGCAGGGACTATGAGACTATGGGAGAAGACAAAATCCAAAAACGTCCTCAAAAATCATTAACGTCCTCAAAGGTTAAGAGAACACACAGACCTATGAACAAAACACAGTGTCATATTAGAAAAAAAGATCTAATTAAAAATAGCAGAAATGAAATCCTCAAAGAGCTAGAAGATAAGATGAGGAAAGGTCCCCAGCAAGTACAATAAAAGGGATAGGCAAGAAAAGATAAGGAAATCCGGAGACCAATGCCTGAGGTCCCACAATTAACAACAGGAATTCCATAAAGTCAAAACAGAGAAATGGAAATCAAAGAATTAATTCAAGTGAATTTCCAACAACCTAAGGACATGAATTTTAATGGAAAGACCCACCCAGTGCCCATCATAATTGCTGAAAGTAGACCTACACAAGGCACTTTTTCATAAAATTTCAGAGCTCAAGGACAAGGAGGATCAAAATAAGCTCAAAGGAAAAAAGACTTCTCAACAGCAGGAATGGAGCCAAAGGAAAATGAAGTGTTGTATTAAAAACTGAGGAAAAATTATTTCCATCCAACTATCATAATATTAAGACAGCAAACTCATTTTCAGACATGCAAGTTCTCAAAACTTTCACCTTCTAAAGATTTTTTCAGGATGCTACCGAAGGGAGAATTTTGCCAAAATGAGAACAAAGCAAAAAAGAAATGACAGTGATATCCAAGAAAAGGGAAGCTAACAAAGAGAAAGGCAATAAAGATCCAAGAAGAAAGCTGTAACAGGCCCAAAGAATAACTGCAACCTAACAGATGGCTCTAGGAGAAATTTCTTCAAGAGGAACCTGATGGATGGCCTGATGTGCCTGAATAAACTGAGAGGAGATTTACACAACTAAGGGAAGAGTTTGGATTCAATTAGCAAAACATATACATATATATGTATATATATGTGTGTGTGTGTGTGTGTGTGTGTATGTAATTCAGATAAAGCAAAAAGTCTTAGAAAATGGTAAACAATTAGAGAATGAACATTCTTTACAAACACAAATAAGACATTTACGAAAAAAAAACACAAATTGGTCACCGAAGGGGGGAAAAAAAAGAAAAAAGAAAGGAAGAAAAAATACCCACAAACAATTCATGTCATATATTTCATTCATTGAACACAGTGAAATAAAGTTAGAAACTATTACCAAATGAATATTCCTGTAACGAAAACTACAAACTTGAAAAATCTTTAGATGTACTTCTAAATCATGGCTGGAAGATATCATAATAGAAAACAAAGAATAATACTTAGACTTGAACTACAGCAAAAACACAATATATCAAAATTTGTAGGATGCAGCCAAAGCAATCTAAAAAGGAAAATTTATAGATGCAAATGTTTATCTTGAAATTCTTCTATAGTTTTTTCTTAAAAAAAAAAAATCAACAAAAAACCCACATATTTGTTTCAACACAGTATGAGCAAGACAAGAATTTCCCACTTGCTTATGTGTGATTTATTTTATTTATTTATTTATTTATTTATTGGGTGAGAAACATCCAGTGAAAGCAGAAAACTGAACCCAGAGGAACTGAGCTGTGCTGAACATGCAAAATACATTAAAACTAAACACATGTACCATCTATATCAGTTCACCAGGTGTGTTGAACCACAACTACACACACCTACAGTATTAGTCTTTCTGTCCAATGTCAGAGAACCCTCCTTCCACCACCTCACAACAACTTGCAAGCTGTATCCCTTCTCACACCTACTTCCACAAGCAAACTTCAGGTCTTTTTCAAGTCAAGTACCACATTCATCCTAGTATTTACATATGTCTTAACCACTAAATGGATATAAAAGAGTACTACTGTTTTTATAAGGTTCTCTGTTGGGGCGGGAGGAAGGAAGAGAGAGAGGGAAAAGGAGAGAGGAAGGGAAGGAGAGAGAGAGATGAAGTTTTTCAGTGTTGTGCCTCTAACCCCATTTTCTCCATAAACCCTGTGATTTTTTTTTTTAAAGATTTTATTTATTTATTTGACAGAGAGAAGGATCACAAGTAGGCAGAGAGACAGGCAGAGAGGGAGGTGAAGCAAGCACTCTGCTGAGCAGACAGCCCAATGTGGGGTTTCATCCCAGAACCCGGGGATCATCACCTGAGCCAAAGGCAGAGGCTTAACCTACTGAGCCATCAGGTGCCCCAAACCCCGTGATTTTTGTTGTGTAATTGCACAATAAGGTCTGCTAGGAATACATATGTTGTGATAAAGCAAAACTGACTGCATTAGAAAAGATACAATGAAAAACACTTATAAAGGATATTATTGGGACGAATACAGAAGTCTAAACATACTCTGTAATTAGATATATTAATGTGCTAATATTAAATTTCCTGAGTGTGATGAATGTCTTTGGTGTTAGGATATAAAAATATAAGGGGGAAAATGTCATGATGCCTACTAACTTAAAAAATCCAGGAGAAAGAAAATAAAGTGTGAGACAAGCAAACACAGTAAATGTTAACAACTAGCAGATCTTGTGAAAGGTGTCCATCTTCTGTAATAAAAAGTTTGGAAAAGCAAAACATTGGCGATGGCAAGGGTGGCAGATTGAATTCTCCACTCCGAATTCTCCACTCCCTGCATTCCAGGCTCTTTTTGACATGACTTTAGAATACTTCCCATACTGGTAGAGAATATATTCCTGTCCTTTGCAGCTTGTTTTAAACAAAAGAATGGGGCAGGAGTAATGGTAGGCCAGCTGTAAGTTTAAAGCTCTTGTCCTGTCTTTTGCTTCTACTTTCAACATGAGAAGATATATCCTTACCCTAATCAGGAGGATGAGAAGCAGATGTCATCTGGTTGCTCTGGCTGAGGCCAACCTGTGTCAGTCAACATCCAGTCAGCGTCTTACCTATGCATGACTCTAGCCAAGACAAGCAGACTGCCTAGCCAATCATCATCTGACCTCGGACAAGTGAGCAATACATGCTGAGTGTTACATATCACTAAGACTTTTGTGGTTATTATGCAGAATTTTGTGAAAACAACTACGCAGCCAACTTAAGCCAACTTAACTTAGACAATAAACAATAAACTCAAAGTAAATGAATTTTTTTAAAAAGTAAAAAAAAAGTGTAAGAAATAAATGAAATAGAAAATAAAGATACAAGAGAAAGATCAACAAATCCAAACGCCAGTCATTTGAAAAGATTAAAAACTAAGAAATCTTGTGACAAAATTTATCAAAAAAAAAAAAAAGAAAAGAAAGAAAAGAAAAGCACAAATACATAGAATGGGAATGAGAAAGAGATCACCATTACCGAAGCATTACAATTTTTTAACTTAAGTTAATACATTAAATAATGTTACTCCTTATTTGAAATGCTTAAAGATCTTTTTTTTAAACTATTTAACTGATTTTTAATGAAAAAGCTTAAAAATCTGAATGCGAAGTATTTCAGAAAAAGTTTCTAAAACTAACTCAAAAAGAAGTAGAAAGAAAGAGTCCTTTACCCACTCAAGTCCTTTACCTACTAAAGAACCTGAATCCAATTAAAAAAAAAAAAATCACCAAATGGTTTTTACAGGAAAATCCAGCAAACAATCTGTCAGAAAACAGATAATCTCTTTAGTATATAGAAACTTTTGGAAAAAAGGAACGAGAATATGGAGGGAAAGAAAACTCTCCCAATTCATTGTCTGAGGCTATTATAAACTTGAAGAAAACTGAGATACGTAACATGAAAAAGGAAAATCTCGGGCCAATCTCACTTATAAACAGAGACTGTAAAATCCTAAATATTGGGTGCCTGAGTGACTCAGTCAGTTAAGCGTCTGTCTTTGGCTCAGGAAATGACCTCAAGGTCCTGGGTTTGAGCTGTGGGATTGAGCCCCACACTGGAGCCTGCTTCTCCCTGTCCCTCTGCCTATGCCTGCCACTCCCCCTGTTTGAACTCTCTCCTTCTGTCAAATAAATATATACAATATATTTTTTTTAAATCCCAAGTATTACTAAATCAAATCCTATAATAAACATTTAAAAATTAAAAAAAAATTTTTGAAACAATCACAGTTACAGAAAAGCTGACAATACAGTAGAGAGAAAATTTTTTCCTGAACCATTTGGAAGTTAATTGCCAACCTGATGCCCCACTGCCTTTAAATACATGCATGTATGTCCTACAAACAAGGACCTCCTATTTAAACAGAGTATGACCATGAAAATCAGGAAATAAATATTGGTAAGTTAATGCCATTTAGTTTTCAAACACAATTCAAGTGTGCCAATTATCCCAACCATTCCTTGTAGAGAAAAGTACAATGTCTGGAACCATGCAATATATTTAGCGATCATGTCCTTTCAGTCTCTAAGACTTATTTATGACCCTTACACTATCAAAGATTATGGGCCAGTTGTTTTGTAGAATGTCCCTTAATTTAAGTTTGGTATTTTCCTGTAATTATATTCATGTTGCGCATTTTGGCAGGAATACCACTGAAGTGATAGTGATTTCTTCTCACTGTATCTCACTGTATTAAGTAGTATTTGATTTCAATCTGTCCCATTATGACATTCCCTTTGATCACTTGATTAAAGTTGGGTCTGCCCTCTTTTGGGTTCTGATTTAGCATGCTGGAATTGGCTGTCTCTTCCACACACACACACACACCAGACCACCCTTCTCCCTTTGCTTAGGCCCTGACAGAAATGCCCCCCTTCCCCTCTGGTCGGGCTGTGAAGCTCCACCTCAGGCTGCTCCCTTTCCTCTTCATGGATGTTCTCTACTCATCACTCTTGGGCTCTAAATCTCCACACACAGCCATGTAAGTCACCTCCCTATGGAACATTCGTCATCCTAACTGGGCTTGATTCCTGCCCCACTGAGCTGCTCTTCTGTGCAGATACCCTCTTTGCCCGATCTGGGCTTTGACACTCACTCTGGGTCAATGCAGCACCCCTGCCCCCATCCCCAAATTACCTATTTCACCCTATGTAATGGATTAAAGATAAGGACTGAGTTATTTGGTTAGGAAAGAATGGCTACAATGTATTTTTAAAATGTATTCTGGATCCAGTAGGATTTATCCTAGCATTACAAGGACAGTTTAAAATTAGAAAAATATATTTACAAATTTACCGTAATAACAAATTTAAAGGGGACCTATATGATTATTTCAGTAATTACTCAAAAAAGAACATGGAGGGGCCCCTGGGTGGCTCAGGTCAGGATCCCAGGGTCCTGGGATTAAGCCCAGCAGAGGGAAATCTCTGCTCAGTCCTCCTCACTCTCTGCCTGCCTCTCTGCCTGCTTGTGATCTCTGTCAAATAAATAAATAAAATCTTAAAAAAAAAAAAAAAAGAACATGGAAAAATGCAACCCATTCAAGAAGGCAAAGAAAAAAATCTTCTTTGCAACAATGAATAAAAGGAAAGCTCCTCAACATAATTGAGGGTATTCAGTAAAACCCAGAACAAATCTCATACTTACGGTGAAATGTTAAAATATTTCCCTTTAAAGTCAGAAACCAAATAAAATATGCCTGCTATCACTGCTTCTATTCAACACTGTAGGGCTAATCAGTGTAGTTAGAAAAAAAAAGTTTAAGTAATAAAGGCTAGATGGGTGTGTGGGGGGAAGCATCATTTATCAGGGTGCCTGGGTGGCTCAGTCAAAGGTCACGATCTCCAGTCCTGAGATAGAGTCCCGCTTTGGGCTCCGCACTGGGCAGGGAGCCTTCCTCTCTCCCTCTGCCCCTCTCCCTGCTGGTGTGCACTCATGTGCTCTAATAAACAAACATATAGATATATATAGGTATATGTCTATATATATATATTTAAATGTCATTACTGCAGACAATGCATACATAAGAAGTTGAAGGGAATTCAATATCGCTGCAGGGTTATCAAGTCAATGCAAAAAATCAATTCTGTTCACAAGTAAATAAGTAGAAAATATAACTGTTAAAAAACACCACTTGAAATAACTAAACCCATGAAAATATCTAGGAATAAATTTAGCAAAACATTTTTAAGATCTTGTCAGAAAAAAATACGAAACTTCACTTAAAAGACATAAAAGAAGGCCTGAATAAATGGGAATAACCTCATTCACAGATGTAGTAAGATAAAATTAATAAAGATGGCAATGTGACCCAAATTTAATATATAAAATCAAAGCAATGTCAATGAAATTCCCCCATAGGATTTTTCATATAACTTGGAAAAATTCATAAGAAAAGGACAAACCAATTTTAAAAAGTAAGGTGGCAGTATTTGCCCTAATGAGATAGCAAAACTTATCCTAAAGAAAAACTAAGAGAATGTGTTATTGGTACAGGTATAGATGACAGAAGAGAATCAGAGCTTTTTTTTTTTTTTTTAAAGATATTTATCTATTTTTTTTGTTAGAGAAAGAGAAAGAGCACACACAAGGGGAGCAGCAGGCAGAGGGAGTAAGTGGCTCCCCACTGAGCAAGAAGCCTAATGCCGGACCTGAGCTGAAGGCAGCTGCCTAACCCACTGAGACACCCAGGTGTCCCAAAAATCAAGAGCCTTAAAACAGCATTACTAGGTATACCTAGGAGCTTAATACATAAAAGATGAGCCATTAAGAAATCAGTGAGTAAAGTACAGACTATTCCTTAATGATGAAACAACCAGTTATACAGGGGAAAAAATCACAACTATTCCCGGCATACAGCCAAATTACGCCCCATATGGATTAAATACAAAAATGTGAAAAGTAGTATCTGAAGATTTTAAGAAGAAAACATAAGAGAATTTCTCAAGAGCTTGAGAATACCTCAAGGGAAAGTGAAGGGCTTTTTAAATAAGACACAAAAAAACCAAAATCATAAAGCAAGACAATGACAACTGCAGCAACAGTAGAACTTGAAACTCCTGTCCATCAAAACCCCACAAAAAAAAATCAAAGGAAAAGCCATGAACTGGGAAGAAATACTTGCAATCCATATTCCCAAAGAATGCTTATGCATATCTTCATAATATAAAAATAACTTACAAATCAGTAAAAAAAGAGGGAAAGAAAAAAGAAACATATACACAATCCAAATGAAATGGGCCAAGGATAACTATTAGCTAAATGGTTAATCCAGTATTAAGATAAAACTGTGATCAACTAAAATCCCAGGTAGACTCTGGGGTAAGAAGGTACCTCTGAATAGCACTGGTGAAAGTGAAATGTTAAAATCATTTCCCTTTAAAATCAGAAACAAAACAAAAATGCCTGCTACCACTGCTTCTATTCAACACCTAACACTAATTAGTGCAATTCAAAAAAGAAATGAAAGTAATAAAGACTGCAGAGGAAAAATTAAAATGTCACTATGGGAGACAATTCATACATAAGATGTCCAAGAGAATTCCAACTACCAAGCTTGTCAGAAGTCTCACTTAAAGAACTGATGTTCATCAACATCACTTCCAACTCTAAAGTCTGCCTCTTTATCTCAGGTTTGACTTTCCACCACGTTTTCTTCTGAGTATGCTACTTTCATACACCTTTTCCTAAACATTAAGAATTCAGGAGAGTCTCTTACTTAAAATGAAATCCAAGATCATTTATCATCTTACTTCTACATTATTCTGGTCCTGATACTTGTTGTCTCACATCTTAGTCTACTATCCTTGGCAAATGGCCACTATTTTAGCAATTTCAGGGCACTTGAGCATTTTCAAAGAAAATCCATTAGGGCAGCTTCCAGGATAAACATAAGAAGATATTGGGAGAGTGACATCCCTGGAGAGGTCGTAGAACATTTGTGCTCTTTCTGCCTACCTTGCCCTGTGCATCTTTCCCATCTGGCTGTTCTATAATAAAGTTATAGTCTTTATTATTAAAACCATAACCTAGATCCCTAAAACCATTCAGGTGTGGGGGAAGATACACAGTAGCTGAGTACCCTTTCTTCTTAACACCATACTTGGAATAAGCTTTGAAGATGTTTTCACCCTCTCCATCATCTGCAGGAACCAGGCACAGTGCTGATTCCGTCACAGCAGTGAGGAAGTCTTCAGGCTCCAGAAAGGCTGAAATTAACCTGAAGAGCACCACAATCCCTTTCTCTCTCTCTCTCTAAAAGTTGCCACTGATATTTTTATTGGATAAAGTTAAAAAAAATGTTTCAATTTACAAAGCTAATTGTTGAACTGGTGGCCTGAAGAAACTGTCCACAGCAGCCAAGGCAGAAGTCTCATACCAGCAGAACTGGCTCCATTAGACCACGGTCATCCCCTTTTAAAAATCAAAATATTTTTCTTCTTCTGGCCTATAAGTATTTTTTTCAAAGTACAAAAAAAGACTACACTGGCACTGAGTTCCGTATCAATCCATGTTACACTGCAATCCATGATTTAAGACTATAGAATCTTGAATAACCTGTGACACTTTAACAAATAAATATTTTACTAAGACAAAGAAAATCCATCTTCAATGATATAATTCATACTCTCATAAACTCATTCTAGGGACTGAGGTAATCATTCAAAAACGGAGCTCCTGACAGCTTTCAATCAAAAAAATTCTTCAGGATAGATGCTACAAACACTCTCTTCAGAATTTCTCAGACTCCAAGGCCTACTTTCTTCACAGCACTTTGGTAGCATGAACATCATGATTCCCAATTTCCTATTCCCTACCCAGACATGGCCCAGTTCTTGTAGAGTACATCCTCTGCAATAAGCAAGGCTTATATATGCAACCAGATCAGTTTCTTGGTGTAGAGGGTGTCAATATTGGATCAATATTAACCAGTTTGATATGAAACTATTCACAATGCTCACAAGTAACTAACTTCCTATAAAACTTGATGTAATGGAAGTAGTGATTTAAAAAAAATGCTACTACATAACCTAGAGAAGGAATGTTTCTAGATCCCATTCAATGAACTAATTCTCATAATGCTATATAATTATTTCTATACATAGGGCACCCTAAAAAGGACAACTCCAACCATGAAGTTTAATCTCCACAACATTTCTAACTTTGCATTTATTTTCCAAGACCCATGACAGCATATGTCTGGCAGACCTGTACCTTTTATCAAGATTCCAATACTCAGTCCTAGGGAAGGGAAGTACAAGGCTAAAGTCAAGAGGGATGACTTTATTTCAACATACAGCAAATGTCACATGGGTGGTCCAAAACCTGCAGAGTTGGGGAAAGAAATTCTCTACACAGAATTTAATCCTACTATGTCCAGGAACCTACAAACCCACTTGCATATAACTCTATTCAAAGAAGCAGAGTCAAGATACCATAAATAACAACAGCATGAGTTTCAATCTGAACTTGCTGGGCTCAGGCAGAAAAGGTACAAGAGTCTACTGGGTATACCTATCATGGGTCAATTGCCACATATGTGACATCCCCACTGTTATGGACTGAATACACATATATCTCAAAATTCATATGTTGAAATACTAACCCCCAAGACGATGGCATTAGGAGGCGGGGCCTCTGAGAACTGATTAGGTCTCCTGACGGTACAGCCCTCATGAATGGGAGTATGCCTTATAAAAGGGGTTCAAGAGAGCTCCTTTGCCCTTCCCACCATGTGAGACATGGCAAGAAGGTGCGCACAGTCTATGAACTGCAAAGAAGGCTCTAACCAGATACTGGATCTGCCAGTGCCTTGATCCTGGACTCTCCAGCCTCCTGAACTGTGAGAAATCAATTTCTGTTCTCTTTGAGCTACTCAGTTTATGGTATTTTTGTTACAGCAGCCCAAATGGACTAGTACACTTACCTCAGAACATGAAATACAACGGCAGGAGGCCCAGCTTAAAAGATGCTCAATTTCTTTCATTTCTAGAAATTTTAATCATTTATATTATATTCAATGATCCACAAGGAGCTTTGATTAAAAACAAATTACATAAAAAGTTACTTCTTCCCAGGAAAAATATTAATCAACATAAGCTGAACTATGAGGGGATGTGATCCATTCTCAACGTAACAAATGGTTCTGGGACAACTGGATATTTGCATGCATAAAAGGGAAATGAGACTTTTACGTCACATATAAAGAGTAACTCAAAATGGACTATACTTAAATGAAGAGCCAAACCTGTAAAACTTCAACCTACATTAGTATCTGTTTTCACTAACTAAAAGAAATCTGAAAATTTTTGCTTTTATGAAATGGTAATTGCTTCATTGATTTACACAATTTTGGCTTATGAAAAGTTTCATAAGAACGCTCTACTTTGGACAGTGGGAGAAACCTGTAAATAGAAAGATAGTATATGCACATGGATTAGAAGAATAGTTAAAATGTCTGTAAACAACCAAAGCAATCCACATATTTAATGCAATCCTATAAAAATTCCAATGACATTTGCCACAGAGAAAGACCAACTTGTATGCAACCACAAAAGACCCCAAATTACCAAAGCAATCTTGAGATGGAACAAAGATGGATGCCATCAACATTTCCTAGTTTCCAAACTGTTATGAAGCTAGAATAATCAAAACAGTGTGACAGTGGCATGAAAACTGACATAGAGATGAATGGAATTTAATAGAGAGTGTCCAAATAAACCCATACATATATGGACAACTAATCTTTTGGGGTTTTTTTTTTGGTGGGGGGGGGGGGGTTGGTGAACTAATCTTTTGACAAGGGTGCCAAGAACAGATTATGGGGAAAGACTCTTAAACAAACGGTCTCTTCATTAAATGGTCTCTTCAAAAAATGGTCTTGAGAAAACTGAATATTCACATACAAAAGAATGAAGTTGGATTCCTATCTCATACCACTCACAATAACCTGAAATATATTGAAGACATAAATGTAAGTAAGACCTGAAGCCATAAAATTCCTAGAAGAAAACATTAAAAACAAAAAACTCCTTGACATTGGTTATACAAAAGAATGAAACTGGACTCCTATCTCATACCACTCACAATAACCTGAAATATATTGAGGACGTAAACATAAATAAGACCTGAAACCATAAAATTCCTAGAAGAAAACATTAAAAACAAGAAACTCCGTGACACAGGTCTTAGCAATGATTTTTTTGGCTATGACACCAAAACCACAGGCAACAAAAGCAAAAATAGACGAGGGGGACAGCAAACCAAAAAGCTCTGTACAGCCAAGGAAACAATCAACAAAATTAAAAGGAAACATGAAATGAGAGAAAAACAAATCATGTATCTGATAAGAGTGTTGATAACTGAAATATATATATATATCTGAAATATATAAGGAACTCATACAGCTTGCTAACAACAACAAAAATCCAATTAAAAAACAGATAAAGAACCTGGAGACATTTCTCCAAAGGACACATACAAATGGCCAACAGATATAGGAAAACGTGCTCAGTATCACCAATCAGGGAGTGCAAATCAAAACCACAATGAGATGCCACCTCATACCTAGTATCAGAAAGATAAGATGTAAGTGTTGACCATGTTGTGGAGAAAAAGGAATCCATGTACACTGCTGGTGGGAATGTAAACTGGTACCGCCATCATTGAAAACAATAAGGGGTTTCTCAGAAAATTACAAGTGGGGCTACCAATGATCTAGCAATCCCACTTTTGGGTATATAACTGAAGGAAATAAAATCAGTATCTCAAAGAGGTATCTGTATTTCCGTATTCACTGCATTACTCACAGTAGCCAATATATGGAAATAACCTAGCTGTTGACAAAAAAATAAAGAAAATGTGGTATATATTCACTATAGAATATTATTCAGCCATTTAAAGAAAAGAAAATCCTGCTATTTGCTACAATATATATGAACCTAGAGAACATCATAAGTGAAATAAAACCAAACACAGAAAGTCAAATACTGTATGATGTCATTCATACAGAGAATCTTTTTTAAAAAAAAGTCAAACTCACACAAACAAAATACAAGTGGTGGCTGGCAGTGACTGGGGGGTGGTAGTGAGGGAAATTAAGAAATTCAGTTATAAGATGAGCAGATTCTAGGGATCTAATATTTAGCATGGTAACTAGAGTAACTATATAACAATATGTATTGTAGAGGCGCCTGGGTGGCTCCCTGGGTTAAGCCTTTGCCTTCAGCTCAGGTCGTGATCTCAGGGTCCTGGGATCGAGTCCCACATTGGGCTCTCTGCTCAGCAGGGAGCCTGCTTCCTCCTCTCTCTCTGCCTGCCTCTCTGCCTACTAGTGATCTCTGTCTGTCAAATAAATAAAATCTTAAAAAAATAATAATAATAGTTTGTATTGTATACTTCAAATCTGTTAAGAGGGTAAATCTTAAGTGTTCTCAATGCACACGTGGACACACACGCATGCACACACACACACACACAGAACTGGTAACTGTGAGGTGATGAATGTTTTAATTAACTTGACTTTAATCATTTCATAATGTCATCTTGCATACCTTAAATATATATAATTTAATCTATCAATTATACCCGAAAAAATGGGGGGTAGAAGCATTTCTCATTTAAAAATAAGATTAAAAAATGAAGAGGCACATGCTGGAAGAGAATGTTTTTAAGTGATATTATCTGATAAAGGCCCTGTATCTAGAATACATAAAGAACTATTACAACTCTATAATAAAAAGACAAATGACCCCACAAAAATGGGCAAAGGTAAATGGACAGTTTGCCAAAAAAAAAAAAAAAAAAAAAACCAAATGGCTTAAAAAGTACACCAAAGATTCTCAGTATCATTAGTCATCAGGGAAATGCAAATTAAAACACAAGAAACCGCTACACATCCACTAGTATGGCTTTAATTAAAAAGACAGACAAACCAAGTTTTGGTGAGGATATAGAGAAAGTTTGCTTAGGATTGTTCTACAGAACCAGACTTGAAAAATTTTAAACAATTAGTGTCACTTAAGACAGATCCCTGGCTACCTGAAGTTTCTGATATAAGTAATCAAATTTACAGAATGAATTTGAAACTAATCAAAAAGAAAATACCCATCAACATATATTAAACACTGCTTAAATATTAATGGTTCAAAATCATATTACTTT
The DNA here is from genome assembly GCF_009829155.1 of Mustela erminea. Taxonomy (NCBI): domain Eukaryota; kingdom Metazoa; phylum Chordata; class Mammalia; order Carnivora; family Mustelidae; genus Mustela; species Mustela erminea. Next base: position 43,120,763 of record NC_045617.1, read on the forward strand.
TTAAAAAATTAACTGTAATTCAAAAACACTCCTAAAATAGAAATTACCTGAAAACCACTTTTACTATAGCACCCTCAATTATCCCTATTCAGAGACAGAAAATTAAAACTTTTTAAAGACTTCTTCTTTGCAAAGTATATGTGTAACAAAAAAGAAATTAAACCTCCACAGTTGTCAGAAATAAAAACATTACAAGGAGACACCATTTCACCCTGCAAAATGGCAAAAAGTATAAAACTTTAAAAACAATCAGTGCTGTAGAATATTTATCAGTACAGTCTTCCGAAGGTCAAGCTGGCAATAAAAACATTTCACATGGGCACAACTGTTAAACTAAAAATCCTGATTCTACAAAAAAAAATGCCAAACAAATACTGCCACATACATGCAAAAATAGAGATATAAGGGTATTCTGACATTTCCTGTAATCCAAAATATTGGAAATAACTTAAATGTCACTAATAGAAGAGACTTTAAAAATAAGTTATGGTATGTCCATACTATGAAATGTCTTATTTAAAAAGAATGAAGTAGGGGTGCCTGGCTGGCTCAGTTGAAAAAGTGTGTGACTCTTGATCTTGGTGTCATGAGTCAGAGCCCCATGTTGAGTGTAAAGATCACTTAAAAAATAAAATCTTAAGGGGCGCCCGGGTGGCTCAGTTGGTTAAGCATCTGCTTTCAGCTTAACTGAAGCTTAACTGTGATGATGATCCCAGGGTCCCAGGATTGAGCCTGTATTTGGCTTCTCCCTCTCCCTCTGCCTGCTGCTCCCCCTGCTTGCTCTCTCTGTGTCAAATAAATAAATGAAATCTTAAAATAAATAAATAAATAAATAAGATTTTTAAAATGAAGTAGTTTTGTGTTTATTGACAAGGAATGATGATCAGGATATATCAAAAGGTGAAAAAAATGTATGGCACAGAACAATATACATGATCCCACTTTTTAAGCTTGATCATATAAATACGAATGAATTATACTTACGTGAATACTTAGAAAAACGTCTGGAAAGATACTCAATTATATAACTAGTTACTTCAGGAGTAAAAAGTGGAACAGGAGGTTAAAGATAAAAATCTTTGTGTTGTTTGGATTTTTAAATAACAAAAATGTTATTTTTATAACTTAAAAAAGGAAACAGTGAAGAAAAAAACTGAAAACTGAAAAACTGCCTTTTATACTATGTACTAGAGAGTTAAGAAAAGCTAATCACAAGTGTATCTGTCTTAGAAGATGTTTCCACTATCTAGAAAACTGTTAGAACTGACTTGGGATGCTGATTATATTTCTATAAATAAATTAGTATCAGTGATCACCCCCATCCCAAGCAATGACTTCTCTGGCTCCTGGTAAATCCAACTATACAGGCTGATTATATATGAAAGTCCAATTACTGGAATTGAGTTTTATACCACCAAAAACTTGATCCAAAGTAAAACAAACTTAGGCTTCAAAGATGTTTTTCACCTATTTAAACACTCCTTTGAAGGAATTTTTTCTGCAGTCTTCTTAAAAATATATATCCACTTGCTTAAAAATCCCTTTTCCTGGTAAATTTCCCTGTAGCAAGCATAGGCATTCTTAACTGCTCTGAGAACTTCAAAATCTTCCAGAATCCTCTATCCTGACAATGTTCACCAGTGCCTCTGAAATACCTGAATGAAGAAGGCTGATAGGGCTAAACCAGTGTTAATTATGGGACTTTAGGGTTAACAAGGGTGTAAAAATGGAGGGATAATTAGTACATAAAACATAACCTGTATTTTAAAATTTTTCTTCTAAATCAAAAGACTTGTGCTACAACACATCTACACGCAAAACACACACACACACACACACACACACACACACACACACACACACAACACACAGACTGGGGTGAAAAGCAATGTCAAAGGCATACATGAGTCAACTGGAAGAGCTCCCAATGCCCAAAACTGGAATAATCTGGGCAAGAAAATACAGTACTGGATTATAACACGAAGTATACTTTGTGTTATATCCATACTTACCCATACTTTATATAAATAAATCCATACTTATATAAATGACTGAATAAGTAAATGCAGGAGAAGTGAAAACCTCCTATAGAAAAAAATTCCCAATAATTTACCTAGACTCCACTCTCAAGGAAGTAGAGTACAACTTCCCAACTCTTAATTGTGGGTTGTACACAGTGGACTTCTTCCAAAGAGTACAGTACGGAAAAAGAATGACTTTCCAGTGGAGTAAACTGACCAACACTGCTAAGCCAGGTGATCAAAGTTAGGTCAACAGTGCTAGGTCATGTTGATAATATGCACCCTTAATATGACTGTGATGACAATGGCACTTTACCTGGGTGATCTTTCTGCCAAAATATCCTAACTCCAGCCCAATCAAGAGAAAAACATTAGACAAATTTCAACTGAGGAATATTCTACATAGTATCGGATCAGTACTCCAAACTTAAAGTCACCAAAAGTAAGAAAAGTCTGAGCTATCGCCCCAGCTCAGAAGGGCCAAAGGAGTTAAGACAACCAAAAGTTAATGTGGTATCCTCATGGGATTCTGACAGAAAAAAACATTAAGATAAAAACTAAGGAAATCCAAATACAGATTTTAATGATACTGTATCAATATTGGTTAATTGTGACAAATGTACCATATAAAATGTGACTGATGTGGGAAATTAGCTGTGGGGTATTTGGGAATTCAATTTGTACTGTCTTCACAATGTTTCTGTAAACTTAAAAATATTTTAATAAAAATTTATTAAAAAACAAAACAAAACAAATTTGTCAGGGCACCCACGTAGCTGAACTGGTTAGGCATCCAACTCTCGATCTCAGCCCAGGTCTTGATCTCAGGGTCATAAGTTCAAGCCCTGTATTGGGCTTCCTGTGGAAGCTAACTTAAAAAAAAAAAAAGAAAAGAAAAAAGGATTTGTATTTGCAATTATTTATTTTTAAGATTTGTATTTTTAAGATTACTTGAGAGAGAGAGAATGCGAAAGGGAGAGAGGGGAGGAAGAAGCTGACTTCCCATGGACTAGGGAGCCCAATGTGGGACTCCATTCCAGGACCCCAGGATCATGACCTGAGCCAAAGGCAGAAGCTTAACCAACTGAGTCACCCAGGTGCTGCCCCTAAGTTTTGTATTTTTAAAAACCCTTCATTATTATACTCCTTTTCACACTTGATATTGGTTATTTTTACCTGGCCATTGAACTTGGTACTGGCTCTTTCAATGATGTGAACTAAACTTGCTAAAATAAGCAGAAACTAATACAGCTCGCCATTATTAATCTAAACTTGAGAATTTTCTCAGATAATGCAAAAAATTAAGCAATACTGACATTCTATAAACTAATTTTAACGTAAGTATATTTTCTAAATTATAATCATGTTAGCTGCAAGTTAACATGGTTGCAAGCTAGTGTTATCTGATTGGTTCTCTTCCATCCTTCCACTGAAATATTCATAAAATCATCCCTGGGGTACATAGAATGTTTAAATAGTTCTGGAAAGTTAAAACACTGGCTAAAAATCTGTTAGGCCTCAGAATAAATTAAACAGAGCAGGAAAAGACAACCAGGAAGATGGTAAGAGATTTCTACCTATCTGCCAATGGGAAGGAATCTTTACCTTAAGATCTCTCTATTCCAAATTAGGTACCAAAGCAACCTGAGTTGTTTCCCTCCCCTTACCTTATTGGCTATTTGTACAAGTCTCTTTCCAGATGCATTCAGGAGACTACAATTTCCAGGGATGCAAATGAAAAATGGAAAACAATATAGTGTGATGGAATCATAAAGAACCAAAACTCACTCTGAAGAAGGAACTGTTTTTCATGTCCTGTTTCTGGCAAATGATAGATCACTCAAAATACCCAGGAATAAATTTAAATTACTCAGACATGTTTTGTTTGGCTCATACAGTGTATGGGGGTGTTTCCCCTCAGACGTTTTTAATTACTTGCCAATATTTCAAGACTGTGCTATTATACTAAGAATCTGGATTTCTAGTTCTGGAGAAATCAGAATATCCAGCAACACTAGGCCAGAATTCCCACACAACAGTCAGTAATAAGGAGGTAGTCAACAGGCAGTGAATCTGGGTGGGAACTGTGGTTCCTCACTATTCTTTCCCTACCCTACTTCACATTCCTGGGGTTTGTAGACATTTATTGTCACTGCTGGCAGAGACAAACAGTTAAGTAATGACAGTAGTTTTTTTTTTTTTTTTTTAAGATTTTATTTACTTGAGAGAAAGAGAAATCACAAGTAGGCAAGAGAGGCAGGCGGGGGGGGGGGGGGGGGGGGGAGCAGGCTCCCTGCAGAGTAGAGAGCCCGATGCGGGGCTTGATCCCAGGACCCTGGGACCATGACCTGAGCTGAAGGCAGAGGCTTTAACCCACTGAGCCACCCAGGCGCCCATGACAGTAGTTTTTAAATGATTTTTTTAAAAAGATTTTGTTTATTTATTTGACAGACAGAGATCACAAGTAGGCAGAGAGGCAGGCAGAGAGAGGAAGGGAAGCAGGGTCCCTGCTGAACAGAGAGCCCTATGTGGGCACAATCCCAGGACCCCGGGATCATGATCTGAGCCGAAGGCAGAGGCGTTAACCCACTGAGCCACCCAGGCACCCCTGACAGTAGTTTTAACCCAGAAACACCAAACTATATTTAGTCATCAGTAAATATCATGTATTTGTCCACAGAATAGGTTCATCCAATAGCCCTTCAGCTACAGACCTGGCTATGGATGTATGTATTTTCTAGTACTAAGTGGCCAGGCCTTGAAATCCAGAGATTTAGTCAAGTGTGTTATTGGACAAGAGTTCCCAGATACTTAGCACAACTGATCTGTACCCATAATTCACAATATTTTTAGTGTATTTAAGTCAGAAAAAATTGACAAATTGTTTTATGTAAGCACTTTTTACCTAAATATTTGATCACTTTTTATTAGGATGAGAAATTTAAGGGGAAAAAGGGTAATTTATTCACTCACATAATAACTATTATTAAAGATCAGAGTGATGACAGCGCAACTGGAATCCCGAACTTATAAAGCCACACACACAGTCCTGCCCTATTCATCTACTCCATTAAGCCTTGCTGCTAATGTAATGTACATAGTTAAGAAAAAGTTTCAAATTCAAGTTTTCAGAGAAATGATGGATTCAGGAGCAGCAGCTTTTCTCTTTGGAGACTCTTCTATTCCAATTATTCTTCCCTAAATTACCCATATTTCCCCCATTATTATCTACTTAAAATCTTATCTACCTAAGACATATCCACACATCCCTAGAAATTATTCTGGATGTTCCTTTACAGACACACACACACACACACACACCCTCTTGTTTCTAACTTGGATAGTAAGCTTGCCTAATACTCAAGAGAAAGAATAGGAAACCCTTCTTTCCTGCATGGCATAATGTCCCTAGAATACGAAATAACATTACAGCATACACTGTAGGGGTGCCTGGATGGCTCAGTTGGTTGTGTCCGACTCTTGATTTTGGCTCAGGTCACGACCTCGGGGATCATGGGATCACCCTATGACAGAGTCTGCTTCCATTCTCCCTCTCCCTCTGCCTCTGCCCCTCCCTCCTTGCACACATGCACTGTCTCTCAAATGAAAAAAAAATCTTAAAAAAAAGAATAACGCATACACTGTAAATAACAAAAGACTTCTGTGATTAGCCTGGGAGTTTACCTCTATCAATAAACACAGAAAAGTATGCTTGTAGTTCTAAAAGAATACAAACAGTACACCAACAAAATTAAAATTATTACTGTTAGTTAAATTGCCACACTGTGTTAACTGAGGAAGACTTTAAAAAAGTTTTTAAAGAAGTTCTTAGTAAGATACAATATATGCCATATGAATTTCATGTTATATTTTTCTCGTAGGGGCCGGCAGGAAAGAGAAAAATGTATCGGATAGCAATGTATATTATAGAATATTTTCTTCCTTATTATTCTTACTGTTGCAAAGAATTCTATTTTCTGTTATGATTAGATTCGTTCCCTTGTAATTATCTTTCTCTAGTACATTACACCCTTACAGAGTTTCACATGTCAAAGAACAGAATAAAATAGGAATCTTTTCACTGAAAGGGAGGAAAGCTCCTATTGGTAAATTTATTGAAAAATACTTTTTCCCAAAAAAAGAAAGTACTTTTTTCCTTTTCAAGAACATTCACTTTATACATAGTAATATAAGTTTAAAATAAAGGGGCGGGGGGGGGGGGACTCCTCTACAGAAAACATCATTTGCTTTTAAAAATTTACTTAAAATACTAATTAGATAAACATCCCACTGGGGAGATCATCATCTACACGGTCAGTGGTATCAGTTTTATCTTCAATAATATCTCTACCCAAATTTGTCACAAATAGTGAAATTAAAGCAGTAGGTCCAGGAAGTAAAACCCCCTCAAACAAGAGTCTAATATCCTATTTTATTGATTTTACTTTAACATATTTAATACAAAATGCAGATTCTTTACTTCTGTACCAGTATAAAGCTATCAGATATAGCAGATTTAACAAATTTTGCTACAGAATCAATAATCTGTCATTAATTCTATTCCTTCCTCCTTCAATTTCTGGAGCTACTGTCATTATCCCTTTTAAATATATATCACAGCTTCGAAGAAAAAACAAGCGCTAGGGTGCAGAGAAGCCAACATATTAAGTCAGAAATTCAGTATCCACTGAATTGAGAAAAATACTTGGGAATGAAGGTAGTATTAACAGAATACTTTAGTCAACTGCAAAGAAATAACTACAGATACTTGATGTTATGAGAGATATAAGGGGATCATAAAATTAGCAAAAGTACTCATTTTAAATACCCACAAGATTCAGATATGAAAATGAACAAATTTACATGTCTCAAATAACATTTAACAAGTTAGCATTACTAATAAATTGGTCACAACAGCATTTCTGTGTCTCCATTCCCTACCAGCCCCATATCCTCTAAGAGTGTGGTGTGCTTTTCTTTTAATCGAACCTCCTATTTGGGTAAATTTTTAAAAGATAATTCACATGACTGTCATTTGCTAATTTATTCAAAAAGAAATGACCAGGTAGAAATTTTCTGAGCTATCAAATATGCTCATAACTTAATAGGATTGAGAAGTTCTCACTTGGTGTTTCTTGACTGTTTAGAGACATAATTACCATGAAAACACAATTATTCCATTCCCTCATCTCAACAATTTTTGAGGCCAGTGACTTTTTTCAGACTTATTTATTCACTTCAGAGAGAGAGAGTGTGTGCATGCACATGAGCACAAACACAAGTGGGATGGAGGGGGTGCAGAGGGAGAGTGGAAGCAGATCTCCCCGCTGAGCCCAGAGCCCAACTGAGGGCTGAATCCAAGGACCCTAAGATCATGACCTGAGCCGAAAGCAAGAGTTGGACACTCAACTGACTGAGCCACCAGGTGCCAGAGACTTTTAAGGATGACTCCCAGACAGTTATAAGCCAACTGGAATGAATTTTACAACCATGTTATTTTATTTCTTTAATACTAAACTAAGTTTCCATGGACTAGGTGATGACCCAAAAAATACAGTGTATATGAGGGAAAAAGTATCGGTACCAATCTACAGGTTTTATGCATAAATATAGTATGTAATTTATTTCATTTCAGCCTACTGCATCAGGGTTCAACCAAGAAATAGGAACCACACAGTAATTTGAAAAGGGAAAGTTGCACTTAAAGAAATAAAACAAGGGAGTAACATATATAAATGTGTAAAGAGAACTCTAAAGAATACCAGAGGGCTGGGTGAAAGTATCCAAGGCAGAAACAAACACAGAAGAGGGCCCTCCCCCCAAACTAGGGTATGCACCAAGGAAAAGGTGTGCCTGCAGCCTGCTGGATGGCAAGGAAGTTCACCAGGTTGGGATGCTTGGACCTAACAGGCTGGTTAGTGAGCACACATAGGGAGATGAAACACAAAGAACCAGACCCAACAGTGCCTATAGGGCGGGCCATGGAAAACAACTCTCAATGGTATAAGAAGACATGCAGGGAGAACTAGGGTGCTAGCCGCTGGCTCTCCAGAAAGGAGACATATGTTCGGGGTGTGCAATGTACATGTGAGGGGAACTATGGTGAGATGGTCATGAAGTTTGGGCTGGGACTGTGAGCTCACCAAAAGCGTGTTTACTGTGGACACTCACCCTGGTACAGAGCACCACGGGATGTCCCCATACCTGTCCCACTAGCAGGCATGCAGTAGAAGCGAAAAACAAAAACTAAAGCCCCTTCCTTGTGTAGTGTCCCTTCAGTATGCTCTACTAACAAAGCGGAACATCAATCAAAGAAGAAATGCTTAATGGGTCAAGCTCCAATATCACAGAGCAAGTAACTGAGTTGATTTAGAGCTGAGAGGGAATCTGATAACTGGGACAACTTAATACTCAGGTATCTTTATAAAGGGTAAAGCGTGAGAGAAGCAATAAACCAGCAATACATACTACATTAAATCTGACTAAAAGACAGTAATTAAAATCTGCTGTTACTGTTGTCATATCTCCATACACTCTGAAAATGGGAAAAATAAATCAGGCAGTTATTTAATAATTTATCTCAGAAATGTCAGCTACTCATAGCACTATAAACCAGAGGTTTCCAAAGAGAGTACACAGTGAAGTACAGAAGGGGAAAAAACTTCTTGTTCTATTGAATTTATCTAAAACATAAACTCTGTAATTTAGTAAACATACTCAAATAACTATGTAAGCTGTAACAGTACATATATCTTGTGTGTGTGAACACTCTCTCAAAATATCTTACTGTGCTACATTAACCCTTATTCTTCTTAGGATGAAATTATGTAATGCCTACCCAATGATATAAAGTGAGGTGAACGACATAGGCACTGTGATGCAGCATTCTCCGACACCTAAGGAAGAAAATGAAAGATCCAGAGAAAAATAGATGAAGATTGGGGGGGGGGAATGTGTAAGATGGTGCAGGTCTCCTTCAAGAACTTTCAAGAAGAATTAAATGTTAGCAATGAGTATATCTGTGGAAAGGCACACAAGTTTCACTATTAACATTTATTGTTATTCTGATAAAGTATAATTTCTCTATTCACATTATATACATCTCAGTACCACACTTCCTGAGAAATAAATGTATTTTAAATATTAGATACAAGGGTGCCTGGGTGGCTCAGTGGGTTAAGCCGCTGCCTTCGGCTCAGGTCATGATCTCAGGGTCCTGGGATCGAGTCCCACATCGGGCTCTCTGCTCGGCAGGGAGTCTACTTCCTCCTCTCTCTCTCTCTGCCTGCCTCTCTGCCTACTTGTGATCTCTCTCTGTCAAATAAATAAATAAAATCTTTAAAAAAATATATATTAGATACAAAAAAACCCGAGTTTATTTAATGTGACTTAGTACGTAAAACAAAAGCAAGCCACGCAATTACAACTCTTTAAAAATTAAACAGAATATATGAAAGTTCTGAGTGATGGCTTTATTATGTCTCTAAGACAAGAACATTCATTATTTCCTCCAGAATACAGAGAAGAAAGCAGTAAAATGAAGAAAACAAAAGGGAAAAAACCCACACCTGTTTAAGAAGAAAATAATGTCAGAAAAGTATACTGAACTCCCTTTACAACCTCTGGCAATGGTATTGTTATATATGCTAGATTAGTACTTCTCAAACTTTTCTGCAGAGGTAACTTTTCTGTTTTATACATCAAGATACCAAGTAAGAGTTTGGGGTAAAGGGAAGGAGTTACCTTAATTTTTTAAAGTTTTTTTTTAAAGACTTTATTTGACAGAGATCACAAGTAGGCAGAGAGAGGGGAAAGCAGGCTCCCCGCCAAGCAGAGAGCGCGATGCGGGGCTCAACCCCAGAACCCTGATATCATAACCTGAGCCGAAGGCAGAGGCTTAACCCACGGAGCCACCCAGGAACCCCAATTTTTTAAAGTTTTAAGACCACTATCTAGATGACAATAAATTAGAGAGTATTTTACTAACGCTAAGATTAATTTTCTTTTACGAGGGAAAATTTCAGATCTAGTCCTTTTAAGTGTGTTAATAGCTAGCAATCACTGTGTACTTCCAGCATTATAACATGCGAAGTGCTCGGCAAATATTATGCCTTAATCACGACAGCTTTAAGGCAGGTAGAATAAAATGAAGCCTGAAGTCCTAATGGAAGTAAGGGAGTTGTAATTTGAATCACAGTTCAAAAACTGTACTTTCAGTTACTCTGTAAAACCTTCTCCCATCCCCAGCCTCTCAAATCCCAGGTTTAAATTTTGGACAAAGGAAAGGTTTCAATTGTAAAGCCAATAAACTACTCTACTCCTGGTACATTCCACACATCAGTAATCTCTCTCCTGCTCACACCCCCAAAATCAAAACAATTTTTTATAAATTACTACGAAATAAAATTCCACCTTCTCTAAAATACAGACTTAAAAGAAGCTTGTAGATCAGTACTCTAGGTTATTTTTCAATGTGATGATAATAGATAGCATTGAATATGACAGAATTTTTGTTTTTAAATTATGCTAGGTCATTATCATATATAAAACATCAAAGGTGTTTCCAAAGTAGTCTCTAAGTGTAAATGAAAATGTTGCTTTATATTGTAACAATCATTTAAAATAACTACATGTCCTTGATCAATTCTTAGAACAACAAAGGTCTGTACCATTTCCATTTCAAGGATAAAGCAAAGTTGTAAGTAGCATGCCAAGGATCAAAATAAACAATTTTGTGGAAATTAAAACCAGTGTCCTTAGAATCCCAACTTTAATTCACAGTATCTAATGGGATGTCAAGCAAAGTATCATGAGGGACAGAGCGTAAAGAGTAAGTTTTTTCCATTAAGTAAAACATGATCTATAAAAGATGATTCTCGGGGTGGGGTGGAAATCAAACACCACAAATGGTTTCATTCAAGATAAGTAAATCCTCAAAGGTCTTTCTGGTGTTAAAAATAATTTCTCTTTGGCAGCATTTGCAACATCAGGTCACCTTTTCAGAAATATTTTATAAATAGGTCACAATATTGAGTATGCTAAGCGTGACTTGCCAACATACTCGGTTTTACACAAAATGGTGGTGAATTTTTAATTACCAAAGAAACAGCAGTTATGGAACATTCAGAACCGTTCCTATAAAATATTTTCATGCTAACAAAAAAGTTTATGATCAATTTGTTCGAGGATATACATTTTATCCATCTTACCTGTTTTTATGTGCAGTATCTCATTTTAGGCAGGCATAGAGCTTTAAAATAGTTACACAAGGGTGCCTGGGTGGAACAGTTAAGTGTGGGACTCCAGGTTTCAGTTAGGTCATGAGATGGAGCCCCAAGTTGGGCTCTGCACTCAGCATGGAGTCTGCTTAAAGGATCTCTCATCCTCTCCCTTGCACCTTACCCAACCCTCCTCACCACCACAAGGGCGCACTCTCTCTCTCTGAAATAAATAAATATTTTTTAAAAATAAAGTTATACAAATACAGTTTGGAGAAGTTTGGTAAGTCACAAGATTCAAACTACTTAAGTATTAATTTTGGTAAGTATTTTATTAAACTTTGTTTTATTCTTTTGAAAGATAATCTTACAAAAGTTTTGTTCAAAAAATTAAAAACAAAAATTTGTAGTTTCCAGAATATAAACTGACAAAATGATAATGCTTTTGAGGTAAATATACCTTTCAGGTTTTTTACAGACTGAGATTCACCATATTTGCAAAAATCTGGGAAAGATCAAGAATATATACAATGTTTATACAGATAATACAAAATGTAAGCTATTAATTTGGAGTAAGATTCTAAACGCCTCATTTTGATGATAATGGCTCATCCAAAAGTAGTAGTAAAATCATTCTTATTTAATGAAATAATTTTCTCTCAAAAAACACAAATATGGTGCTTCAATTAACTTTGGTAAGCTAAAATTACCACAGCTATTAATTTAAACACTTGATAAACCAACTTTCTAATAATCTGATAAAACTGTTTGGGATGGGAATCCAGTCAATTGTTAATTACCACTTTTAAATTCAGATTACCTTTTAAATATAAAACCTGTATCTGAGTTATGAACTTAATATATAATGCTGCCTATGTCAGGCATCAATAAGGATGCCAAATGTTCCACATGAACACAATGTCCAGATATTTGAACTGTTTTCATTTTAGCCGTTTATCCAAATATCTCAGTCTTCCTAAACAAATGCCTAATAAAATTGAGTATTTTCTGATGATTCAGTGTTATACTAAACAACTATTATTTAGTAATGATGAGATCCTAGGAGGCAATCTGGATTAAGTGAGACATTTAAACAAACTGGTGTTTAATCCTATGATCTCACAGGTCTTCAGAACAAACAATTCTAGTAAAGCATCTAACAGTGCCTTTCTGAACATTAATTCTCTTCCTCTTCAATCTTAACACAGCCTAACTCCAAACTTCCTCTCATCTCGCCTATTTTTTCAAAGAAAGCATGAGCTAAAGATCTTGTCCTGATTAGAGATGAGCTCGTATCTGACATCAAATCCATTTGGGTTTCAACTATGTAACACTGCTCCTCCAAGCAAAATCAGAAATAAAGTAAAATAAATAAAGTAAGGAATGAAGAGTCCAATTTAAATGGAGCAGAAAGTTCCTGTCGTAACAGAGAAAGGATGGGGAAAAAGTAAACAACAAAGCAAGGACAGTCCTGGCCCAAAGCTTAAATTTGTATGTTATCCTATGCACCAGTATTTCTCGAATTGAGTTCCATGGCCATTATGCTGGGTTTCTAGCATTCACTGTAAGAAATTTAAAACCATATTTTTATTTTTGATCCTCCTCCTAAATAAAGTGTAAGAAGTTCTGAATCAGCTAGACTAGAAGGCCGCCTTGTAACTTAGGATTGCCTGCCTTATCCTTGTGCTAACTACTAAACTGAGCAAAAGATTCCCCCTATGAGGAGGGGGACTGGCTGTGCCTATCAGTGGACTATAAAATCAAGAGCAGCTTTGCAATATAATAATAATAAAACAGAATACATCATACCTAGTAAGGATAAGTACTGTTTTGGGAGATTTTTGTTTTAGAGTGACAAGTAAGTGGTGAATTAAAAAAAAAAAAAAAGTTACATATTACTGTAAGCTGAGGTCAAAACTTGTAACCCTAAGATTGAAAGACACACTTTTTTGGTTTCTGCGAATTCAAGCTTGAGAAACACTGGTACAAATACTGGACTGCCAACCAGGCAGAAAGATCAAAGCAGCATACTGGGGACTTTCACAAATTGAAAGTAAGGTTAAAAGCAAGTTTATCAGTTAAAAAAAAAAAAAAGAAAAAAAAGGCCAAGGATTAGAACAAGACCTAAGAGGCTACTGTTGGGACTGCATAATGTTCAGAAAGCACAAAACACCAAATTGAGACCAGATTTAATATTAAGGTAAAGAACTATTGTAAATAAACAGGCTGCTCTACAAATTTCCCAAAATTTGAGTGATGTAGTGGGGACACTGTTCTTCTACTTAGAAATTGAGATTAGAAAATGTGAAATAGAAATGCCTTTAGCCAATCTACGAGAAAAGGAGTAAAGAGATGTGCTTTGATTACAGAATATAGATTGACAAGAAAAAGGCAGAAGTAGGGCTACAGAGAGGAAAAAATGAAATCTGACCTATAAAGTATCTGACATTGCAGTGGGGAATAAAAGGAACCGGGATATGTGTCAGATTGTTAGGCTACAGAAAGAATCCCATTTCCTTGTACCCAAAAGCAGCTGGGTTTGACCACATGTACCCAAAAGGAGCTTGGCAAACATGACACAAGCAGAGGCTTAAAAAGGAGTTGTGCAACGGAACTTGATCTCCTCTCTCCATGTAAAGAAATCCCAGATTACCTTACTAGATGTAAGAGTGGAGCAGATGAGCCAACCCAACTGAGGAACCTTGGCATCCAACCCACCTGACAACAAGACAAGTGAAAGAGACCGTCTGGGACCATTCAGCCCTAGACAACCTCCCAGCTGACTGCAAACCATCCAACAGACCCCTAGACTGGAGTACAGTTAATAAAAAAAGCTATTCTTCTGGGGCATCTGGCTGGCTCCATTGCTAGAGCATGTGACTCTTGAACTTGGGGTAGCTGAGTTACAGCCGCACATGAGGGGTAGAGTTTACTTAAAATAAAACAAACAAAAATCAGCTGTTCTCCTAAAACCACTATGTTTTTGGGTAGTTTGTTACACTGCCATAATACAGAATACTTCAAGAAAAAACAAAGCTGGGGGTGCCTGGCGGGCTTAGTCAGTAGAGTATGTGCTTCTCAATCTCAGGGTACGGAGTTCAACCACCACACTGGGTATGGAGCCTACTTAAAAAAACAAACACACACCTGAAGTTAGGACATTCAGCTTTTTTGTCTGTTTCAACGTCCCAAATTTAGAAGGGTGAGTCTTTAAGCAATGTTACTATATATTATCTATACTTAAAAGATCAATTAAAATTCCTTTGTTTGGATCCTAAACCCTTACTCGGGTTCTAATTTATCTTTTCTATCCTATTCTTCAACCCAACCCCTGACATTTTCCTCCAAGATGCCAGTTTGAAGTTGTTTCATTCTTCTGTTTATTCCCACCCTTCCCACTTCTATTTACTTATCCAAATTCATTAAGGACTCAATGTAAGTAAGTGTGTTCCTTTCCAGATCAATTTTTACTAAATTAATTTCAAAATGCTCTTAATTTACACTCCACTTACTGTTATTTATCACTAGCTACTTTACTATCTAATACTGTTGTTTAACTGCTAATATATGCATCAAATTTGTAAGGGCTTTGAAGGCAGAGATCTCCATAATTCTCCACAGCTCCCTTAGCATCCCACATGAGGAATTTAATTACCTAATTAAAATAAATTAAGAAAAGGGCAGCTGGGTGGCTCAGCGGGTTAAGAGCTCAGGTCATGATCCCAGAGTCCTGGTACTGAGCTCCACATCAGGCTCCCTGCTTGTTGGGGAACTTGCTTTCCCCCTCACCCTATGCCCACTGTTCCCCATGCTTGTGCTCTCTGCCAAATAAATAGAAAAAAATTTTCAATGGATAAATTAAGAAAAAAATACATGTAATTGACTGAATTTTAACACATCTTCTTGGCTAAAAATGTGTATTCACAGACAAAGTTTTTGTAATATACAGTTAAGGGAAAAAGATTAACATTTTAATTCTGAGATGCACTGTGCAACTCTCAATGCTAAAAGGAAATAATGAATCAAGAGATTCTCCTGGGAACAATACATAGTTAAAAAGTTATATGGAGTATGTAACAAATGCATGAATAAAAAACAAACTTTCCATTTTATAAATGAGGCTCCTCCCATAGTGACTGGTTAATTTCATGAACTGGATTTATGTGTGGGAGTTAGAAAAAAAAGGTAAATTCTCAACTCTGACAGAATTTCAAGGAACATAAATACAGCAAAAGCTTCATATGATTAAGAACACATATTTTCAAAAATCTTTGGTTTTGCAGGTTCGTCATATAAAATATTATAAGGGGCAACTGCAGAATACATCTTATCTTCCTCCATTTCAATTTAGGACCAGGAAGTAATTGTCAAGAGGGAGGCAAGCAAAATTTGGCAAAGTTTTCCTTTGCTAAAATTGGTAGAAGCATATTCTGGAAAGTGGAATTTAGTATCTCCAATATGCAATCATACTAATTATGAACACTCAAAAAATTATTTCCCCTGAGCATTACCTACACTTTAAAAGTTTAAATGACTTATTACTCCCTCAATACCTAAAGTAATTATCACTAATTAACAAGCAAGCCATCCTTTCTTCCGATTCAAAGTGTCCTAAAAATTAACTTAAGATATCCTCTAATAATCAAAAGAAAAAACCTAGCTTTAAAAAAAAAAAACTAGCGATTTTTTTAGGAAAGTGGGCATTTTCAAAACCTTTGCCATTAAAACAAAACTGAACAGAACATACAGATAAAACAATCAACTTATATCAAACAGATGAAACTAAAATATACTCTGAAATATTTTAATTATATAACTCGAATACTCAGAAGCTCTCCTAATAGTTTTACTTTGATTTTTCTTTCTTATTCCAGTAAGGCACCAGTTAATAAAAGCAGTAAAGTCTGGCTCAAATCCTATCTCAGTAAAGCTTTCTCTGATACCCCAGCCAGAAATGCTGACCTCCTACTTTGAACAATTTGCTGAAATTACTATACATAAAATTAACTTATTTCTCTGAACAGCCACCAATAATTAACTGATTAAACACTGTCATAGACTGAAACTATTACAGGTTTTTTTTTAAAGATTTTGTTCATTTATTTATATGAGAGAGAGAGAGAGAGAGACAGCACAAGCAGGTGGAGGGGGAGGCAGACTCCTCACTGAGCAGAGGGTAGCCTGCTTCTCCCTCTCCCTCTGTCTGCCATTCCCCCTACTTGTGTACTCTCTGACAAATAAATAAGATCTTAAAAAAAAAAAGCCACAAATTTACATGAGAAGCTATGGAATGATCTCAAAGATATGTATTTTTTGGTTAATAAAAGCCACATGCAGTGTACAATATGTCCTCATCTTTTTTTTTTTTTTTAGATTTTATTTATTTATTTGACAGACAGAGATCACAAGTAGGCAGAGAGGCAGGCAGAGAGAGAGAGGAGGAAGCAGGCTCCCCAATGAGCAGAGAGCCCAATGCGGGGCTCGATTCCCAGGACCCTGGGATCACGACCTGAGCCCAAGGCAGAGACTTTAACCCACTGAGCTACCCAGGCGCCCCATCATCTTAATGTTTTTTAAAAAAGCAAACATGTATTCCTGGAAAGAGGAATAAAAAACTAATAGGGGACTATCTTTGTTCAGAGTGACAAGAGGTCTGGGATGGGAAGATCAAGTTTTTGTTATATGCCCTTTCTCTGTTTGAATTTATATAAAAAAAAATTCAGTACACTACACTTCCTTTTTAACGATTTTATTTATTTGCCAGGGATGGGGGGCCACACAAGCAGAGGGGCAGCAAGCAGATACAGGACTTGATCCCGGGACCCTGGGATCATGACCAGAATGCAAGGCAGACACTCAACCAACAAAGCCCACCCGGGCATCCCTACACTACACTTTCAATTTAAAAAAATAGAATAAGGGGTTCCTGGGTGGCTTAGCTGGTTAAGCTACTGCCTTCGGCTTGGGTCATGATCCTGGAGTCCCGGGATCGAGTGCCACATCTGGCTCCCAGCTCCGTGGGGAGTCTGCTTCTCCCTCTTACTTTTTCCCCTTTCATGCTCTCTCTCTCAAGTAAATAAATAAAATCTTTTAAAAAAATAAGTAAAGAATAGAATAAAAAATAAACTTGCTAATGATACACTGCCTTTTGACATCTCTTCAACTGTCATCTTGAAGTTTTATTTAAATCTTATTTTATATACAAGAGTCTTCTGTAACTTATGTCCCCTGCTAACATCTTAATCTAGTCTTTGCACTAAATGCTTTCTTAAAAGTACAGAATTTTAATTATATCAAAAGGTCAAATCTGTGCTTTAATCAGGACAATTAAGTATGCTAAACTGCCAACCTCTTACCCCAGTAAAAAGGAATTGTTTTAGTAATTGTTTAAGTAATTGCTTGTAATTTCTACTAAGGAAGTAGACATTTTCTTGACCTCTCAAGCTCAGTGTGAATTTAAGTATCGCTAAACAACATTTACCTAGACCTGTTCCGGATTAGCTACATTTCTTAGCTACATAATTATGAAAAGATCATAGCAACTAAAAAAAATCTTACTATATTATTTTTCTTTCTGTTCAGTGCTTCTCAAAAAAACACTGTGGGTATTTAGGCAGAGGAATCCATTTTGGTGGAGTGGAACGGTCCTAGTATCCATGGGCCATGGACACTAAATGCCAGTATCACATCCACAGATACTGCAATCACCAAACAACTGACCCCACTTATTTTCAAATGCCCCTGAAGAGAGATCTTCAGGAAAGAAAGTACTATGCAATTAAGAATCACTGTTTACATGAATTAAAGTATGAAGTATGTGTGTGCATGTAGGCACACATGGAAAATACATATTTCCAAAAATGCAATCCAATCTTTTTAAGATTTTATTTATTTGTCAGAGAGCAAGAGCAGGCATCAGCAGGGAGAGCAGGCAGAGGAAGAAACAGGCTCCCCGCTGAGCAAGGAGCCCCATGCGGGACTGGATCCCAGGACCCTGGGATCATGACTTGAGCCAAAGACAGACGCTTAACCACTGAGCCACCCAGGCGTCCCCAAGTCAATTTTTTAAAACAATTATCAGCCACACAAAGATGAATGAGCAAAACCAGTCACAACTCATGTATTCATCAACCCAGTCATCTAGCCCTGCGCATAATGCTGTCAACAAATACCATCCCCTAACAAATCATTCTTCAACTATTAAATGGCTTAACTTTTTAAATGAATAATTTTAAAATCCTTTTAGAACAATTCTTCTTTTGAAATGCTTCTGTTTAAACTCCCAAATAAATAACCTTCCACTGTACTGCACTGATCTCCTAAATAAAAGATATAAGTCACAGTACACAAAGATCAGTGGTTGTCTACCTTCATTCAGAGACTGTAGACACTGTGAAGCCAAGGACCACGATCATGACTGGCTGGCCCACAGTATAGGTATTCAATAACAATGCTGAATGACTGAGTGAACACTGACCCTGTCCAATACAATAAATAGTCCAAGAAGTTCCAATTATAATCATTTTTTATGTACACTAATGATCCTGACACAAATAAATGTAAGAAATTATTTCTGGTTATCCTGTATTCTTATTCTAAGTTGATTTAAAAAAAAAAACAATGAAGTAAACTACATTACTTAGATTAAAGCTAGCTTGTAAAGATTTAAAGAAATTTGAGATTTTTGACAAGCACTCCCTTATACTCATCCTCTACCACCTTTTCCTCCTCCTACTTAAGCTTTAAGCAAATGTTCAGGTAAACAAGTAAAAGTGGGGCATACTTCCAACACAATATAAAGAACAAAACAATTCTGTTAACAGTTAGAAAAACTTACTTAATATCTTTTATTTCTATTTTACTTCTCAGAACTAAAGAAATCTATTACATTGTACTTCTCTGAAAAAGAAAGAAAATCTACAAATTGGGATGCATAAGCAACTTCTTCTTTTGTAGGTTTCACTATATTCTCCAGAAACTCATCTTCTGGGGTGCCTGGGTGGCTCAGTGGGTTAAGCCTCTGCCTTCAGCTCGGTCATGATCCCAGGGTCCTGGGATCGAGCCCCGCATCCAGCTCTCTGCTCATTGGGGAGCCTGCTTCCTCCTCTCTCTCTCTGCCTGCCTCTGCCTACTTGTGATCTCTGTCAAATAAATAAATAAAATCTTAAAAAGAAACTCATCTTCTGCTGAGGTAAAACTTCCAAATATAACTAGTCCATTTTTTAAACTAATTTTTTTTAACTAACTCATTTTTTTTAAAACAAATGTAACAATAAGGACTGCACAAACACTGTTAACAGGTATAGAATATTAAATCTGAAGCCCACTAACTCTGACAAATATTTGTTTATCTTTGCCTTTCTGAAGCATGTGAATATCACACTTTTACTGAAAAACTTACAAAGAAAAAGTTAATCTCAAGGTTAGAAACAATTTCCAGGTCATAGCATTTCAAATACTGTTTTTAAATTGCTCCAATAAATTCTTTAATTGTTAACCACTGTTTTGCTCAATTCCTATCAGCATGTTAAGTAATAATGGCTGGGATACAATTTTAAAGAAACAATTGTTTCAAGTTACTGCCCATTCAACCTAATCACTAAAACAGATTATTAAAAAAACAAAAAACAACAACAACAAAACCCAGCATTTGTTCTAGAGGGGATCAAATATCAGACACATTCTGCAACTTTTCAAGTAATGGAGATTACTTTTAAATGCATTTAAATTATTGTGGCATTTTAGTGCATGAAATATTTCATTATTCTTGAAATCCAGAAACCTAGCATTTGTTTTATTACTGTTTCCTGCAACATGAAACCTGGCATTTGTTTTATTACTGTTTCCTGCAACACTGGTCAATAAAAACTATTTACATGGTATAAAACTAATCATTTAAAACACAGTAAATTCCTTTCAGATTGATTTAAAAAAATGGTGTTTCATCCATTAAAAATACTTTTTAAAGTGATAAGTTTCTGATATTGCATACACTCAAAAAAGTCCAACCTGCACGAGATTCCTTTTTCCAGAATTATTAATCAGGCTTATAAATATTGCTGGCTAAGAGTTTTTACGGTAATTAGCTATAAACCCATCAGTGGATACTGCTACTTAAAAAGCACCTTTCAGCAAAGCTAGACTTTAATACTTTTCACTGGCTAAAGCAGACTTTACTTATAACAGAAACACTTCCTTTTATGGGTACTTTAAGTATTCTCTCACAACTAAAATAAATATATCTAAAAGACCAATTAACAATGAGTTGGCACTCCCAGGGTAGGTCAAAATGGCAAATTTCAACAATTCTTTAAAACAAATCTTCAAAAGAATGATGGACTCTCTAATTCTGCCACAGGTATTCATCAGACCTTTATTACCTTAAGTGGGGAGCTCTTGACACTGCACAGACTCCTAAACAAGTCACCACTTGATCTCACAAAGTTTTTTTTTTTTTTTAAGATATGAAGTACTACCAAATAATCAGTGACAATAACGTGCATACATTAGTGGAAATTTTTTTTCTATGGGTTCAAGTATCCCTATCTTTTACAGGAAAGATTTCTGAAGACTAAAAATTAAATGAAAATGTAATCTTTTCGGAGATTCCAAAATAGTCCACCCATTGTTTGGCCTTGGGCTCAGTATCCTTCCAAAACAACTTCTCTATACCGATACATTGACAAGTTAATTCTAAATGTGATCTGTATAAATTGTCTGTTTCCTCCTCGAGAAGACAATCTAACCAAAATCTTCACCACAGCCAGCAGCAGCTCCTTGAAATTTCAAACGTAACTGGAGGGTCTGTAATCAGGGCCAAATGCAGACCCCAAACTCTGCGATTTCTATCGAGCAAACGTGCTTTCAACATTCTAAATCCTGGTTAGAACGCAGTTACTGGAAAGCAGTGTCCTTGTTCAAGAAAGGGAAGGAAAGGACTGAAACTGACCTGAGCACAGGTCCACAAGAACCTCAATCCTCTTTTAAACCAGGAGGCCAAATAGGGAAGGCTCCAAGTAATAGAGGCGGTGGGGAGATGGGGGAGGAAGGGCAGAGGAAACCGTACTCCTCGAAGGGTGAAAGCAAAAAAGAGAAGCGGACTCTGGAAAGCCGCCCCACAGGATACAGGGAGAGCTCCTCTCCTCTACCGAGGAGAGCAACCTTTACCATGGAAGCGGTGCACCAAGCAAGCAAAGGCAGGAAGGGACAACCTCTGCGCCCCCACCCCGGAACATCTCAGCCAGCTAGAAGGGGTCGGGGAGGACGGTTCCACGGAACATCAACAAAGGCCCCTTCAGTCCTACGGCGAAACTCGAACAACAAAGGCCGGGAGACAGCGAGGACGGGGCCGGGGGCGGGACGGATGAAAGCAGGGGGAAGCAAAGGAATCAAACCAGTGGGGGCGGAGGCCCGTCGGGGTGGGAAACCAGAGGCGCAGAGGCGGGGGGCGCGGTAATCCCCAGTGCACAATAAGAGGAGGAGGAAAAGGAGGACCTGGCCTCCATTCCTCCTTTACCGTATCCCTGCGGCAGAGAGGACTCCGGTCCTTGGCCGTCTACATCTCCTTGGCCTCGGGGACTAAGCAGTCCCGTGCTGGGGGAAGGAAAGGGGAGGGGGATTTTCCGCCCTGACCACAACTCCCTTCCCCCCGTCGGGAGCTACCGACAACAACCGCCACAACGGCAGCCACACAAAGGCGCCTTCCTCATACTCCCCGCTCCCGCCTGGGCGGCGGCGCCAACGATGGCAAAGAAGGGACGACCACCGCTCAGCCCCCAGACGCTCGCTCGCCCTCTTCCCCCTCTAGCTGGGGAAAAGGGGGAGGGGACCCCCAGGCGCCCTCACCTGGCACAGATGCTGACAGTACTCCGTGGCCGCTTCCACGGCCGGCACGCGGCTCTCCCGCAGCTGTCGCTCCAGCTCCTGGAGCCGCTCGCCCAGGCGCTGCAGCTCCGCGACGCAGCCACCTCCGCCGCGACTCAACCTCTCCTGCTCGGCCTCTTCGTCCGCCATCTTCACACCCCGCTCCGTCGCGTACGCACCTGGGTCACGTGATAACACAATGCCACGTTCGGCGGGGTCACGTGCCGGGCGCGCTCGCACGCCGCCGAGCACGTACAAAGGGCCCGGTGGGGAGGATGGGGGAGCGGAGAGAGTGGCGCGAGGGAGCCCGAGGGAGGTGAAGGGAAGGGGAAAGGAAGAGGGCGGGGTTGGGGCGGTGCGGAAAACCGCGGTTTACTTACCCCGAGCGGGAAGTGGGCTGCAGCGGCCGAAAGGGGCGGGCCGGTGGAGGCCAGCTCTCGGTCACGTGGGCCCCGCGACTGGGGGTGGGGGGAAGCCTGGGGAGCGGCTCCCCTTTCGAGTGTCCCGATTCCGGCGTAGCTTTCCCCAATCCCCGAGGTCTTCTGCGGACATTTGCCCCAGTTCCCCCAAGAAGATAGGTGAGAGAAAGCTCTGGGTCGGCTGGGGCAATGGCTACACATGCGGCTGGCCTGTAGGCAAGCCAAAACAGGGGAAAAGGGAGAAGGTAAAACCTACCCATGGACCGCAAGCGTGAGAGCCAAAGCGGTTCTATGAGCTGTCAAAATTGTCTCTGACTTCTCACCAGGCGGGGGAGGAGGGATCTAGTTCCTGAGGTACCAGATACCTCACTGGGCTCTGCTCTTCAGTCCCAAGAACGCCTCTCCCGTGGAAACACAATCTCTAGGGGGTGGAGGCAACAAAGAAAAATAACAGTTGGATCAGAGCAGGATGAGGTTCAAATTCTCAGTCTGGAAAACGGAGCGAACTCGTGAAAAACATAGCTTAAAAGATTTCGCTTTATGAAATTGTGGACGATGTAACCAGATGATTTTTTAAACCACGAAAACATTTCTAAAATAAGTGATAGCCAACTAAATCTGTTTCACTTTTATTGAAGACTTTTCTCCTACACACTACAGAAATCATCACTGAAAACATTCTATATGAAAGCTCTTGAAAGTAGGTCAAGGAAAAAAAAAACAATAAGAACTCCATTAAAATGATAACGGAGGAGGGAAAATTGATGCTAAAATAAAAGAACAAGGTTACCGAGAATTATAAATTCAACAGCGTTTTTTTCCTGGTGCTGCAAATAGAGATGGCATTCTCAACCGTATTTTATTTGGTTACCTGAAAGGAATGAAGAGGTGACACTTGAAGAAAACAGAAGAGGTACAACAAAAAAAGTCACGTCCTTAATCCTAATGCTCAGAATAATAAAATGAATATTTTGTTAGTAGTAGAAAATTAGACAAGATGCTTATCTTAAAACTACAAAAATTCAGAAACTATACTGATAAGGCACCTATCTAGTCTTTTCACTATCATTCAAAGTGATATTTTTCTAGTACAAGAATTTAAAATAAGAATTCCTATTGGGATGCCTGGGTGGCTCAGTTGGTTAAGCAGCTGCCTTCGGCTCAGGTCATGATCCCAGCGTCCTGGGATCAAGTCCCACATCTGGCTCCTTGCTCGGCGGGGAGCCTGCTTCTCCCTCTGCCTCTGCCTGCCATTCTGTCTGCCTGTGCTTGCTCTCTCCCCTTCTCTCTCTCTGATAAATAAATAAATAATAAAAATCTTTTTTAAAAATAATAAAATAATTTAAAAAAAAAAGAATTCCTATTGTGTGCAGCATCCTCTTTCAGAGATTTCTAGCAGCTACAGAAAATATTCTAGATAGTATGTTGTCCAGAATGAATGTTTTGTAATGCATCAGTGGTAGTGACATCTGTTAAGTATCAATGTATAAGATGAGTGGGCACAACTGAACCCCTTATGAAAAACAGTATCAGTGCACTGATACTACATATTAGCAAGACAAGTTCTCCAAATATGTACTTATGGAAGAGTTTAGGGAATGGGGATATATTTTAAAGTATCACTGATAGCTGCAAAAGCAACAATTAAGGCACCTAATAGATTTTAATACTTGCAGCTCACTTTCCCAAGTGAAGTATTTTAGACATCCAAAACCAGGTTTCTCAATTTATGTTATTTTAGGATGACAGTGCAAATATAAAAAGCGAGAAATATGAAATTTAGCCAAATGTACCTGTAAATCCAAAGATAGATATCAAAAGGTTAGCACGGCATATTTTCACTTCAAGAATAATGGCTTGCACTACACCTAATCTACAGAAAAAAAGAAAAACAGAGCAAAGAAAGGAAAATACATGAAAAGAGAAATATATCCAAATACGGATTTTAAAAAATAGCCTGAGAATGTAGGTCATTCCCTCCTCCCGCCCAGGATAGCCCTAAAAACCAAGAGATTTGATTAGCAAATCGATTCTGAGCACTATAAAGGTTTTGCAAATGTCCCTCAGCGGGAATGACTAAGTCCTTCACTTTTATCTGTTATCTTTGAGCTCTACCTCCCCATTCCTCTGTTTTAGAGCCTACAGAAAATGGAAGGACTAGGAGTAAAATCATCATTTACTGAGTATTTATGTACATGCACTGCTTGGTTTGGGAACATCAAAGGTGGATAAACACTATTCCTGCCTTGGAGAAGCTTACAGTTGTGATGAAGAGTCACCTGCAAAGGCATTATTTACAACATAAGTATTCTATTATGAAAATGTATGTAGATTCAGTTCAGAACACAAGAGTCTGAGGTGCTGCGCAGAATGTCTACAGAATCTGAACAAAGTACAGGTTTTTAATGAAATGAGAGGGATTGGGAATACTCCCCCTTACAAGGTCAACATTGTCTTGGAGATATCAGAAATCTCATTCTTATCCATAGAAAATATGTATCCACAAGTACGCCATTGTTTCTACCTAAGTCCATTTGTCCTTAAATACCAAACTGTCAGTTCATGAGAATCATTACACACACACACACACACACACACACACACACACACACACACACACACACACACCCCTACTTACTGAGCAGTTCCTGGGGAAATCGGAGGCCTGTTCCATCGATAAATAAGAAAAAACCCTGGGGCCAAGATAATCCGCCTCTCTGGGGAACTCATTGTCAGCACAGCGAATGCCCATGCCCATTTTGGACACAGCGCAACTGTTATAATCATATGCACTTTCACTTCCAAGAGGCTCTATTTCACAGTAAATCTGAGAGTCAGGAATAGACCCCTATCCCATTTCTGCGATCAATAAAGCTGGGGAAAACTTTAGGGGACAGATACGTTTGCATCCAGGCCACCTGTGCCTGCCTGCTTCGCGAGTTGCCCTGCCTGCCCCGGCCTGCATCTCGCCAGTGCACATTTTTTCACTAGAATTCTTGAAATAGCAGGGCCCAGGGGCAGGAAGGGAGCTGGGTTGTGCCTGCTAACAGAGCCAGAGGACCGTGCCAGGGATGCAGCGAGCGCGATATTTGCAGAAAACGGATCGCTGAGGGGTGAGGCCCGGCAGGTCCTTCCAATCCCGGGCGCAGAGAACCACCGTAGCCAGACCCCCACCCCAACACGCAGGGAGAGAGCGCAAGGCAGAGCGCAAGGCAAGGAGGTGCAGAGACAGCGCGCCGCTCTCGAGCGGCTGTTTCTCCCTCCCGCGGCTGAGAAGGTCCAGAGGACTAGAGCCCGACTAAAGCTCTCTCGGCTCCGCTAACCCTGTATGCGGGTCTCCAGTCGGCGGAGGCTACACTTGGCTCCCCGGACCGTGGCCCATCTCGCTCGCTAGCCCGGCAGCCGCGGGAGTGCCTGCGTCCTCCGTGGTGGGGCCGCCGCCGCCGGCGCGCTAGCAAGGAAGCACTGGCCAGGGCGGTTTCCCCACCTAGCGCTGCAGATCGAGTCCACAGAGCGGTTGTGTCTCCTGGCCCAGGAGCAGCGGCCGCCGCGGGCCTCCGGGCCTAGAAATGCTGGAGCTTCAACAGGGCGCGGCGGGGCGCTGGGCCTCCGGAAACCGACCGGGAAAGGATGCTCCTGTCTGTCCTGACGAGGCCGCGATGCGGGCACGGCTGCTTGGTCTCTGGCAGCTCAGCCTGCTCTCTTCCAACGAGCTGGGCCGCCGGCCCCAGACAGGCCACCTCCTGGAACTCAGAAGTGAGGACTGGAGTCCGTCTGGGTTTCCGTCCAGTAGAAAGTATCCCCAGAGTCTGGGAACCACTGCCGTGCCCACAGACACAAAGAAGGAGCATGGGTTTAAGGCTCTGTTGGCATCGGTTAAAAACGTACTACACTTTGACAAGGAAGACATTTTTCTTGAGAGGAACAGGGAGGGGAGTCAAGTAAGATGTTGAAAACACAAGACAGGTGCTGTTGCACTTGCCGGAAATGATTCCCAACGCACCGGGTCACAGCCCACATTTAGGAGGATTAATTTTAGTCCTTGAGTTTTCCCAGAAAGGAGATGGACAGGTAATTAAGTGAGGGGGGACATTTTTATTGCCTATTTGGATAATTTTTTTCTTTTCACAGGAAGAAAAGCCACGTGTGAATGAGAAAGAAGAACAACACCTTAAGGGGATGCCTTTTTTTTTTTTTTTTAAGATTTTGCTTATGTATTTGACAGAGAAATAGAGAGCACAAGTAGGCAGAGAGGCAGGCAGAGGGAGGGAGAAACCGGCTCTCCATGGAGCACGGAGCCGCAGGTGGGGCTGGATCCGGGGACCCTGGGATCACCACCACAGTGGAAGACAGCCCCCCAACTGACTGAGCCATCCAGGTGTCCCAGGAAATGCTTTATAATACAGCCTCAATTATTCAAACTTATAAATCAACCAAGGTGAAAATAATCACTAAATTGAGCAAAATTTGGAAGCACGAAAGTAGTATGCATCATTTCTGCAGAGAATCCTTGAGTTAGTTCACAGTATCTCTCCAAAGAAGCAAAAAGAGAAATGTAGAAAGTGCCTTTCTTTTCTTATATTTCTGTTTTAATCACTGTATCTCATTGACCTCATTGGAAATCCAGCAGAGAGTATTACTTTTGTAGCACGAAGGATCAGAAAAGTTTTCCCTTCTTCCCTTCTAGGTTCTAGTGATTAAATCATTATAAAACAGATTAACAGGAGAAAACAAAGTTCAATAACATGTATACAGACCCAGGAAAACTGTAAGCCAGGTATGGTTGTTATGCAGATCTAAGTACTGCTCTCTTCTGTTGATAGGAGTTTCTAGAGATCAAATCATCTGCTTCTTCCTGAAGGAGGGAGACACCCTTACAAATGGAAGATTTCCCTTATAAAGATAAATGGGTCTTACAAAAGAGTAACTTCTACTCAGTTCTCAGAGCTTAACTGTGTCTGCTGTTTCTTAAAAATAACCAGTTTAAGGGGTGCCTGGATGGCTCAGTGGGTTGGGCCTCTGCCTTCAGCTGTGGTCGTGATCTCGGGGTCCTGGGATCAAGTCCAGAGTCGGGCTCTTTGCTCGGTGGGGGGCCTGCTTTCCCTCTCTCTGCCTGCCTCTCTGCCTACTTGTGATCTCTCTCTGTCAAATAAATGAATAGAATCTTAAAAAATAATAATAATAACCAGTTTAAAATAATCCAGACTAAGAGACACATTTTGGGGTAAGAAATTCTGCTGCCCTTTAGTCCCACCTTTGAAACCTTAAATAAGAAATTTCACAATCAAGAAGCTTGAGTTGCTCCATCTCACTGAAGCTGTCTCTTAATCCTGACAATTGTTCTGTTCAGTTAAGCACTCAGGTCTCCTTTCAGAAGGCAGTCTAAATGGGATCCCAAAGTTAGGCTGTATTGTGAAAACAATCAGATAATTAACAAGAACCATTTCTGTGGCAACAAAAGAAAAGCAAAAGTTGATGATTGGAACACATAATAAATCAGTTTCTGAGCCCAGGGGACAGCCAGTCAAAATTTCTAGTTGTCAGGGTTGAAGCACCTTCAGATGAAGCTAGGGGCGGCAATGACAATCTGAGAGATTTTTGTGGTTTGCAGTTTGAATGCCTCTGATTATATCATCTGTGTACCAATAAGCTTCCTGAGAAGACCATATAACAACAAGTGTGAAAAAGATTGTCTAAATATGAGCTGTTGTGGCGATTTCTCTGAATTTTCTGAAAGATTGATTTATTTGAGGGATGCCTGGGTGGCTCAGATGGTTAAGCAACTGCCTTTAGCTCAGGTCATAATCCGGGAGTCTTGGGATGGAGTCCTGCATCAGGCTCTCTGCTCAGCAGGGAGCCTGCTTCTCCCTCTCTCTCTGCCTACTGCTCTGCCTACTTGTGCTCTCTCTCTCTTTCTCTATCAAATAAATAAAATCTTTTAAAATTTTATTAAATTTATTAAATTTAAGTTTTAAGTTTTTAAATTTGAGAGAGAGAGAGATACGGGGTCAGGGATGGGGAAGAGCTGTGGGAAAGGGAGAGAGAGAGTCAAGCTGACCCCGAGCCGATCATGGAGCCCAACTTCGGGCTGGATCTCATGACCCTGAGATCATGACCTGAGCTGAACTCGAGAGTCAGACACTTAAAGGACTGACCCCCCCCCCCCCAAGCGCCCCAATGTCTCTGAAATTTTTATCAAGTGTCTTGTTTCAGCTTGCAGGGCTTCAAAGTAAAGGACAGTTTTATTTCTCAGTGATTCCCAAATCAAAGGATAGGAGAAAAATTGGAAAAGTTATTTTGGAGATTGTCACCAGATGAAGAAACTAGAGGAATTTAGGATCCATCCAATTTACAGGAAATACCAAGACCTCAAAGACAATTAACATGACTAGAGTTAACAGGATTAAAATCTGGTATCTATGCACTATAATTTCTACTGAGGCTTAATTCTTTCTTTCTACAATATTTTATCTTATTTGAAAATGAATTAGATATTCAATAAATATCTCATCTTTTATTTTAACTTAGCAAAACTAAAGTTTCAAATTACCAGAGATCTGGGAAATTTTTCTAAGGAAACATACTTTAAAATATAATTGCTGTTAAAAAGTTTATCTATAACTTACATCTTATCCCAGTTACGTCTATCTAAATCATCTGTTCCCGACAACTGTTTAGAAGAATTTGTTTTTAAGCCAATTAAACAGAGCTCTCCTGCAAATTAATTTTAGCAACAAAAATATCCCATATCTATTAACATGTGTTTACATGCATAGATACACATAAACATGTAGACAGACTCAAAGAAATCTTAAAGCTTTGTTTTAAAATATTAGCTATGAGGGATGTCTGGGTGGCTCAGCTGGTTAAGTATCTGACTCTTGGTTTCAGCTCAGGTCATGATCTCAGCATTGTGAGATCCAGCCTTGCATTGGTGCCCAGGCTTAGCGTGGCATCTTCTTGAGATTCTCTTTCTCCCTCTCACTCTGCCCCTCCCCCCATTCATGCTCTTTCTCTCTTAAATAAATAAATACATAAATACATAAATAAAATCTTTAAAAAATAAAGTAAAGTAAAACTTTAGCTATGAGATGGGCATAATAGTGCAAAACTTACTGGTTTATAAAAGAGAAGTAGGATCCAAGCTGTGTTTCTGCCAAATGGAATAAATTAAGTTTACCTCCTTAGATGGCTAAAGCTTTTTCTACTAATATTTTTGAAGAATCCATTTAAGATTTTTTATTAGCCTACTTTCTAAATACCTACCCTTTTTGTATTTCTTCTGATGAGAAACTTCTCCCTAAAGTTTGCATTTCAAAAAATGGCTCTTAGTTCCCAGAGAAGATGGGAGTAGAAAATCTACATCATGGGCACCTGAGTGGCTCAGTGGGTTAAGCCTCTGCCTTTGGCTCAGTCATGTTCTCAGGGTCCTGGGATGGAGACCCTGCAGGGAGCCTGCTTCCCCCTCTATCTCTGCCTGCCTCTCTGGTTAGTTGTGATCTCTCTCTCTGTCAAACAAATAAATGAAATCTTAAAAAAGAAAGAAAACAAGAAAGAAAATCTACATCACAAAGACACAGAGAAATTATCCAGTTTTCCTCCAAGATGGTGATAGAGGGAAACTGAAGAGATGCAAAGGAAAACAGCTGTTTTTTTTTTTTCCTTTGCTCCTTTTCCTGCTTCTATTCTTGCTAGAACCTGCACCCCTGCCTTAATGTATGTCCTTATAAAGGTCAAGGAGTTAATTTTTTTTTTTTGAGACTTCCAGCATAATAGATAACATCTAAAGAGTCACCAGGCAAGGTTATCAAGTGCATTTTCTAAGACCACTGACTACAGACACCCTGACACCAAAACTCTTGGCTTTAGGGCGTAAGTAACTTATGGAATACTGCTGAACCCTTGTCCTTGTTCGACCAGTTCCTGAATGCCCAAGAATATACGTACACCAGATAACCGTTCTCAGTAAAAACACCAGACCCCGAGCTTAAACAAGACTCATTCTCTTTTTCCTTTCTGAGTCTCCCAGCCTCTCCATCTATATCTGCTCTTTCTTCATATATCATCAGTAAATTCTAGTCTTACTTCCTACTGGCTCAAATTTGATTTCTATCCTGCATACAGCCAAGGACCCCTCTGGCTGGTCCTTCCGGACCCTTCCTGGGTCCTCAGACCTGGCAAGGCCTCACAGTAGGAGCTTTAGGGTATATTTGCCTCTTAGTAGAGGTTTAAATTAATCCTACCTTGTTTTGTTTTGGTTAATTAAGCTCTTTGCCAAATGTGGAGGTTGAACTAATGACCTCAAGGTCAGGAGTTACAAACTCTACCAAGAAGCCAGGCTCCCCTACTATTACTATTTAAATGTTTTCCTTTCCCTAAGGGCATGATGTTTGTGCTTCCAATGTCCTGATCTTTTACAATACCTGGAAGTATTTTGAGATGAGCAGAGAGTTTGGAGATTAGTGAGAATAGTAAGCTTTGAATTGCTTCTAGAGCCACATTTCTGGCTTCATAGAGATTTGCACGATAAAGACAGTTGTTTCAAATTCCTTAAAGAACTGGATTGCAGCCTGAATATCAAGGGGCTGACCTATCCATCCAATTAAATTATCTTCGATTTGTTTCTTTATATCAGGAAGATTTCCATTATAAATAAAATGGGAATTTTCAAAAATGTCTTTGTTTTAGAACTTCAGGGCTTAATGTTTTATGTCTTTAAAAAGTCTGTATACAGTATTTAACAAAGGCCTTTGGATGCTCTTCTTTCCAAACCATAACTCAACCTTAGACCAATTCACTTTAGGGAGAAAGTCTCTGATATTTTTTCTATCAAGCCCCTATCAGCTTCCAGCTGAGCTATTTCCTGGTCATTTGTAGGAGGGCCTGGAAGAGATTCTGGTCATCTGTTTCCTTTGGGGGTGAGGGGAGGAAGTTCCCCCAGGGGGCCACCTGGCTTGTCAGATAACTATAGTATAAACTTGGGAGGGAAGAACACCCCTTAACAGCCAATCTAGGTCTCTCTAAGTGGGCTTGTGAATGACCACTAATCTTTCCAACTCCCTTCTAAATTTGGTGGGGTCTTCTGAAAGGGCTTTATAATTTAGAAGATCTGTGCTGTCCAGGGGATATGAATTTTTTGCAGTGGAGGTCCAGGATACATCCACAAAGAACATTGTATAGGAAGGCCTGAAGTTGGCACCGTGTGATTACAGAGCCCTGGAAAGTAGGAGGAACTGTAAGAAACAGCAGAGTGAGCTCTACCCTAGTCTAAGGTGCTTCTGCTAAATTCACTTCCTGACTTTTAATGTTTACATGAGTAACCTGTATACCCTGGGGGTGGAAATCAGACTAGAGTGCCATCTATAAATCTTGTAGAGAAAGGTAAGTCAAAACAGGCAGTTGCAGGGGTGGTGAGGGGCTGCGTGCCTGGGTGGCTCAATTGGTTAAGCATCTGCCTTCCGCTCAGGTCATGATCTCAAGGTCCTGGGATCAGGGTCCTAGGATGGAGCCTCATTAGTAGCAGTGGCGTTGAGCTCCCTGCTCAGTGGGGAATCAAGTTCTCTCTTTCAAATACATAAATAAATAAAATCTTTCTTAAAAAGATTTTTATTTTTTTAATTTGACAGAGGGAGAGAGAGATCACAGGCAGGCAGAGCAGCAGGCAGAGAGAAAGAGGGGGAAGCAGTTCCCTGCTGAGCAGAGAGCCCAATGTGGGACTTGATTCCAGGACCCTGAGATCATGACCTGAGCCGAAGGCAGAGGTTTAACCCACTGAGCCACCCAGGTGCCCCCTTAAAAAGATTTTATTTGTTCATTTGACAGACAGAGATCACAAGTAGGCAGAGAGGCAGGCAAAGAGAGAGAGAGAGAGATGGGGAAGCAGGCCACCCCTGAGCAGAGAGCCTGATGCAGGGCTCGATCCTGAGATCATGACCTTAGCTAAAGGCAGAGGCTGAAAGACCCGCGGATCCCCTTACCCAAGAATCCAACACTGCCACTGGATGCAAACAGCAAGAGGTTTATTGGGGCGCAGGTACCGGCGGGTGGTCGGCAGCTCCAGCTAACCGAGCACACCGACCGAGGGGAAAGCGGGGTTTTTATAGACAGGTACAAACAAGTTTTGGGTGGGGACGGCGCTGATTGATTGATCCTTTGAACAGGCATACTTGGCATCAGTGGATTGGGTCAGGGGACCCGCGCGCGAAAGCAGACAAAGCAATCTTACAGAAGCAGAACTGGCCGGTTAGCCCACGCATGCGGGAAAAAAAAGTACTATCAAGATATTGAAGGCCTGGTTACTTATCAAGTAAAGACAATTGGGAGTCTCCTGGTGGAATGTCACACTCCTGCCATCAAGCATCCTTGTTAATGAGATTTAGGTTTAGAAGAAATTCAACTTTATTTACTTTTCCTTCTACCTCCGCCCCCCTCCGTTTTCATGGAGGGGAGGGTGACATTAGGGCTATTGATAAGGTAACTTCCCCGTTGCAATCCCAAGGAAATTTGTAAACCAAGGGAGACTCCTGTCCTGCAGGACTGCGATCTCAGCAAGTTAACTATTTATTATTTTATGGCAGTCAGGGGTGCCTGAGGAATGCCACACATATGGAGGGGAGCGGATGAAAGGGGGGGGGGTGCAAGGCACCAGCTTTTGCTTTGTGTCAGCCAGCCTCCTGCTCCCTCATCATTCCCCCCTGAACAATTTTGACCCTTAAATCTTTAAGGTGGTTGAAGGTGGAAGGTCTCATCTTCTGTAACTTCTTCGTGCTGAATAGGGGCATAGAGCTGTCCCTACCTACTGGGGTCGATATTGATCAGGGTAGGAACGTATAAGGGAGTTACGAAAGGTGGAGGCAGCTGAATCCGGCGCTGACAGTGAAGAGGCGTCCTCGCGTGCAATAAGGATCGTCTGTCGTGGTGTAGTCATTGTAGCAATGGAGTCTCGGCACCAAGCAGAGAAACATGGAACAAAGCAACATATTAAGGTTAATAAGGCGATAAGAATGAGAAGCCCGAAAAGGAGATTCGGCCATAGTCCTCCTTCAAACCAGGAACTTAACCATTCACTGAGAGAGAGAGAGAAGGATCTTATAGGGCCTTAATTTGGGTATTCATATCTTTTATCAGGCCTGTGACATTTTTGTGATAGTCTGGGATGTACACACAACATTCTGTCTTGATAATTGCACATGTGCCACCCTGGGCTGCTGTCAGGACATCTAAAGCCATCCTATTTATCTCTTAAGGGAGGGGACTCTCCAGGGCAGGGGTCTTTCAAGGCTTAACCCACTTGAGCCACCCAGGCACCCCTAAATAAATAAAATCTTAAAAACAAATAAACAAAAACAGGAAGCTGGGTATTTAAGGGATTTTCTGGGGCAGTTGGAGAAGTTTGGGTATGTAAGGGACTTTGCTGGGATAATGAGGCTGTATTTTGAAATGGGGGTTAAGCCAGGGGCGGGGTAGAGATATAAAAGATCTTCTGGAGGGTCTGGGACAGGGAGGTGGGGATATAGGAGTGTATGAGAGAGTGGAGAAGGGGAATTTATGTTAGATGAGGACTCTAAGTTTTGTAATATGTTTAATTTCTATTCTTCCAACTTATTAAGGGAGTTGGTCCCTAAGGCTAGCCACCATCCTTTGTATTTACTTTTCAATTTGGTCTTTCCAATAAGACAATTGTTTAAGATAAAAGCTCTTTGGGGAAAAAATTTAGATACAGAAATTTGTCCAGTGCAAAGGATCAATCATCCAACCATTGATGAGTAGGAACTTATTTTAATCTTAATAATGATTCAAATCAACAAGGCTTTTTATGTCTTAACCACAGACATAAGAGGTATCCCCAAGGGAGAACACAAAAGATGCAGCACCCACAAAATTCAAAAAGCTCCCTCCCAGCAGTAGCCTCAGTAGTCAGACTTCACTGGCACAGGTGGTAAGAATGGTGTAGAGCTGTGTATCCAGTTTCCCATGAGAATGTGAGATGCCTCCGGTCACAGACCCGCTAATCTGTGACACTGGGCAGGCGCTACTGGAATGGGCCTTTTCCAACACTCTCAAAACAACAGAGGTTGAAACAACAAAGGTCCCTTATGAACCCGGACGCCTTATAACAAACTCTCCTGAGAACTGGCTCTGTTGGACAAACAGAACACGGTTGCCAATTGCAAGCCCAGGCTGTTACCTATGCTTCTGACCCACTGGCTATGAATCAGAGGTTCCCATGACTCCCTCTCTTTTTGGATCCTCAGCCTACTGGACTGTCTATTAAATGTACACCAGTATATGCATCCTGTAGTTGGCAGTGAGAATATTTTCTCCAGTCACAAAGCCGTGCTCCCAAGACATAGAAGACTAAAGGAAAGCCTCATCGGGTTTTTCTGATATACACATTAACAACTTTAAGCCTTGGATCTCTTGGAGTCAAACTAATACCTTAGGGGGATTGTGTGGTGTTTCACAAAGTGTCTCATTGCACAGAAATTATCTTGGGGTTGGTGGGTGACCTTGTGTCAATCTAACCTGTTCTGTATCCTGACATGGGGGTTCTATGGGTTGGGGGCAAGCACTCTAACCACTCTTAAGCGCTCTATTTGTGTCCACTGATATAGTGGCTTTGGCTTTTGAGATGCCCCTTAGCAACAACCTCACCTCATGTTCACATTAACCTACAGTCAAGTTTGTTCAGACAGATGCTGGTCTGGTGAGAACCATGAACTGCCAGTCCATGGCTGACTCGAAAACCTGATGGAGAGGCATGCCTATGCGTACATACTACCTTATGGTTTTCCTCTTGATGACAAACAACACAACAGACAGAAACTAAGAAAAACATTGAGTATCTCTGGGAGAAAAAGGATCAATAAAAACCAACTGTACTCAAAACAAATCTTTACCAAAATCACTATACCCAAGGAAATTGTTCCACAAATATTTTCTCTGCTAATATAAATTCAGAAAAGCAAAGCAAATAAAAAAATAAAAAAAAGACTCTCATCACTTTCACTTCCAACCAGACCCTGCAGGCAGAGATCTGGGAGACTGATGCTGGTAGGAATTCTTACCTTCTGCCAGCTTTTTGTCAGAGGTCCCAGAATCTCTCAGCTACTGATCATCTAAAACAATCAGTGACTGGCTGGTGAAGGTCCCACCCCACTTGCTAAAACCCTACGGGTGGAAAAGTTTTCCCTTCTTATCATCCAGGTTCCTTGGCTGGCCTCATCATTAAATTGATATAAAACAGATAAATAGGAGAAAAATGAAGTTTAATAACATGTATATGAAGGGGTTCAGGACAGGCCCCTCACCCAATGTGACGCTTTGGCCTGTGGGTCGTTTTGAGCTGAAAACACCTGAGAGCTTGTGGGCTCAAGTGAAACTTTTGTTCCTCCCTTAACCACACAGAAGAATCTAAGCTGGGGGCCTTTCAGACTAAAAATTATTAGCAGGTATAAATTTTATCTGAGTGACCTCTCTGTATGGTAGGGCAAACAGCTAATTACCAAGCATCAGCTCTTCTGAGCACCCTGAGAAGTTCATTCCTCTTCTCTGAAATCCCAGACCCTCTACTCCCTCTACTTCGTTCTGAATGACATATATGCCTCATTTTACCTGAATGTCTTTGGAATTTCCTTGTCTATGTGAGTTCCCTGCGTGGACACCTATTAAATTTGATTTTCTCTCATGAATCTGTCTTATGCCAATTTGGATCTTAGTCCAGTTAGAAGGACATTTGAGGGGACATTGTGGGGCGACCCGATTGGGTGGAGCCTGGTGGCACAGGTGGTGAAAGACTGTACCCAAGGCAGAACTAACGATTTGGAAGAACTAATGATTTTTTTGGTTTTGTTTTAATTTTTAAAAGATTTTATGTATTTGGCAGAGAGAGAGAGAGAGCGTGAGTGCAAGCAGGGGGAGTGGCAGGCAGATGAGAGGGAGAAGCAGGCTTCCTGCTGAGCAGGAAGCCCGATGCAGGGCTCATTCCAGGACTCTGGCATCCTGACCTGAGCCAAAGGCAGACTCTCTTTTTTTTTTTTTTTTTTTTTAAAGATTTTATTTATTTATTTGACAGACAGAGATCACAAGTAGGCAGAGAGGCAGGCAGAGAGAGAGAGAGAGGCGGAAGCAGGCTCTCCGTTGAGCAGAGAGCCTGATGCGGGGCTCAATCCCAGGACCTTGGGATCATGACCGGAGCTGAAGGCAGAGGCTTTAACCCACTGAGCCACCCAGGTGCCACAGGAGGTGGAATGGTTGAATACACTGCAGAAGAGCAGCCAGCAGGACCGCAAAGCAGAGACTGTCTACCAGGAGGCAGTGGTGAGAGGCTGTAGTGAAGGGGGGAAGGTGAGGAATTTTCCTTTTTTGGTTCCCGTGCTGGGTTGTAAGTTGCCCATTGGTCAGCTAGGGGCTATGGCTATTTCAAGGTGGGTTGGCTAATGAACCTGTTTGCATTCAGTCCCATGGTTGCTATGGGCCCTTTTATCTCCATCGGCTTTCCATTGTTCAACCCTCTTGCCTAAAAGTGGCCTCTACAGAAAAGAATTCTTGCTTCTTCATATAGACTTCCTGTATACATGGAAGAGACCCTGGAAAACAGTAACTCCCAAATGGCCAAAGCCATCAAGCCCCTTAAATATCATCTTCAGCTAAAGGCAAAAGAAGATGTTGGGGTGGGGGTCAGTTAAGGGAGATTACAGGGAAAAGCACAGCAAACCAGGGTGTGGTTTTCTCTTTTGATAAAAGTTTCTAGAGACGGAGTCATTCCCCTCTTCTGGCACAGAGAGGGGACACCCTTAGATACAGAGATTTCCCTCATCAATATAAATGTCTTTTAAAAAGAGTAACTTCTCAGGTTTCAGAACTTGACCTGTGTCTGCCATTTCTTAATCAGTTTATAATAATAACCAGTTTAAAATAATCCTTATGCTCTCTCTTTTTTAATGATTTTATTTATTTATTTGACAGAGAGAGAGAGAGAGAGAGAGCATGAGAGAGGGAGCACAAGCAGGGAGAGTGGAGGGAGAAGCAGGCTTCCAGTAGAGCAGGGAGCCCAACATGGGCCTTGATCACAGGACTCTGGGGTTATGAACTGAACCAAAGGCAGACACTTAATGACTGAGCCATCCAGTGCCCACTCGTGCTGACTCTTAACTCTAGGGAACAAACAGGGGTGCTGGAGGGGAGGTGGGTGGGGGGATGGGGAAACTGGGTGATGGGCATTAAGGAGGACACGAGATGTGATGAGCACTGGGTGTTATATGCAACTGAAGAATTATTGAACTCAACATCTGAAACTAATGAGGTACTGCATGTTGGCTAATTGAATTTAAATTAAAATAAACCTCATGCTAAAGAGACACATTTTGGGGTGGTAAATTCTGCTCCCTTTAGGCATCTGGATTTTTTTAATGCTTTCTTTTATTGAAATAAAATAGATGCACAATGTTCTATTACTTTTATGTATGTAAAATATTGATTAAACTATTGTATACATTATGCAATGCTCATCCCAATAAGTATGGTCACCATGCGTCACCATACAATGCGATTCCAATATTCTAGACTATATTTCTTCCTTATGCTGAACTTTTCATCACCATGACTTATTTATTTTATAAAGAGAAGCTTGTATCTCCTAACGGCCTTCAGCTATTTTACCCATAAGCATCTGTTTTTTGAAAAATAGGCCTGCCAAAGTGGGACGAACTTGGAAATGCACAGGTCTCTTCCCGTTTTAGGACATCAACTTTAAAAAGGTTTGCTTTAAGAATTTTTGCTGATGTCTGTGACTCTTACAGACATATTCTTCAATAAAACAGTAACAATCATTCAACTAATATCACTGGAGTATTTAGTATTTTAT
Organism: Mustela erminea; assembly: GCF_009829155.1. Taxonomy (NCBI): domain Eukaryota; kingdom Metazoa; phylum Chordata; class Mammalia; order Carnivora; family Mustelidae; genus Mustela; species Mustela erminea. The sequence goes on from NC_045617.1 coordinate 43,159,149, forward strand.
TCGTGTACTGGGCAGAATCAGTCCCACTAAGCACTTACCCTCTCTCATATCTTTACAAAGGTGTTCTCTTTCTATTTCTTTCCCCACATCCCCATCCTCTTGAGCTCCTGTGTTGAAGCCTTGGTCCGATTGTGTGGAGGGAAGTCTAGGTGTAACATCGTCATTAGAGTACATTTGACTCATTTGTTCTGCTTTCCCTTACCTACCCTTCCCATACAGAAATAACAGCTCTTCAAATACCCATACCTTTGATTTGCTACTTACTATATTTGGTTTGGAATCTGTCACTTTGCCTTTTATTACAGTTAATCTATAGATGAGCCTTGCTCGGGAGCCCATAAGCCTTTAGAGGGTAGAGATCTTGTTTTGTGTTCAGCCTCAGTTCTCTAAAACCCTTTAGCACGTTGCAAGATAATAATAAGTAGTCAGTAAATGCCCATTGAAACCAATTCAATTCAGTTTATATTTTACAGTCCTATGGATATGGATTTATACTTATCCTTATTATTTAAAATGTCCTAGACTCTGCAGGGGGAACATATGCCCTCCAAACTTTAGAAGCTTATTTACAACTGTCTTTCAAATATTTGGGGGATCTATACTTGAACAATAAAATTGTCTATAATCAAAAGTTGTAACTCAAGTACAATAGAAAGAAGAGAATATATATGTTCAGTTGTTACATGGTAACAGAGGAACGGCAAATACATGGGCTCTAGCTTTCTCTTTCACCACCTTAATCTGTGCTTCAGGTCTAATTTAGTTTTGTTTTAGGTCTTGGATTTTGTCATAATATTGATTTTTTTTTTCCATCGTCTTCTTGAGAGATTCTAAATTTCCAACCCAGTGATTTTCTTAACATGACTGGTTCTCTTTTTTTTTTTTTTTTTTAAGATTTTATTTATTTATTTGACAGAGAGAGATCACAAGTAGTCAGAGAGGCAGGCAGAGAGAGAGAGAGGAGGAAGCAGGCTCCCTGCTGAGCAGAGAGCCCGATGCGGGACCCTGAGATCATGACCTGAGCCGAAAACAGCGGCCCAACCCACTGAGCCACCCAGGCGCCCCAACATGACTGGTTATTTTCTCAATTTCTTTACCATGAGTTTACCAACTAACATCTAATGCACTGCTTAATATGGCCCCTAACTACCTTCCTAGAAATCTAAAGAGAAAATAAATGTGAGGAGACTACTTCTGGGTCCAGGTAGGACTTATTCTTCAGGATCTGAATTCTCTGAGAGAAAAGCTTTCAAATTTTAGTATGATAAAGATCAACTGGACAAGTTAACTTAAATGCAGTTTCCCAGACCATACTTCTAAAAAGTCTGATTCAGTAGACTAGGGTTGGGCCCTGGAAACCTGCATTTCTAATTAATACTTCAGGGGACTTCAGATCATACTGTTCTAGACCTATGGTTATCTATTTCTGCCTCTCCTTCCTTCCCTCCAACTCATGGCCCTTGCATCATTTTCTTCTTTCTTTATTTCTTTTTTTTTTTAAGTAAACTGGAGCATATATCTACCTATCTGAGCAAGCAAATATCCATGGGAAAAATTCCCCCCAACAAGGAATTATTGGATCAAAAGCAATGTGTGCTTTTAATTTAGTCATATTGCCAAATTGCCCTTTCAAAATGTTGGACCAACTTATAGTCCCATCAACAGAGTAGAAGAGAGCCAGTTTTCTCTAAATTCTTAGTAGAACTGTTTTGTCAAACTTTTAAAACTATTTCATAGTTTAAAAATAGTACTCCATTTTAATGAGCATTTCTTAAATTTGAGGTGAAATTGAGTATCTCTTGACTTGATCATTGCTGCTATTGATTTCTGAAGGATATAGTCAATTAAAATCAGATAGGATTTTAAGCAATTGTTAGCTCTGCATAACATTAATATGGAATTCCATAAATATACTGTGCTTGAAATTGCTTAAGTTAGATTTAAAGTATACTCTTAGGGGAATACTTTACTCTTAAGTTGATAGAGGAATATTAAGATGGACCTAATGTTTCTTTCTTATTTGATATTTCTGCCCATTGAATAGCTTTCTGGCATATTAGTCCTCTTTTGAATTAGAGACAAAGGTAAATGGCTTGATTTCTAGGGAGAATTACTTATTCTATGCATGAAATATAATGCAAAACAAGGAGGCAACGTCCTTTCCTCTTTGCTTCGGGATGCTCAACTCTGCTGTCCCTTCTATTCCACTGAAACATTTCCTTCTTTGAAGCTCTGCCCTATTTTAACTGTAGAAAGTAACAGAACCTTTATAAGCACTCAACTGTCTGCAGCTTTGGTGCATCATTTAGAAAGCAAGAATCATTTCTGGCCGAGTAGTGACTGGCACAACACAGCAGGGGAGCAAAGCTGAAAGGAGAAACCACTAGAAATTTGTTTTCTTTTTGCTCAAGTTTCCTGTCAAATGCATAAAACCAGGACTTAAAAATGAACCAGATGTGGTTCAAATGAACTTTCAAGATTAAAGTCAAAACATGACTTTTTAACTTCCAAATGATCAGTCTGTATTGCTCCTCACAGGATTATTAGAAACTGCTCTGTACTTTTTCTTTGAGGTTATAGAGCTATACACTCTAAAAACTGGTTTTATGAAAAACTCAATCTTTTGGAATATTTTGCATCTTTTATATACTTGCACTATTTATATGAGAAGCAAAAGGCTATTCTTAAAAGGGTAACTGATTACCATCACTTCCCTGTATAAGTTTTTTGTTTTTGTTTTTGTTTTGCACTGTGAATTTTCACAGTTATTCCAAATGCTTTCCCTTTAAGGCACAGTAAATGTAACCCCCCTCGTTCTGTTGAAGATGACTGAAGATTATCACACGTACCTTGAGTGTGTAATGCAGGATGCCCAGAAACTTGCAATGAAGACTTTCATGAATTGAACCACAAGCTCCTTCCTTCCACCTCTCATCTCATAAAGCCCTTATTTTACAATTATTTTAGAAAATAACTCCTTTGTGACACATTTGCCAGGAGCTTTTTCCCCCACAAAACTTAAAAGGATTTTAATTTCCAAATCTTTTTTTGAGAATGCAAAATCAATGTAATGCAAACCAGAACATCCAATTAATAACAAGAAACCATGTAATTTTGTTGCCTACACTTACCCATTTGTTACAGGCTAGCAAGGTTTCAAATGGTGGAGCTTCTGCTGGTCTTTCAGTTTGTTCAGTCTTCTTGATGGCAGACGTTACCGTGAAAGCAGGAGTGGCGTTGGGGACCCAGGCACCACTGGCTACTATTTTCATGCAGCAACCACAGCGCCAGAGCCCCACAGCTGGTCTCTTCACTTTGGATTTGCCACTGAAGGAGAAAGTGTACTTGGCATGCTGGCTTATTTCAATTTTCCTAGCCATTTTCTGAAAGGACACACCATAATGGCTCCTCTATTTGCTGACAGTTCTGACCTTGGTGTGTTTAGCTATGTTGCCACAAAGTAGGACCAAGACCGGGAAGAGCCACATTTGCACCTTATTAAGTATCTAGTTTGGAGATATATCTTCTAGGTCCTTAAGATCTGAAATTGCATCTTAGTTGCTCAAGATACTGAGTTACTAATTGTTTTCTTCGTTCTTGCCTCCAGTGATATAATGTAATTCCATTATATTAGATCTTTGATCTCACTAGAAACTCTTCAGAGACTGCTAAATGGTTTTTTAAGTTCCTGCTATCAATCTTTTATTTTCTTTTTCAAGACTATATAATATTTGCCTTCATCTTCTTTGACTCTTTTACTACCAAATTTTCATTGTATCTCTCCCTTGACAGCCTCATCCATGTTCGTGGCTTTAAATTTTATTTTGTGAAGATGAATCCCCAAACCAATACCTCCCATCTGAACTTGTCCCTGAGTTTTAGCTTCACATATCCTCCTGCCTGTAGGCAGCCCCACCCAGATGTTTGGCTGGCAATTCAATTCCCAAATGAATTCATCAAATTCCCCTCCCAACCTTGTTCTCTCCCAAGCTCTGGCTTTCTTCTTTTTGTTTGGGGCATTACTATCCCTCCAAGCTTTAGGTTCCAAAGCTTGAGCTCAGCTTTGACTTTTCCCTTCCTTTTCCCTGTTGCCATAAGCTGTTCAGATGTGCCAAAGAAATCACTATATCCTTTCTCTTCTCCATGCCCAATGTCTTTCCCAGTGGCTCTCCTTTATCTCTCCTAGGGTAAGTTTTCTTAATTTGTCTCTTTACCATCTGCCTCTTCATCTATTTTGTGCTAAGGATTTCCAGCTAGAGCTGTCCTTCTGATTTTGAGAGAAGACAATCTAAAAGAAGAGTTGAACCCCAAATGTGGAGTGAGCTAAGTGTGGGGGATTGGTTAAGCCACTTTATCTCTTATACCTTCTTCCCTTATTTGTATTGTGGATTTTAATAATTCCCCCAACCTGTAGTTGGTGCAACTGAATGGAAATACACATAAAATTTTCATCCCTGGCACATAATTAACACACAATAAATGTTAACGGTTATTATCATGTCACTTCGCTGCTCCAAACTGTCAATGGTGCCATGTCAACCAAACAGTGCAGCTCTGACCTACCTTTCTGGCTCAGAATCCCATTTATTGACCTTTTAAAACTCTCTTTAGTCCCATCTGCTGAACTGTGTTCTGTACGCATATTGCTTATTTAAGATGTCTCTTACTTTCTAATTTGTCTTTTAGCATTTATTTCATTTCCCCTGTCTTGGTCAACATTCGCTTAGTTACAGATGACCTACACTCTAAACAGTAAATTAAGTAAAAAGGAAGGAAATTATTAACTCACACGTGTGGGCTAGCCAGGAACCGGAAAGTGCTCAGGAACCATGGAAGTCACTCTTTCAATCATTCTCTATTTGGGGCTGCTGGGGACTTCATTTTCTGCCCCTGCACTTTGACTTTTTCAAGTTCTCTTTATACCCAGGAGCAACACGTCTCTCCATTAAGGCCTTGTTATTTCCATCCACTTGCTTCCACACACAGATCGAAGGGCCCTACTTCCCAATTCCAAATTCTGGGGAAAAGAATCAGGTTAGCACTCATTCTAAGCCAGGCGGTCAGTCACAGCAGGACAGGTCATCTCAGACAAACCTGGCTTCCAGGGCCCACCTATGTGGTTGGGCTCTTCTCAGAGAAAGTCCCTTCAGGGTCAGATGCTCCAAAGATATTTAATGTCTAAAAAAAATCAGGTCATTAGAGCACAAGTAGTGTTTTTCATTTTTGTATTTTCTCATCATTGCGTAGACTCTTTCAAAAAATTGTTATGGAAAGAGCTGAAAACTTCTATTGTAAGGTTCCTAGAAACTATGCTGATATTAAAAGTGAAATTAAACTGATAATTTACTTAATCCACAGTGAACAATACAGGTTTGATTGAAAGTTACAGGGACTTACAATGCAATGGAAAATTTTGCCACAAAATGAGGGAAATACTTGAACATGTCTAAACCAGGGAACTTTGAAGAAATGAAAGAAGTCATCTCTACTCATCTTTGGTAAAATTCCATTTTGGGTAAAGTTTTGTGTACTTTGGAGCCCATTAGAAGAAAGATGCTGATAGACTAGAAAGTATCCATACCAACTCAATGAGGGTGATAAGAACATAGAGTTTGCATCTGTTTCTTAGGTCTGCTTAATAGAGTCATACTTTAATAGCACAAGCTGCGTTGGGGGAAATTGGAAGGGGAGGTGAACCATGAGAGACTATGGACTCTGAAAAACAATCTGAGGGTTTTGAAGGGGTGGGGGGGTGGGAGGTCGGGGTACCAGGTGGTGGGTATTAAGGAGGGCACGTATTGCATGGAGCACTGGGTGTGGTGCAAAAATAATGAATACTGTTATGCTGAAAAAAAAAAAAAAAGAAACCAGAAACCAAATGGGATTACCCAAAGTAGTATTAAGGAGGGCACGTATTGCATGGAGCACTGGGTGTGGTGCAAAAACAATGAATACTGTTACACTGAAAATAAAATAAAGAAAGAAAGAGAGAAAGAAAACAAACAAACAAAAAAATAGCACAAGCCGCATGGCCTAAAAAATTTATTGTCTTACAGTTCGGGAGGCTAGAGTTCCTAAATTAAGATGCTGGCAGTACTGTGTTTACTCTGAACCCTGTGGGAGAGAATCCTTCTTTGCCTCTTCCTAGCTTCTGGTGGTGGTGGCTCTAAGTTGTTGACATTGCTTGGATGGCAACCCTGATCTCTACCTCTGCCATCACATGGCATCCCCCCCAAGTGTCTCTGTGATGGTTCGTCTATGTATCTATGTGTCACAAGGCATTTCTCTCTCTCTCTCTCTCTCTTTTTTTTTTTTTTTCAGGATACCAGTCCTACTGGAGTAGGACTTCATCTTAACTCGATTACATCCACATAAACCTTATTTCCAAGTAAGGTCACAGTCACAGTAACAGAGGTCAGGACTTTGACCTAACTTTCTGGAGGACGCAATCCAACCCATAACAGAGTATGACCTATAAAGACCTCTTAAAAGTTGAAATATATCTTAGTCCAAAAATGAGTCTTTGAGGATGTGAAAAATTACAATAAACATTGGGATACTGTGGTGGTCAGAATGATGCCTTCTCACCTACGGATGTCCATGCCCTAAGCCCCAGAACCTGTGAATAGGACAGGTTACAAGGCCAAGGAGGATTATGGTTGTAGATGGAATTACACCTGCCAATCTGACTTTTAGATAGGTAGATGATTCTAGGGGACCTGATGTCATCACAAGTGTCCTTTAAATGTGCAAGAATGAGGCAGAAGAGGAGGTCAGAATGATTTGATGTGAGAAGAGCTTGACCAGCCATATCTGGCTTTGAAGATAAAAGGGGGCCACCAGCTAAGGAGTATAGTAGCTTCTCAAAACTAGAAAAGGCCTGAAAAGGGTTTCTGTCCTAGAGCCTCCGGAAAGGATGCGGACCTGTCCAAACCTTGATTTTAGCACAGTAAGACCCATTTAGGATTTCTGACCTCCAGAGCTAGAAGATAACAAATTGGCATTGTTTTAAGTCACCAAGTTTGTGAAAACTTTATTATAGCAGGCATAGGAGACTAATACAAGTGCTAGTGTCATAAAAGGATGTCTATTTTAATATAATGATGAACAACAACTTGAAACTTTAAAATAGGCATACTTAGGGTAGATGTTAGTAATTTGGCTCAGGTAGTGATTTATCAAAATCAATTGCTAATGTGTTACTGCTGGAAGGAGTTAAAAGATACCATGTTAAATAGGGTTTTAAACATGTAGAGAATATTCCCACATTTGTTCAGGAGCATATACTTAGAGGAAAAGTAAGACTTTCAGTCATATTATTTGTGCTTTGTTTTCCCTTTACCAGAATAAAAATACTATGATGATGTTTATACTCGTTAGAGCGTGTTGAATTCAATTAACATAGCTTGGATCCAGAATTTCAATTTCACTGGCAGTATCAGAAAGTTCACCTGTAACCAGCTCCCTCTGGGGAAGATTGCCTTCCCATGTAATCTGATTTCCATAGCTACATGGAATGAGAACCTGGCCTCTTGAAAACAAGGTATTGATCTGTTAAGAATCTACCTTATTCTTATTCATAAAAGCTGTTTTCAGTTGCAAGCATTTAAGTTTCTGAAAATCACCCTGTTCTAAAGGAATACTAACTAAAGCTTGAAGGGATGATTGTTACTGTGATTTTGCTTCTAACATTTTATGGGTTACTACATAGCAAAATTGTATTATATTCTGCAAAAATAATATTAACCATAAAGAAGTCAAAAAGTTTCTGGCTCTGATTTTTCTCCAAACTGCAAATTTCAAATGGTTCTTATTATCTTTTGGTTTGTTGGTCCTTTTCAACAAAACACGTCTGATTCTAATTTCTAAATCAAAAGGCGGAAGGCTAGCTCTCTGACAGCTTTTATGGAGAGGTCAGGAGGACTATGGAATGATTTGTGAGCCCAGAGATTTTATGGTTATTTTATAAAATTTCCAGTATCTCGCAGGGGTTTATAGTTAATTGGGTTTTTTTAAACACAGGTTTTTTTTTTCTTTTTTTCAGGTTTTATTTATTTATTTGACACACAGAGAGAGACAGCGAGAGAGACACAAGCTGGGGGAATGGGAGAGAGAGAAGCAGGCTCCACACCAAGCTAGGAGCCCAACGCAGGTCCTGATCCCAGGACTCTGGGATCATGACCTGAGCTGAAGGCAGACGCTTAACAACTGAGCCACCCAGGCGCCCTATAGTTAATTGTTAAATTTAATTCTGTCCAAAGAGTTTTTTCGCTTCCTTTCTTTTCCTTCTTTCTACTATGGAAACATTCCCTGGTAAGTTTCCTTTATAACTTTTGTGTGTGCGTACACGTGTACTGCCATTCCAAATAACACTGAGTTCAAGTTCCTGAGGATAATGTGTAAAAATGATTGCAACAAGTTTCTTTAAATTAAGAAAGAGTGCTTATACACTATTGCTGCTCTGCCATGTTACTATAAGTGAGAAATTATTTATTGGTAAACACTCAACCATGAAATTCTTCCTGGCAGGTGGGAGAATCCTGCAGGTGGGTTCTAGAACCCAACGAAGTGCTGACTGAACTATGATGGGTATGATAAAGGACTAGGTACTCTTATGAAGGAGGATTATACTACACAGGAAGCAGGAATTCCCAGGTACTCTGCAAACGTGGAAACTGATGTATGAAAAGTTTGAGGTCCTGGTGTAACAACACTTGATTTCTATTATCTCTGTATTTTCTGTATCTGGAGTTGTCCGGTTTTCTTAACCAGGACCTATAAGTGCTAGTTGGATTCTTTTGATATGTGTACCCATCCACAGCCATGTTTACGAATTCCCTTAATTTTAACTCTGTATTTCCCTTTCTACTCTCAATATCAATTACTGTCATATTCTAATTTAGGTGCTACAATTTCTTTAAAAATTTGATCTTTAAGCTTTTCTTCTCTTTTCTCCTTCCTTCTTTCTCCCTTCCTTCCATCCTCTCTCCCTTCTTTTCTTTCTTTCTTTCTTGTAGGCTCCGCACCCAACATGGGGCTTGAACTCACAACTCTGAGATCAAGAGTCACATGCTATAAAAGTGAGCCAGCCAAGTGCCCTGGCCCTTTAAGTTTTTAGTTTCCTCATTTCAGTATCTTGACTTGGGGGCAGGTGGTATAATCAAATAACCCAAAACAATTCACGGTTTCATATGCCTTTTCCTAAGAGAGGAGTTTGGTTTTGCCTTCCTGGAAAGCAAACACCCTATTTCCAACTCTTTTTTTAGGTGAAGGTTTTCTATGCAAAAATTGCAGAAAATCGAAGTAGATCTCAAAAAATCCTGTTGTGCTGTATTACCAGAGGCAGAGCAAATACGAAAGAAAAAGTTTCCAAATTTTCACATTCAAGCTATGTGAAATAAATAATTTTTTCCAAATTATGTTTCCTTAAATTTTTTGTCAATTATTACTGAGAATTGCATTATTTTCTCAGTAAAACAAACCAGGACCTTTTAAAAGGCTTTCAAAAGAGATAATAATAGCGAGGATGAATTCAAACTCAATTTACTAAGTGCTATGTTAGGTCCTTGGGGTTTTTGATTGATGATAAACCTATGTATATTACTTGTGAAATGTCTATTGATTTCAGCCATATGGTAAAAATCATTGCTTAGTGGAAAAACAATAGCTGTGCAATGATTAAATGAAAAACAATATAATATTTATTTTTAAAAAGATTAATAGGAATATAACGAATGTAATAAGTTCCTCTTGTAACATAGTTGACTGGTGGTAATAAGAATATAGAAAATATTGGGAGAAGAATGTAATGTTAAGCACTTTTTAATAAAAAGCCTTTATAACATATATCTTCAGCAGCTTAATTTACTTTCCTACAGCTCTTTATATACAGATAATTTTCGCCCATACAAGCCTTTGCATTATTTACAATTAGTTCACAGTTCATGGTGATAGAGATTTTAGCAAGAAAATATTAACTTCCTCTCCCAAATCTCCCCCGAGATCAACAACTTGCAAATACATTCCTTGTCAGGGATGCACAGTCCTCATTTTTTCACGCTCAGATAACAGCTCCTTACACAACTATTCTCTTACTTGATTAGGGGCAAAATGTCACCTTTGCTGAAAGCAACCCACTGCTTTCACAGCAATCAAAGATCAAAATTCCACTTTATAGATAGAAATTGCACATGGACTTTCACAGGAAAAAGGTTGTCGATGGCGTTAAGTTGTCATCTGAGCTAAGACTTGGGGGAAAATGAAGGAATCCAGGATAAACTTAATTTTATGATTCATTTAAAAATAATGTTTGAGTTTATTACAAAATCCTGATCCCAGAAATATAATTTTATTTTATTTATTTTTTTGTTTGAAAGAGAGAGAGACAGAGACAGAGAGAGCACAAGCAGGGGAAGAGGCAGAGGAAGAAGCAGCAAACTCCTTGCTGAACAGGGAGCCCAAATTGGGGCTCAATCCCAGGACCTGGAGATCATGACCTGAGCTGAAGGCAGATACTTAACCATCTGAGCCACCCAGGTTCCCCCAGAACCTCATTTTAATAAGTTCTTCAATACTTATTGCAGTACCACTGGCATTGAACCAAACTGCCATAATCTACAACTAGATGATGTTCCAAAATATGAATGGATGCGGTCTCCTTCTATTATTATTTTTTTTAATTCCCTAACTCTTCCCCAATAACACACTACTGGATGGTAGGTCGTCATTGCCCAGGGACAACTGAACCAGAGAGCTGAGGCAGGAACTTCCTTCTTTTGCTTGCTTGCTTGCTTTTTAAGTTCAAATTTCCAGGACCAAGGATAAAGCAGAAAGACTGGAAGGAATACTTGACAAGTGAGTTCCACTTGGCCCTAGCCTCCCTTTGTTCCTACCTGAGAGCAATGGAAAGAGGACAACAAAACGAAACCAAACTCCTATATGAACCTCATCCTGCACTGGGAGAGGAAGACAACACTGGAAAGTAAACAGTAGTCAGATGTTAGTGACACGTCTGAAAAGAGGTCTGCACCTCTTCAAATAACACTCTGGGATAAGAGAAGGATGTTAATAGGCTCTCCAGATAAATTTGGGTATCCAAGAGTGGTTGTGTCTGGTGTCCTGCCTTCTTCCAGGTGGTCCTATGAGTCAGATGAGATGCTTTGGGTGGCAGAAACAATAAAGAAGCTTTCAGGAAGAAGTCCAATTAATTGCACACAACTTGTTCTCTCCCCTGCTTCCTCTCTCTTTTTAAAAACTGTACACTGTGGGTATATAATTAATGGACTAGAGTTATTTATAAAGAATATCAATGAATCAGTCAAATATTTATTGAGTGTCATATCTGACCACCTTCAAAAATTTTTGAGAAAATTATGATGCAGTCCACATAATACATGTTTTAAGAGCCAAGGGAAGTTTCATGAAGGAGATAGGTCTTGGGTGGGAAGTGAAGACATTGGTTTTCAGTAAAAATATAACAAAGCCCAGGGCACCCGGGTGGCTCAGTAGGTTAAAGCCTCTACTTTCGGCTTGGGTCATGATCCCAGGGTCCTGGGATCGAGCCCCGCATTGGGCTCTCTGCTCCGTGGAGAGCCTGCTTCCTCTTCTCTCTCTGCCTGCATCTCTGCCTACTTTTGATCTCTGTCTGTCAAATAAATAAATAAAATATTTAAATATATAAAACAAAGCCCAAACACAAAAGCCAGTCAAGGAAGGAATAGGTCTTCAAAAGAATAATATTTTAGGGATTCCTGGGTGGCTCAGTGGGTTAGGCAACTGCCTTGATTCAGGTCATGATCCCAATGTCCGGAGATTGAGTCCCACATTGGGCTCCCTGCTCAGTGGGGAGCCTGCTTCTCCCACTTTCTGCTGCTCCCCCTGCTTGTGCTCCGTCTCTTTCTCTGGCAAATAAATAAGTACATAAATAAAATCTTTAAAAGAAAAAAACCCAAATAGTCTTTTATTCCTGGAATCCCCTGTAGGTTAGACCCAATCACTGAAGCACAACTGTACAGAAATGAAAAGAATTGTAAGTGAACAGTAAATGACAACTCATTTTTCCCTTCAACATGTCCAATCTAGTAATGGGCAAAGGAGGGCCTTTGTAGAGGCTCAGTTGTGGACACAGATATGCAAGGAGACTAGTTCAGCAGGAAAAAGGGCTAGGGGAAAATTACTGCTCCCTGTTTTTATTTCTGTAGCTAGTCTTCAGGTGGAATTATCAAAAACATCAGAAATTATTCTGAAATGTAAATTTCCCTAATAGAATCATCAAACTAGAGACCACATTGTGGCTTGTGTGAAGAACCAAGCACCATAGCTTTGGGGATTTTCTCAGATGCCATGTTGTGAAATCGTGTGTGTGTGTGTGTCTGTTTGTGTGTGTGCATGTATGTAGTTCAAATAGGGCCCTTGCTCTTGTACCTACTACATCATTCTCTCCAGGTGCTTTTCTTTTCTTTTCTTTTTTTTAAAATTTTATTATTTGACAGACAGAGATCTCAAGTCACAAGTAGACAGAGAGGCAGGCAGAGAGAGAGAGGGGGGTAAGCAGGCTCCCTGCTGAGCAGAGAGCCTGATTCGGGGCTCAATCCCAGGACCCTGAGACCATGACCTGAGCTGAAGGCAGAGGCTTTAACCCACTGAGCCACCCAGGCACCCCCGTCCAGGTGCTTTTACACAATGCTTAGCTTCTGCATAACTATTCCATAGCTCATTCTGATGAGGTCTTATGAAGTTGCTGTGGACTGAATGGTGTCCCTTCTCTTCAATGAATGGTTAAGTCCTCACCCCCAATTTCATAATGTTTAGAGATGGGCTTCTGGGGAGGTGATTGGGTTTAGACGAGGTCACCAGGGTGGGGTCCTGGTGGCGGGTTTAGTGCTCCTTTAAGGAGAGATGCCAGAGCCTGCTCTTTCTCTCTGCCATGGGAGGACATGGTGAGAAGGTATTTGTCTACAAGACCGGAGAAGAATTCTCACCAGAACTGACCATACTGGCACCCCGATCTCGGACTCCCAGCTTCCAGAACTGGCAGCCTGAACAAACTAAGGCAAAAGAATTGGACTCGCCAGCATGAGGATGCTTTCTGAATGTCAAGTGGTTATTGACTTTCAGTCTACAGGAAAGCATTAGCATGAACATAAACTGCTGCCTCTTACCACTTCCATGACAGCACGTCTGTGTCAGAGCTGGGTCTAGTCATGAAATGCCACTGGCAAAGACACGCCAATTGTTACTTATTTAAGAGAAGATCACTTAGAGAACAAACAACGCACAAATGACAGAGAAGCCTTTCGTGTTATCTCAGGGATTAGGAAGTCTCATGTCTTCCTCTGGTAAGATCATGCTTTTACAATTTGTACAGATTACGAGCTTTCTTTGAGAATCTTATGGAAAAATATTCCTGTGCTGCTGATTATTGGTGCAGACACAGAGCTCAAGATTTTTTGCTTGATGTGTATGTCTAGTTTAATGAGTATAAAACTAAAAAGCACAGTTTACTACTGAAGATGTGAACTATCTACCAGAGAAAATGCCCAGCTCTGTAGCGATGTCTTCTTAGAAAAATGTGGGGTAGAGAACCACCAGGATGATCAGACTGAATGATTAAACAAATCCCAGATTGGTAATGGCTTGCACTGGGTGTGAAGACATGTGTAGCGCGGGGGTTGGTGGTGGGGACCGCTTGAGCTTTTTAAGCCACCCATAAGCCAGGAACAAGAATTATTGGTCTCAGCTTTGGGTCAAAGTCACATTATCCAGTAAATTATTACGACTATGCTGCATCTACACAATCAGGGCTGTTTGCATGAAAGTGATGCCTAGAAATTACATTTGAAATCTTATAAAGTCAGCGATCCTTCCCTAGGTGCAAGTTCCTTCTATACGAAATTCTAGTGTACTTAATTTGATTTCTATGTGCATTTTGATAATTATGAAAATTTTATTTCCAAAATAAGTGCACAATTATTTTGGGAGCAATAAAAGAAAGAGAGAGTTGAAAACAAAAAGTAAGAAAATGACAAAAAGTGTTAATGGCAAACGAGGAGAGCAGGATTTTAGAAATCTTGAGTTAGACAAAGATGGAAAAAAGAAGCCACACTTTGCAACCAGCCTGCTACTTCTGTTAGAACAAAGGACATTGAGATAACTCTAAAGGAGCAGGTGAATTGGGGCCTCCCTTCAGGCAGGGACAACAGTGCCAAGTCCTGGGTAATAAGAGCAGGAAGGCTTTAGCATTTGTGGCAAGAAGCAGCTGCAAAAAAAAAAAAAAAAAAAAAAAAAGGATAACTTTTAGGATGTGTACTGTCTACAAGGAACCGAAACAAGTTTACCAGCATTTCCATGAGACGGCAAGAGAAGGAGATTTGGGAAACTTTCTAGAAAGCAGGAAATAGTAAATGAAAATTAACTATATGGTGCCCATTATGACCTATTTAAAATGTTTTTAGACCCAGCCTCAATCAACCCCAGTCCCTATCTAATGGGTTAAACACGTGGCCAAAGGAAGACTGTATTTGGTAGCTGTTTTTATATCTGTTCAGGTCAATAATTCCATGTCTACAACCCTTGGGGATAGATGTATTTCACAATGTATAGACATTTTTTTAAAGGTACTAATTTTTTTAAGAAGTATATGTATATATATGTTTTGCTAAGAAATATTGGGGTGATAGATTACTTGATTACAAGTTACTTTCCCCAGCTCTACTAGAGGCTATAGACATAGATATAGATATATGGAGAGAATACAATATTGTTTGGTATCTCTCTTTGGTACAGTTTGGGAAAATAACTCATAATCAAGTGTACAAACATTTCTCAGCAAAACATAAATATTCACACAAAGTAAAATAAAGGTTATAAATGATTTCCTCAGTTCAGGCCAGGATTTACTGCCAAATGAATCTAAATTGGGTTAGGTTTTATTGTCAACTGAATTATGAATAAAATTTCAGTTTTAAGAGATTTTTAGATTTCAGATGTAAGACTGTAGGATTATGAACTTACATGACTTTCTTTTAAAGCCAAAACTCCATTTTGGCTAAGAACTCTGGAGTTATGTATGCCAAGTTATACTTTTTCCATGACAGTTGAGGTCAGAGAATCTGGGTTGGACCCAGTATAGAGTAGATGGGTTGCTATGGTGTCCCCCATGGGAGGGGACTATGAAGACATCTCATAGAGACCAGGTGTGCCCAGAACCTTGGAATAATCTTGCTTTGTGATGCTGGTCAGAAGGACATGTTCGAATGACAATTTCAACAAATGACTTTGATGAGGTTGAGGAGTTAGGCAATCTTTTTTTTCTTTTTTTTTTTTTTAAAGATTATTTATTTATTTATTTGACAGAGATCACAAATAGGGAGAGAGAGAGAGAGGAATAAGCAGGCTCCCTGCTGAGCAGAGAGCCTGATGCGGGGCTCGATCCCAGGACTCTGGGACTGTGACCCAAGCCAAAGGCAGAGGATTTAACCCACTGAACCACCCAAGCGCCCAGGAGATAGGCAATCTTATTAGCACCTGTCTGGGCTTTACAGATGGTCAGGAGTCCAGGGTCTTTCAGTTCTGGGCTACTTAGCTTACTCATCCCAGAATGCCAACTCATTCCATCAAACTCCAGTTTGCCCCCCAAACGGTGAAGAACACACTCTTCTCAGCTTTTATGATGAAGTGTATATTTTATTATTCACCAGCAGCATTCTCTCTTCATCAACAAGATCCCGATTGTGCTGCTAAAAAAGAAGCTTCATGGACTATTGCTAGAAGTCAGACTGAGAACAAGTGTGTCCTTAACTAACCAGCCTTCATGTCTTCAAAATCCACAGCCCAGGCTGTAATTATTTTAACTTGTGCCTCCAACAAAGCAAAAGAAACAAATACCAACAACAAACCCTGGTAAACCCAGATGTGTAAAGCAGGAACATTTTGAGGAAAGTGAGTAGAGGGAACAAAGCAGAAAAGCAGAAGGCAGGAAATGCAGGCAATGTAAGGAAAGTAGATAAAAGCCTCCCAGGGCAACTCCATTGGGGATCATAATGGAAAAGAAAGCTAGAAAAGCAGTGTGGGACCAGATAGGGACTGACATGCATGTGCTAAATTGTCTCCATTACTAATCTTTGTAACTTTTGTGCCAAGCATGGGGGGATGATGATGATAATTTTGCATAGAACTTTTTTGTTTTATGTGCCAGGCATTGTCTAAGTGCATTATGTGAACTAGCCTTTTTTTAGAGAGGGAGAGAGAGTGTGGGGGAGGAGCAGAGAGAGTGGAAGAGAGAGAATCTTAAGCAGGCTCCATGCCCAGTGCAGAGGCCAAGGTGGGCTCCATCTCACTATGCTGAGATCATGACCTGAGCTGAAATCAAATGTCAGACCCTTAACTGACTGAGCCACCCAAATACCCCTGAATTAGCATATTTACTTCTCACAGCAACCCCATGAAAAGGATTTTATATCCACATCTTATAGATGAAGAGACAAACAAAATGAGCAGTGAAGCAAACTTGCCCAAATTTACGGAGCTAGGAAAGAGTAGAAGTGGGGTTTAAGCCCAGATCGCCTTCACTCTAAGTGAATGAGTATAGGGACGAAACAAGAGGAAAAGTCAAAAGTAATCCCAAGATGGAGGATGAGGTTGGAATGGAAGTGAGGTTGTAGGGTGGACAGTGGCATTGTGGCCTGGCATCTGAACTCCTTTGAGTCAGTTATAGCCTTCAAGTTTTGTTTTGGGATCTCTCCTTTCAGAATCTCAGTCTGTGTAGCTCTCATGCTCTGAGTTCCATCAGGCCAAAATGTGGAGGCAGGTGATTTGGGTGATTCCATCCTTGGCCAGACCTTCAGTTCCCTAGGCCCTAGTCATCTGGGGGGTGACCGATCCCAAAGGAGTCCCTAAGACAGTAGGAGTCTTTCTTGAGGAGAAAGGCAGATACTCTAGACTGCTGGGTTGGAACTCAGAGACTGTGAAGTCCAGAGCTGCTACAGCCAGCTGCTATCATGTGGAGCCGTGACTAATGTCTGCACAGTGGAAGGGAGAATCCAGAGGGAATAAAGAGGGATGCTGAACTCCAAAGACAGGTTTTGAGCCCAGAAGCCAGTCCAACTATCCCTCTTAATGAAAGCTTCGGTTATATGAGCCAATAGATTTCCTTCTAAATCCTTCAGTTTTCTGGTAACTTCAAAATATATATACTAGCAAAAATAGAATAAGAATTTGGAAGAGAAATGTTTGGTTTGAACAAGTTGTGCATGAGGTTGTTAGAACAGTAACTGGAGATGTTCCACAGACATTTGGAAATATAAACGAAAATGCAAATATGTGGAGATGTCTGCTCAGAGAATCTCCCTTTTTACAGTTAAGGTTGGTGGTAAGGAGGCTGATGGAACAATGAGTGTGACTAAGCAGGTGTTATACAGTAAGTGAAAAATCAAAGACAGAGCTCCAGGGCAGTGGTCTTCATAATATTTTCACTATATATGTGCCCAGTCAATACATTTTTTAGGTTCTAAAAGATTTCCATTGTAAATTTAAGTAGTTGCAAAGTGTGTAATTTCCTGCTTATTCTAAGCTTGACATTTTAAATTGAAATGGTTATATCACTCTTTTGAATGTATCACATATAATGCAAATGCTGTACCAATTTGATATCTATCATAAGCCATTAAAAAATATATATGAACTCTTCTTTAATAAAGGAGTTGCCTTTTTTCCCCAAGCTCATTTCTGTTGCATTTCCCCACATAATTTTATCCCAACATGATATATTTCAATATTTGAAAATCCTTATTAGATAATCCTAAAATCCTTCCTTGCCACAAAAAATATTTTTAGTGCCAATTCAGCAAAACAACATACATATATTATGATTTGATAATTATTAACACAAAACATTTGGGCAATGTACGTGGCGATATCTGTGATTCACAATTGTCCACTCTATGATGATGATAATGACGAGGATGGTAATAGTCACAGATCATGTGTATTGCCTTTCATTTTGTGCCACATATTGTCTAAGTCCTTTTCATGTTAGTTTATTTACTTTTTACACCAATCCTATGGTGTGGTGATGCTTACCACTCACATTTTAGGTACATCTATGGTTAACTGTTATCATTATAAGAGGGGATTTTCAACCTCAGTTCTATTCTATTTTTGTTTATTTTAATAAAGTAAGCTCTGAGAAATCTTTATTCCTATAACTAATGGAATAGAAGAAGTTTTATTGTGGTAATTTATTCAATTAAAAAAATTTCTTTCAAGTTATATGCTAAAAATATTGCAACTGACTTCTTGATTAGTGGCTCCTCCAATTTTGTTGAAAGCACAGAATTAGAAACCACCTAACTTACTCATTCATTGGAGTCCTTTGATTTCTGGGACGTCTCCCAAAGAGGCTTCCCTAAGAGTTATCAAATGAGTATTAGTTACTCTTACTCATCCCCTTAGAGGCATCCCAATATATTCAGAAAGGACTGGGGAAATTGAGAAACCATTGACGTCAATTCACCTTTGCAAATATATTCTATCTTGTGATTTACTTTTTTTTTTTTTCTCTAAGAGGGAGCAAAATTCTTAGAGCTTTTTTCGATGCATGAAAATGTCTGAAGTGTAAGGGTAAGTGTGTAGATTAAGTCACGGAGCTTTGCTGGGAGTTTGTTACTGAAAGAAAGAAAAGACTATTACTTTGCTTTGCTAAGATTCTTTTGTTTTGCTCTCAAGAGAACCTATCCTCACAGGCAATGCACACTGTAACACTGTGATCCAGGTAATGAGGTCTTTGAGCAACAATTGCCATGATCACTGCTGCCCAACTTTACTATCCATCTGTAATGGAAATATCTCAGGGTGTCTGAGATTACTTTAAAAAATTTAAATTGAAACATCTCAACAAAGATTTCTAGCATCTACCTTCACTCTTAATGGAAATAAAGATTTAAGACAAAGAAAGGTGCTAAGGTCTACTGTGGGCTTATGGCATCTCAAAGATGGCATCAGGGGCACTGGGTATCTCAGTCAGTTGGGCATCTGCCTTTGGCCAGAGTCATGATCCCAGAGTGCTGGGATCGAGCCCAGCATTGGCACCCTTGCTCAGTGGAGAGCCTGTTCTCCCCCTTCTCCTCACCCCACTTGTGTGCTCTCTCTCTCTCTCTCCCCCTCTCACTCTCTGTCTTAAATAAACAAACAAATAAATAAATAAGATCTTTTTAAAAAAAAGATGGCTTCATTGATACAGATATTTTGGATTATTTTGTATCTTTCTTTGTTTTCAGTCTGTGGATTTTTACTCTCAAGGCAATACAATGCAGTAAGCTCTGGGCTGCATGAGAGACATGTCTTTATTCTGTAATGTGGGAAATGCAATTATGAAAAGAAAGGGGAGGTGGGAAAGGAGAACAGGCATGTCTTGACTGTGTGAGGTGTTCTCAAGCAGATCAAGTTTAGAAAAGAATGCCTAGGGAATTTGAGGATTTGGAAATTGATGGTCTCAAAACTATTCATGTCCTTTATTCTTTGAAAAGTTTTAGAATACTCCCAGAATCATGTGGATCCCACTTAATGACTGTGCTTTACTCATAGGAAGTTTGGGGAAGAGGAATCTTCTGAAGAGAATGGGTTCTAACCTGGGACTTGTGGATGGGATTTAGTGCAGTGCATAAGCCTCCTAAAATTCTGCTAAATGTCTTTTGTGTTTGTGCATTTTGGAGAGAGGGAGAATTTCCATAGCTTTCATCAATACGTAACTACTACTAAAAATGTTTAAATTTCATATTATGGAGAGAATGTACAAAGTAAAATTTCCTATAACTCATGTATTCTTTCTTATTAGTGAAATTTGAAAGATTATTTTATATCTTGCATGGTTTAAAAAGTTTCCAAAAACTAAATATAATGAAACAAGATAAAATATTACTTTAGATATGTGAGGGGACCAGAGTAGATAGGAGATAGTGTAGGAAAGTAATGTGAAGTTAAGAGCAAGAGTAGAGCACAAAATGCTTGTTGAGAGGGTCTTTGCTCCCTTGTTAGGTCAGGCCATGTTTGTGGTTATATACTTTCTACCAGTCAACACAAGAAGGACACAATCATCTAACTAACAATGTCTAGGAAATGGATCCCCTGTTCATTTCACTGAGACCAAATAGAAATCCTTCCATAGTACTTTGTGAAGAGATTTCTGAGGAGCATAGTGGACAATGTTCTTAGAAATACCTTTATGTAACAGTGTATCTGTTACATACAGTGTATCTGTAACAGTGGTCTTTATAGGATTGATCTTTACAGCAGTGAAATGATTACACTTCCAGAGAATTTTACCATGTGAGAAACACTTGGCTAAGGTATTTATTTACACACATATGTCAACTAATCCTCACAAAAACATTGTGATACAGAATAGAATCAGACCAAAGTGATGCAATGGGACTTGGAGACAGGTCATAAAAGGCCATGTGGTTTCCTGCCTCCTTCTGTCTTTCTCTTGGCTCACTTACTCTGGGGGAAGTACCTCCCCTCCCACCCTGTTGAGAGGGCACTCAGGCAGGTTATGGAGAGACCCACTTAACTGAGCAACTAAGGTCTCTAGCCAATAGCCAGTAAGGAGCTGAGGGCTTCTGCCAACAGCTGTATGAGGGAGCTTGGAGGTAGATTTTCCAGCCACAGCTGAGCCTTCATAAGATTGTAACCCTGGTCAGTAGTTTGACTGCATCCTCATACGAGATCCTGAGGCACAGTACCCAGCCAAGCCATTTCCAGATTCCTGACCCATAAAAACTGAGATAATAAATGTTACTTTAAACCACCAAATTTGGGAGTAATATGTTATGCAGCGATGAGTAACTAATAGAAATGGTAAAGGTCCAAACCTCTCTGATTCTTTAGTTAAAACCAAAGAATAATTTAGTAAATATTTTAGAAAATCTACAGATGGAGACAAATACGTTTGAAGTGAAACCTTTCAAAAATTTGGTGATGATCATGTAGTCTCTCCCTAGAAACTGTACAAGTGCACAACAGTTGAATACAATTTCAAGGGATTTAGAGTCTTCCTGGGGCCCCTCCAGGGATACATAGATCCCAAGGTTAATGTGGGTTAGAGTAGTGCTTCTTGAATGTTACTAGACATATAAATCTTGTTAAAAGTTCAGATTCTGATTTACTGGTCTGACTTAGGGCCCTGTTTTCTGCAAATCTAACAAACTCTCTGGTGATGCAAAATGTGTGGAGACACAGGCTTTAGTATTTAACAGTGTACTGGTTACAAGCATAATTTAGAGTCTGGTGAGGAAGCTACCTCACCTCTGCACAAAGATAGCTATGGCAACATCTTTAGGCAGGGCAAAATTCTTCTCCAAAAGTGGTATGTGGTGAGCTCTAAAACATAGACAAATGAGCTCTCAAAAGGTCAAAGTTCTTCATCCTGATTATATCCACAATTATTTCATCCTAGAAAAACTATAGAGCAGTTGTAACTAGACACTGGCCTTGGCCATAAAACTATTTTAGTAAAGGATCCAGAGGATATATACCTTTAAGAAATATAATTTCCTGGTGAACGTATTAAGTTAAAGTGATCTTTAAATATTGATAAGTAGATTTACGGAGTTTAAAGTCATGAACCCATTTAATGTGAGGTGATTTTGAACAAAAATGATAACTTTAGGGGCGCCTGGGTGGCTCAGTGGGTTTAAGCCTTTGCCTTCAGCTCAGGTCATGATCACAGGGTCCTGGGATCAAGCCCTGAGTTGGGCTCTCTGCTCAGCAGGGAGCCTGTTTCCCTCTCTCTCTCTGCCTGTTTCTCGGCCTACTTGTGTTCTCTGTCTGTCAAATAAATAAATAAAATCTTTTAAAAAAATGATAACTTTATTTATAGAATGCCTGGTCTCTAACCATTTGGTGTGGGGGGGGAAGCAATGGTTAATTCTTTCTTTTTTTAATTTTTTTATTTTTAAAAATATTTTATTTATTTATTTGACAGAGATCACAGGTAGGTAGAGAGGCAGGCAGAGAGAGAGAGAGAGAGAGGGAAGCAGGCTCCTTGCTGAGCAGAGAGCCCGATGTGGGACTCGATCCCAGGACCCTGAGATCATGACCTGAGCCGAAGGCAGCAGTTTAACCCACTGAGCCACCCAGGCGCCCCTGGTTAATTCTTTCTTAAAACCAATCTTAGAACGTTTGAATAGAGATATATCATCTATATAAGAGAATATTTATCTTTCTTTTCTTCATAGTTGGGTCATGTAACCAGATCATGGAAAAGTGTCAAATCACAAGGGCAAAAAGATATCAAAAAGGGAGGCCATTGCAGTCCTATTTTGCCTCAATGGAATTTGTTAGCTAACACATAAAGAAACCACTCTTAAAAAGATTCTTCTTTTTCTCAGACTCATATTCTCAAGCTACTTTAAATATATATGGATTTCAAATAAGCATAAAACAAAATTTCAAAAAGATTTCTATTCGAGTTCATGTAATCTGACCAGTAATTTATTCTATTCTCAAGGGACAAGATGGATGAATAAAGACAAGAAAACCATTATTTGTGGCAGAGACAGTAATGCTCACACATGTTCCATTTGACCTCCTGCATTTAGGAGTCTCCTAGTAGTTCGTAAGCCCTTGTGACTACTTTGGCCAATAAAATAGGAAAAAAAGTGATCTTCAGACTGAGGCAGTGAAAAGCTATGTATGATTTTCCAGTCTCTCTTTTCTTCTGATCAGGGATGCTGTGTGTTCCCTACAGAGCATCTACGTGTCGGTGGAGCTTTTGTCAGCCTGGGTCCTTGAATGGAGTAGAAACTCCAGCTGACCTGTGATGGATGTGTAGTATGAGCAAGAAATAAATCTGCATTATGTTAAGCCATTGAGAAATCAGGATTAATTTGTAATCACTGTGGAACCCATACATTTCAGCTAATACTTTAAAAAAAATGTAGGCGATAGAATGTATTAAAGGGTGGCTCTACAGTAAATGGCTGCTTGGGGAGAAACAAAAGAGAAGAGGAGTAGGAGGTGCAAGGAAATCTTGTGTTAAATGTAGTGCTCAGGGAAGGCCCCACTGAGAAATCGGGAGAGAGAGAGAGAGAACAACATGAAAGAAAAGCCATACACCCAAACCTCAGGGTGGGCCTTTATTAGGAAAGTGTGAGTGTTAAATTACCTAAGGATGAAAGAGGTAACTGTGGCTAGTTCATCTTCATTTCTTTTCTTCTTCTTTTTTTTTAAATCAGAAATTTGGAGAGAAAAACTCTAAAAGTTCTCTGACCTGTTTCCTAGCTAAATGTCACATTACAATAAAGAAGTTCTTAGCTGTTGAGGGTACTCAGAGGAGTTTAATCGCTTAATCAAGTAAAAGCAACTTCACAGCTATTCATTCCCTCATGTTGTCTGGAACATAGACATGCTGTATGGGTGGCATGCTTCTGCCTGCTCTGTGCTACATGAAGGATATGCAATAGAAGACAGTCTTTACCCCAAAGGAGCCAGCAGTTCCATGGGAAGCAGAGAAGTAAATCCTTACCATGCATGAGGACTATAGGAGCTTTTGGACAGTCAAGGAAAGGACATTGCAGCCAAAGTCATGAGACATTGAAGGACATGTTCAGTGCACCATGATCACTGTGGTACTAAAAAGACAAAAGAGTTGAGGCACCTGGTGGCTCAATCAGTTGAGCATGGGACTCTTGGTTTTGGCTCAGGTCATGATTTTAAGGTTGTGAGATCAAGCTCCGCATGGGCTCCACTCTGCCCATCCCCCTGCTTGTGTACTCGCTCGTTGTCTTCCTCTCTCTCGTTCTCAAATCAATCAATAAATATTTTAAAAAGATTATTTATTTAATATATATAGAGAGAGCACAAGCAGGAGGGAGAAGCAGACTCCCTACTGAGCAGGGAGCCCGATGTGGGGCTCTATCGCAGGACCCTGGAATCCTGATCTTAGCTAAAAGCAGATGCTTAACTGACTGAGCCACCCAGGCACCCATAAATATTATTTTTTGAGATTTAATTAATTATTTATTCATCTGATAGAAAGTGAGAGAGCACAAGTAGGCAGAGCAGCAGGCAGAGGGAGAGGGAGAAGCAACTCTCTGCTGAGCAGGGACCCTGATGTGGGACTCGATCCCAGTACCCTGGGATCATGACCTGAGTGGAATGCAGATGTTTAACTAACTAAGCCACCCAGGCACCCCATAAATATTTAAAAATAAATAATTAATTAAAAGAACAAATAGTTGATGTAGGGATGATGACAATGAAGTTGGGGAACCTGACAAAGCAAAACTGAAAACATTTCAAGGGTCATGCTAGGTAGTTAAGACTCTGTTTCCAAAAGCAATTGCCCCGTACCAGGCATAAAATAGCGATCATCACAGAACCATTGCTGGTGGTTCTGATGTACAGGCTGCTCACAATCGATCCAGAAATCAAAAGGCATGGTCACAGAATTGATGTTTGGCATTGGGACTGTTACACTGACATTTTTGCTTTGGGAAAGAAGTATCAATATTGAAACATTTAATTTTCTGCATTTTTAAAATCCAAAGATCAAAGGCATGAATATGACAGGGCAGCTGTATATGAAAGGATGATGAAGACAACTAGAAAGCTTGGAATACACATACTACTTGTTCAGAGCCCCTCTACGTTTCTAATACACTAATTACTGGTAGCAGGGGTCTAAACTGGGAATTTATTGATGAGCTTCTTGTGGTTCTCAAGACACCTTGAAATTTCAGGCAAAATTTTGAGTACATATGCATTTATTTTCCAAAGGAGAGAGTTTTGAATTTTTTTCAGGTTCAAAAAAGTCCTTGTCTCTGAAAAGGTTAGGATCCACAGGGCCCTATTATGGGCAACTAATACAAAAGGACACGAAGCAACATTGTTTGGACATTGCATTGTGAATTATAGTGGTAGTGGGAATTTCTTTCTAAGGCAATGGAGAGTTCACAGGTAGGCCAACACCCAGTGGTCTAATAAACAATCTCCCCAAACCCAGAGACTTATCATAATTGCAATTGAATTCTGGCTCACCTCACAAATCAATGCAATCAGTGGTGGGAGGTGGGGAGGTATAGGGCTGTGCATGACAATGTAGCAGGGAGGTCTCCTGTATACAGACTTTTAAAGATAGGCCCTTTTCATGCTGTGGTTCTGCCAGCTTCAGTGTATCACCTCAAAGGCCCTGGCATCATCCAGGTGGCACTTAGGGGAAGGCATGCCCCTTTTAACCACCATGATGAGGCAGTTACACATCCTCTTTCACATTTCATTCCAAAGATCCCACTTCTAGGTGCAAGGAAGTCAGAAAAATGTAGTTTATCTGGGTGCCCAGGGAGGCGAAAGACATTTGGTGAATACCTAGCTAGTCCCTGCCGTGGGGAGTTTTAAAACACCATTTGGGGGTGGCTGGCTGGCTCAGTGGTTAGAGCGCGTTATTTTTTTTTTTTTTTTTTTTATCTTGGGGATTGTAAATTCAAGCCTCACCTTGGGCTTAGAGATTACTTAAAAATAAAATTTTAAAAAGTAAATAAAAAATAAAAAACTATCTGGATTTTTATTTACTCGTTACATTTTGGTCTAGTTCTAAGTGAAAAAGGGGGGTCGAACTACATATCCTCTCCTCAAATACCTTCTTATGGTTGTGTATAAGGGTTTTTAAAAGTGTGTGCTTTCAAACCCATTTTAGATCAGGGTCACAACCTGAAGAACTCTGTGATTCATTAATGCACTCACAGATAATCACCTTCTCAGTGTCTCAGATGAAATGTAGGCTAGGAGTCTAAGACTTCAATATGGAAAAAGTTTTCTCCCTATAATCCTTCATTTACTAGAGATAGCTAACTGTTTTTGAAGGTCTTGGGTATTTCATTGTCAAATAAGATTCACTTTCTGCACTCGTTTTGATAAGCTCCCTTTTAAATCTTTAGTCCAGGAGCACCTTAACTCAGACTGCAGAGCAAGTCAATTCCACAGGGGGAACGAAGGTCCAGTGATTCAGATCATCTAAGAAATGAGGCATATTAAAATGCTTTGCTTTGAAAGACATTTTCAAGTGACTACTTTAATCATATAGAATTTTGCTAATTAAACAGCCAATTTAAGTGCCAACTCAACTAACTGTATTTTGAGCTACATTTAATCTTAATTGTTTCTGTTCTCTAAAAATATACATAAGAACTTTTAAATTTTAATTTCACTTTTTACACAGCAGTTGACTCTCCCACACAGTCAGTGCCAGCAATCACAAAAGCAGAAATAAGTGCTTGCTGAGGGCATAGTTTTCCAGTTTTAAGCTTTTGAAAAATTCTCCTGTTGAAGTGTTTACTTATTGATTTATTTTTGAAAGATTTTATTTTTAAGTAATCTCTACATCCAACATGGGGTTCAAACTCCCAACACTGAAATCAAGAGTCACATGCTCCACTGACCGAGACAGCCAGGCTTCCCGTGTTGAACAGTTTAGATTAAATTCTGCTCTTTATCTTACCAGTCTCACAAAAACTGAGCAGACAGAGTGGTCAGATTGGATGTAGTTGTGGTCAAATTTTGATTTTACATAGTCTTTTTTGGACTTTAAATAGTTTCTTCCCTATTAAAAACAGCTCTGCCTCTTTGGATACATTGGGTTAAATAGAATATATTATTAAGATTTAAAAAAAAATAAACAAACAAGTCCTGCCTCTTCCTCTTGATTGCCAAGTCAACATTCTGGTTCTGTCTTCATTTTAAAAATATATTAAAAATTTGGGGGGCACCTGAGTGGCTCAGTCAGTTAAGCGTCTGACTCTTGGTTTTTGCCTTAGGTTGTGATCTCACGTTGCTGGGATTGAGCCCCGAGTCCAGCTCTGAGCTCAGCATGGAGTCTGCTTCAGATTCTCTCCCTTTCCCTCCTGCTCTCTCTCTCTCAAATAAACAAACAAAATCTTAAAACATATATATATATATATGTATTAAAAATTTTCTACATAGCCATGTGACTGTGCACAATTCGCTGTGCATTATGGAACCATAGCTTCTTTATCTCTGAGACAGGAATCATCTCATACGTTTGTTGAGTAGAACTCAAAGAGGATGATGAATAGGAAAGCGCTTTGAAAACTTTCAAGGGCTGTAGAAATACATGCTACCATTATCAATCTAATCCCAAACCCCCAAATGGGTAGACCAAGAGGAACTGCAGTTCAGAGAAGGAAAACTGTGTCACTCTCAGAATCTCTTTGAGAGGGAGCAGTGATTTGTGCTGGGTCATGGTGGACAGGGAGGAGCTTAATTCGTGGAGACAAAAGGAGTGGGCATCTGGGCAGAACTGTAAAATCTGAAGATACGCATAGGTAGGCATGAACACTCAAGCTGGCTGGCTTTGAAGCAGGTTGTTGACTTACATGTATTGAGGAATAAACTTAAAAAAGTAGGTTGGGATCAAGGGAAGAGGGTATTTTCTTTGAAAAGGACCTTGAATTTTTGATTAGGACGTAGTGGGATGAGGTTGATTTCTTAGAAGCCTCATCTGTCAAGAAGGGAGCGTGGCCAGATGTACCAAGATCAGGCAGAGGACTGCCTGGTGAGAAGAAATAAAAGCCTGAACTGTATGACCACAGTGGGGTGAGAAAAAATGGTATATGAGGGAAATAGAAAATCACTACTGAAGGGCTGGTGGGTGGGGGTATCCGGATGATGGGCATGAAGGCGGGCAGGTGACGTGATGGGCCCTGGGTGTTACATGCAACTGATGAATCACTGAACACTCCATCAAAAAGAATGATGTGCTACATGTTGGCTAATTGAATTTACATTTAAAAAAAAAGAAAATCACTACTGTCATCATTGCATGATGGTTGCCCCCATAAATACCACAAAAAACATGACATTACAAAGGAGTAGCATAGATTTGGTAGGACAGGGAGGGGAAGTAGTGAAGAATGATTCTGAGCTTTAGAGATTCAGTGACTGGGAAGATGACATCAACAGCAGGTGAGATGGTGCTCTTGTGGGGAGAGAGGGAAGCAGGCTGCAGTGTTGGATACGTTGAGTTTGAGGTCAAAGCTGGAGATGCATGTGAGAAGGTTAGGATTTCACTGCCTGCAACCCCTTGCTTTGACTGTTAGGTCCTTGTAATATTGAGTGTTGTAATATTGTTGTCTCTTTCTTGCACACACCATACTGTCATACTTCCATGCCTTTTCTCTTGTGTTACCTCTGACGAAATGTCTTCCTACCTTTATTTTTATTATTTTTAAAGTCAGGTTTAGTGACGTATGATCTACATAAAATAAAATTCATTCTTTCTAAGATGTATGGTTTGAGTATCTACAAAAATATACAGTCATGTAATCATCACTACATTCATGGTAAAGAAATTTTTGTGTGTGACTTAGAGCCAATCCTCTCACTCCATCCCCCAAACGCTAATCTGATGTCTGTGGCTATAGTTTTGCCTTTTCCAGAATGTCGTGTAAATGGAATCATACATACTGTGTATAGCTTTTCGTGTCTGGCTTCTTTCCTTAGCATGATTTTGAGTTTCATTCACGTGTTGCATGTATCAGTAGTTCATGTCTTCTTATTGTTTAATAACATTTCTATGTATGGGTTAACCATACTTTATACATTTATTGCTTGAAGAACAAGTGAATTATTTTCAGTTTCTGGCTATTACACTTAAAGCTACTATAAATTTTCACATACAGGTCTTTGTATGGACATATGTTTTAATTTCTGTTAAATAAATACCTAGGAGAGAAATTATTGGATCATAATATAAATATATATTATATATTTAACTTCATAAGAAACTGCTAAACTGGGGTGCCTGGGTGGCTTAGTTGTTAAGCGTCTGTCTTGGGCTCAGGTCATGATCCCAGGGTCCTGGGATCACACCCCACATCGGGCTCCCTGCTCAGCAGGAAGCCTGTTTCCTCCTCTCCCACTCCTCCCGCTTGTGTTCCCTCCCCACTGTGTCTCTCTCTATCAAGTAAATATATAAAATATTAAAAAACAAAAAGAGAAACTGCTAAACTGTTTACTAAAGTAATTATACCGTTTGCGTTCCCACTAACAATGTATGAGAGGTCCAATCACTCTGTATCCTCATGGGCAGTGACTGTTTTAGGTGTCTTCTCTTTCTCTCTCTTTCTCCGTCTCTCTCAGGAAATCTCACTACAATTTGTCAGCAGCCCCAAGGAGACCTCTACGTGGTAACCTCCCTGTCCCTGCCCATCAGCCATTGAGGAATGGAGACTTGCAGCAATCACATAAATGGGTTTATGAGTGGATTCTTCACCCTGAGTGAGCCTTGAGATGACAGCAGCCCCACCTGATAGCTTGGCTGCAACCTCAAGAAAGACCCTGATTCCAAACCATCCACTTAAGAGGCTCCCAGAATTCTGACTCTGAGAAGCTACATGAGATAATATATGTTTTAAGCTGCCAATTTGGGGTAATTGATTACACAGCAATAGATAATTAGTACACTGAACTAAAACACTGGCATGAAGCTCAACAATGATGCCAGGTTGAATGGAATAGAGATTTCATGGGAAATGATGCCAGAAGACTAGTTTTATGTGGATTGTGCTTAAGGTCAGAGCTTCCATCCCTAGTTCCTGGACCACACCTAGAATATCTTTATCTCAAAGGAGAAACACAATTTTCAAAATTAAATTAATTTTATTTATTTAAAAATTTATTTATTTATTTGAGAGAGAGAGAAAGTGAGAGAGAACATGAGTTGGAGGGGGGATGAGGGAGAGAGAAAGAAGCAAACTCCTTGCTGAGCAGGGAGCCTCTCACGGGGCTCAATCCCAGGACCCTGAGATTATGACCTATACTGAATGCAGATGCTTAACAGACTGAGCCACTCAGGTGCCCCCAAACAAACTTATTTAAAAAAAAAATACAGTATTTGAGGGGAGGGTATGAAGAGGGGCCACATACTCAAATAAAGATTGTATTGTCTCAATTCTCTGAATTCTAGGTGTCAATCTCCACATTGGTTTTTTCCCATCTCTTTATTGACAGTTCTAATGCTCTATTTTATGGCTTCTATTCTCTTGACAATTTCCAGGTATATATAATTCTTTACATCCCATTCCTCCTCCTCCTCCTTCTTCTCTTTCTTCACTTTTTCCTTGGAATCCTGCTTTAGTGCTTCAGAGAGAGACCCAAGTTAAAACTTCTCCCATGGAATCTGATCAGGCACAGAGAAGGATGAAGGAGGGGATGTCTTTACCTCTATTTCCAACTGGTCCCCGATTCCGAGAGAGGACAGTTATCCTGAACATGTGAGTATGGGAACTGTATGGGTGTGGAGAAGGGCTGGTGGGTCTTGGCTGGTTCATGGTATTTCGAAAAGGCTGGCAAAATCTGGAGGCACCTATGCGGGAGGCAGAGTCCCCCCAGTGAACGATGGGAACTCACATCAGCCAGCCCAAATGAGTGTTTGACAGCAATTAGAGGCTGAGATTAGACAGAATCCCTCGACCCTCCAATTCAGTTTGAGCTCCAGGGTGGTTGGGTATGTGGGGAGGGAGGGTATCAGGGTAATAATGTTTGTGACAGGGTCTTTTTTTTTTTTTTTTTTCCCTTTAATGTATTTTCTTTTGGATAGCAGCCAAGATTTTAGGCCAGGACAACCAGCACCGATGACTCTTCTTCTTAGAGGAACAGTGGGATTTCTGTTACGCACACCAAAAACATTGTCCAAAGGAAAGCTCCTTTCACTTAATAAAAGTGTCTCTGACTCCCTCCCACAGGGTTCTTCACTGTCTCTAAAGCTGCACGGGGCCTTTCATGCAGCCACTGAAGGAATGTAGACAGGTTTCTAAATGTAGCACCCTTAACCTCTCACGGCAAAATAGCCAAGCCCTTCAGCACAGAGATGCCTTTGGCAAACCCACCTGACATGGAATTTCCCAAGATTTCCCCCACAAAAGAGGGGTAGGAAGTTCTTTTGGGCTTCATTTGTCCCTCCCATGCGGCACTATAAATATGACTGAACTTCTCTATCAGCCCTGTTGCTGCTTTTTTGATTCTGCACAAAACCCATTTGTCTTGTGAAGCTTCCCATTGAGAGCCCATCCTGGAAAGCTTCCTGCTGTGGAAGGGTGGGGGGGGGGGACGGCACAAAGCAAAAGAAATGGGAAAACGTTCAACAAATTCCTTTTCACCTGTGAGATTTTCCTCCTTTTTCTCCAAAGCCTTATTTGCCTCGTCTATGGACGGTTCAGACTAGAGGAAGAATCTGCATAATTGTCCCTGCAGTTTCTCTATCTCTCGGAGGGTTCAAGTGACAGAGGTTTTTAGCCCGAGAAACAGGATGTTTGCATTATTGATTAGGCTACGCTGCTTTGACTGAATTAGTGGAGAATATCCTCGGCTGCTTTGCATGTGTCACGTCCGCCTGCTTCTTGTCCATCAATTCTGGGGAGATTCCGTGGCGGCGGCCTGGGTTAGACATCACGTCTCACCTTGTCCTTTCAGCCTGCTGGTCACCTTACCTGCTGTGCTGATTAAAAACCTTATCTCGACCAAGAAACTGGCTGCTGCTGTTTTTGTGGCTGTGACCCTGGGGTAGTTGTTCGGCGCCTTGGGCTATCGTTTTGGTAGATTCCCACTGCTGCGTGTCTCTGCTGTTTGTAGAGTGGAGGCCCACGCGGCTGAAATCAATGACTTTTTCATTTTGAATTTAGTTGTGCGACGGGGGCAGCTAAAGATGAAAACAAACCGTTTTGTTCCTTAATTACGTTTCTGGCTTAAGGAAACGAGGCTGTACACTCATGGGTTTCAAGCTTTGGTACCCAAAATGCAAATTTCTCAGCTCAACTGACAGATTTGGATGTGATAGGTCTCAGAGGGGACCCGGGAATCTGGATCTTAAACAGCCTGAAAATTCTGGTTATCGATGAAAAATGGGACCTAGTGCAAGAAATGTAGCCTCATAGCATCAGAGAGTTGAGTGGAGGTTAAGAGATCAGGATTCTTAGTAGCTTCATGACAAATCAAAGAGAATGTTGAGGGAAAAATCCCAACACTTCAGTTTATAGCAAGGAGATTGTTAGCTACTGAAGGAGATTATTTACATCTAATTTCTCTTTGCTTGTAAATGTACTCTGGTTGGTACACTTTGTGGATAATCACTAATCTTACTACTCAATTATCTTAACAAATTTAGGACATCTATTATCATTTATGGACCAATTTTTATTGCTATGAGTCACAATAGAGAACCCAAAACTAGACCCCAAATATTTGTAAATTTAGTGGCATTTCAAATTACTCCAGAAAAAAAAAGGATTGATTATTCCCTACATGATAGCAACTCTTTTGCCATTTAGATTGAAAAAGACACTGGATTTCTATTTTACTCTTCACTCCCAAAGAAGTTATAGGTGGATTAAAGATCTAAACTGAAAATAAATAAAGCAGCTCACATGCTAGAGCAAAAAAAGAAGACTTCTCTAAAAAAAAAGAAGACTTCTCTTTAGTATCTTGGCATTACGTAAAACCAACACGTCTAAAAGTTAAAGATAGGCATCTTTGTTTACATAAACTGTTGTATGATAAAAATATCATAAAAGAGTCAAAACTCAAGCTTAAAATCAAAGATGAAATTAACAAGTTGGGAAAGATTTTTGAACAATAAGATTTTTGAAAATAAAGATTTTTGAAAAATAACCCATAAATAAACTATAATTTATGAAATGACATTTAACCCTGCTCAAAATTACATGAATGCAAATGAAAATAAGATGATTTTTCATCTATTTCATAAAAACTAACATATTTTATAGTATTGGCTTTGAGGAACAGTGAAGAGCACTTGAGCAATCTCTATACAAGTTTAAAATACTCATATTCTGGGCGCCTGGGTGGCTCAGTGGGTTAAGCCGCTGCCTTCGGCTCAGGTCATGATCTCAGGGTCTTGGGATCGAGTCCCGCATCGGGCTCTCTGCTCAGCAGGGAGCCTGCTTCCTCCTCTCTCTCTCTCTGCTTGCCTCTCTGCCTACTCGTGATTTCTGTCTGTCAAATAAATAAATAAAATCTTTAAAAAAAATAAAATTAAATTAAAAAATACTCATATTCTTTGACCCAACTGCACTTCTAAAAATGTATTGAAGAACTGTAAGTGCACATGCAGTCAGGACAAGGATGATAATTATAGCATTGTTTGTAATGGTAAAAAACTGGAAATGATGCAAATGATCATTAACAGAGGACTGGTTAAATAATTAATGGTCCATAATACTTTGTGCTGTTTAAAAAGTATGGTTAGATGGGGAGGGGGGTTGGGAGAAGGGGGTGGGATTATGGACATTGGGGAGGGTATGTGCTTCGGTGAGTGCTGTGAAGTGTGTAAACCTGGTGATTCACAGACCTGTACCCCTGGGGATAAAAATATATGTTTATAAAAAATAAAAAATTAAAAAAAAAAAGGTATGGCTAGATCTGCTTATCTGCACATGGGGAAAAAAACCCCACAAAAATACATCATATGGTTTAAAAAGAAACTTTGTCCTTCCCTTAACCACATAGAAGAATCTAAATTGGGGGGTCTTTCCCAGAATAAGGGTTATTTACAGAGATCAATTTTACCTGAGAGACCCATCTTCATGGTAGGGCAAACATCTAATTACCAAATATCTGCTCTTCTTATTACCCTGTAAAGTGCATTTCTCTCCTTTCAAATCCCAGACCTTCTCTCTGAAGTCTGACACCCCTGTCACCCAGAACCCTATAAGCTCCTTCTCCTTAGTTCAGCATATATATTTCATTTTGCCTGTCTTTGATGTTTATTTTCAAGCCAATTCCTACAGAAACAGCACGGAGCAGAGTAGATGGAGAGTGGACACTTGGAAGGATCATAATCTCTGGAATCCATATCTGTGTGGATTCCCTGTGTAATACGCCTAATAAATTTGATTATCTCCCGTTAATCTGCCTCATGACAACTTGGTTCTTAGTCCAGCCAAAAGGACTTTTGAAGGGACAGGAATTCTTGCTCCCTGACACAGTAATACTTCAGAAAATGTATCTATATATGTAGAAAATGTCAGAAAATGTTAAGAAACTATTAAAAATGGGGTGCCTTGGTTGGGTCACTGCCTTCAGCTTGGGTCATGGTCCTGTAGTCCCGGGACTGAGTCCCGCAGCAAGCTCCCTGCTCAGCTGGGAGTATGCTTCTGCCTCTGACCCTCCCCCTTCTCGTGCTCTCTGTCTCTCTCTCTCTCTCTTTCTCTCAAAAAAAGAAATTGTGAAAAATTGATTAACTTTGGGAATGGAAGTGAAGATTTTGGGGTAGAAGTAAGACTAATTTTCATTATACATACTCTTAGATTGCTTGAAAATTTAAAATCGTGTCATGTATTATTAAAATTACTGAAGAATAAACTACTCGAGAAAGCAGGCATTTAACATGCCTCAGCTGTTTTGATTATAGCGTAATGTTTGTGATAATTATACTTTGTTAGTAGAAAGATCAAATTATGTTTAATAAAACAAATCAATTAGACATATGAATCATTTACAAAGGTGGTTATTTAAAAAAATATCCAATGTGTAAATGACAAAACTTCATTAGGAAAAATTTATGCATTTAGCCTAGCATGTATGAAATTCACTGTGTCATACTGCTATGCAAAGACGTGCCTGACACACTCTCTGTAGCATGATGTCCTTTCAGGACCTTGCCTAGTAAGAGTGACTGGTGGGCCTGTCACCTCATGTTCTTCAGCCGGTCTACTTTCTTGGAAATGGGCACTCCACTCCAAATTTTAGCATCTGGAGAGTAACTATAAATGAATGAGGTGTGGTTTGGATCTCTTACCCACCAGCCCTACCTGTTATCCAAGAGGAGAATGGCCTGGTATGGGATTAGAACTGTTAGTAATACAGGAAAACAATGACATAAAAAAATGAGACTTGAAAACACATTTTTAGTACTGGTACTTTAACTGGTTGTAATTGAAAATTGTTATTTCTCCTCCAGTAACTAAAAATTCATTTCTGCAGTTATAATTAAAAGTAATATATACTCCAAAAAAGTAATATATACTCATTTTTGGAAGTATGGAGAACTAGAATTTATACTATATTAACAGAAAGAAATGCCTCTAAATTATGAGTACAAATTCAGTTTTCTCCAACTTCTGTGTTCTATTTATCCTGTAAAAGATAATTTGGATGGGGAAGGAAAGTTATGTGTAACTTTTTTATATATACATAGGATAAATGCAGAAACATAAAAACTAAAAATTTCACTCTTTTCTTTTGTTTCAAATTTTTATTTAAATTCTCATCAGTGTAGTATTGGTTTCAGGTGTAGAATGCAGTGATTCAACGTCACTCCTAAATAGGGAAATTGGGAGTCTGTGGAGCAGGAGAAGTCACATGCTGAAGGGACTGTTTTGACAACTCCGTTGTCTAATTTATTTATTTTGCCATACCATGCTTAAAAAAGAATACGGAAACACTGTAAACTTTAAAAATATTCTAAGAACTTTCATGAGTCCCTAATATTCCTCATTCTTATACAGAAACGTGAAATAAAGATGAAGCCCATTGCTGAATCATAAACCAAGTGAAAATAACTTAATAAGAGAACACAAGAAGTATCTTATCTACTTAATCACACAGATAAAAAGGAAGAAAGGATCCAAAGAAGGCACAGAGGGAAGGAAGAGAATAGAACAAAATGCCGGAATGGAGGGAAAGGGAGCTATCCCTAAGACTAGAGAGATTTCCTTCCTCTGAAGCTATAAAGGCTCAAGATTTCCACAGTAAGTCTGCTACTTTGAAAATGTACTGCTAATCCTTCGAGATGTAAATGATAGAAATTCATGAATAATGGTGACAACAATTGTCACCAGAAAAAGGTGAATGGTTAGAGTGGATCCTAAGAAAAACCACTGGAAGGAGATAATGGAAATCTGAAAAGGTGTAAGAACTGAAACAAATCAACTTATCACAGATAATAAATCACAGCACAATGTTACTTTCTTTGATCTGTGTCCTTATGTGAAACAAGAGTTGCTTTTTTGTATCCCACAGATCTTCTAAGCCCTCTCCTGGGGAGGTCCTTGGTAGTTTATTTTCAAGCCATTTCCTACAGAAATGGCACTGAGCTCAGTAGATGGAGAGTGGACGTTTGGAAGGATCATAATCTCTGGATAAAAGCCAGAGTTGAATCCTGAGGAGCTGGGTAGTTTTAGAGAGACATGGTTTGGGAATCTTGGAGTTAAATGTCCCCAGCTGGCAAGTTGTAACATGTATTTTTTGTTTAGGCGGAAACTGAGCCTTACAGATGTGAAATTTTTAAAAAAGGAAAAAAAGTCACGGTTGAGAACTAATCAGTCTTTCTTAGAACTATTTTGTGCTTTTTATGCATCCTTATCAAATCCAAATACATAGTAATGGTTTAGAAAAATCTAAATAGATATGTGTTTTATTTTTCTGTTTCCTACTAGAATAACGTAAGCCTGGTAATGTTCTGTATCTACTATCTGACATTTATAGTTCCTCTCTTGTTTTAAGTAAACATCAGGTACTTAGCTAATTAAATCTAATATTAATAGAGTCTTGTTTATAGGAAAGTGTCCACTTTCAGGATGTTGTGTGTAAGTCTTGATAAAATTACATAGATAATGAGTGTGCTCTCTTTTCATAGGCTGACCTTGAAGTCACCACCGCCTGAAAAGGGCTCAAAACAAAAAATGATCTAAGGGTTGAAACAAGATAAGATCAAATTGATGTCATGGTAATTACATGAAGGACCATTCAATCACTGGGTGGAATTTACTGTTGATCCCTGGGCTTAGATGCAGGTGGGAACATGCAGTTTTTATTACTCTGCTGGTATAAAAGACAAGTGAGAACTTTATTAACTGTAGTTACTGAGAAATCACAAGGCAAAGCTAAAATCCCTCTTCAGATCCACAATCAACTGCCCTGAACACATCCTGCAAAAAGTCCTGAGGAAGGTAATATAAATGAAACAATTTCTGGGATTTTAATTGAGTAAGGAGTATAATATTCTATAACATAGGTCAGCTATGCATAAGCCTTCGTGAGGAGACATTTACACGTTCTCTTTTTGGCACTCATAATTGAATTGGGAGGAAGTCTGCAAAACTGTGGTCCGTGATCACAGGCAAAGATGTTATCTAACAGAAACCAGAAACCAGAAACCAAATGTCTCCTGCTGAGATCTGCAAGTGCCTGTCAGTATCTAAAAAATTTTCTTCAAGAAATATTGGGTGTCATTTGAAAGACATTAGTTTGAGTGGTTTACAGGGGTCAGGTAGAAAGAGAGTAGATATTACATAAGGTGTGGAGACTGTTTTACCATTGGTTTTTATTTATTTGTTTATTTATTTATTTAAAGATTTTTGTTGTTTGTTTTAGAGAGAGGGAGAGAGAAAGCATGAGCGAGCATGTTATTTGGGACAGGGGGAGAGAAAAGGGGAGGAGGAATCTCCAGCAGACTCCCTGCTGAGTGGGGAGCCAGACTCTGCTGGGTCCAAGGACCCTGAGATTATGATCAAAGCCAAAATGGAGAGTCGGACGCTTAACAGCCTGAGCCACCCAGGGGCCCCTAATCAGTTTTTAAATGATGCATAACTATATCTTCAATCTGGCCAGTGATAAAGCTGCTCACTTGTTTAGCCGAATGAATGACCACAGCTTCTGGTATCTTCTGAATAGATGTTTTCCTGTAGACGTGAATAGAGTCACGCTGAAAATTTTTGGACAACATTGTTTGCATTTTCTTCTTTCATAAAATGCTACAAAAATAAGAGTCAGAGCTATTTCTCCAGTTATTACTAGATGACCTTGTAATTCTGAATCTCCTGACCAAGTCTAGTTGGTTGTGTTCTAACGCGAGTTTCTGGAAACTTTTGTTAACCTTATATTTACATGAGCACTAGTTGAAACGGCAGCTTATTGGGAAAGTGAGACTCGAAAATAAAAGTGCTCTCTTGTCCCTCTTTATTAGTTTCGAGAAATAGGATTTGGGCGCATGGAAGAATTATGGGTCTCTTGGGGAATGCAGAAGCTCCATTTAAACATCATGGGAGCTTTTATTTCCTAAGCACTTACGATCCTTTCCCCACCCCAAAATAATATTTTTTAATATTAGATCTAATTTTCTGAAGATACTTTTTTCTAATTTATTTTTATTTATTTATCTTTTAAAAGATTTTGTTTACTTATTTCTCAGGGAGAGAGAGAGATCACAAGTAGGCAGACAGAGAAGGGGGAAGCAATGCAGAGAGCCTGATGCGGGGCTTGATCCCAGGACACTGAGACCATGACCTGAGCTGAAGGCAGAGGCTTAACCCACTGAGCCATCCAGGCACCCCTGAAGATACCTTTTAAATAATTACTTGACCCAATGCCAGATCAACTATTTAAAATATTGATCATCCAAATTGCATTGTAATACTTTGCTATAGTTTGAATTATTTAAAAAAAGATAAGAACAGTTATGATTTATGAATAGCTCATGTGCTTTCATTTCAATTTTAACTTTGGTTTTGGTTTAAGTTTCCTTTCTCTCTCTCTCTTTTCTGTAATAGAGTTTCTGAAATTTTGAGTCATATTTCTTACCATTTCCTGCTGAAAAGGGTAGCATGTGAAGAATGTTAGAAAAGCAATTGATTATGTTCCAGAACAGAGTCTCGGTTTCATTGTACATTTCTTATAAATGTGGGACTCAAATTTACATGAAAACTCAAAGTAAAGCTGTGAAATAGAAATAGTAAAATTAGAAAGTAATGTACATCTTGTCCAAAAAGAGATCAGGATAATCTGCTTTCACAAAGAGAAAATGTATAGGAATCAATTAATATTTCCATTGAGAACAGTACAACTCAAAGCACCAAACTCCTTTTTTTTTTACAGATTGTGAATCCTGGAGGGTTTGTTATCAGTTTATGATCTTTGCAAATTCTGGTCTTGGTGTGTAACATTTCAGCATTACATATTGTAATGTTGCACAAAGTAATCTGGTTATTTCTTGGTTCATCAGACTCAGAGATAACATTATAAAAATGCTCTAGCATTCTTAATACAATAGAGGGTTTAAACAGGGCTTAAGGTTCACAGAGGGTTTAGAAGGGGCTGAGGCTGAACTAGTGTGGAATCAGGGGCAATATTGGGAAACAAATTAGAGAAGACAATTGTAACAGCATGATCTATAGGTAAATCAATGTCCTAAAGGAGGTAATGGATTAACTAAGTAGGGCCATAGAAGTGGTATGGGTGGAAGAAGTATGATCTTAGGAAAGATCATTTTCCACGTGACCTTGGCTGATCCCTTTAATTTTCTGAAGCATCGTTTTCTAGCCTGCAAAATCTGTGCCACCACAACGCTTTCCTCTTAGAGATGTAAAAAGATTCACACAAAGGACTGTTAATGTGAAAGTCAATGTTTCCTCCTTTCTCCCACAGTCAGATACCAGTCCTCACAACTCGATCAGGTATAAAATGCCTCTCTATCTGGATGGAATGGCTTTCTTGAGGCTGTTCTGAAGAAGGTGAAGTCAGATAAATATGTAAAATCAAAAATTACACTGGCAAGTTATATTTAAGCTGGCATAACATAATGCTGCTCTAGACAAAAAGATGTCAACATCTTATTTAGGGATATACCATCCGAAAAAATCATTTAAGAACTCCATTGTAAAATATAAAGATTTGAAGGCTGTATAGCTAAGTGTGGTTCAGAGCTTGGAGTTTGGAATTGTAAAGAGATATTCTAAAATCTATGCTCCACTAGCGACAAATTTTGTGACTTTGTCTGGGTTACTTTGCCTCAAGAATTTCTTTAGCCAAAATGAAAGTAATACTTGACAAGATTGTCATCAGTATTGAATATGTTTATGTGTTCAAGGTGCCCAAAAGAACATCTAGCACACACAAGTGCTCCATTAAATATAGGAATTATTTTTAAATCAGAGTTCTTTTTTTTTTTTTAAAGATTTTATTTATTTATCAGAGAGAGAGAGGGGGAGAGAGGGAGCACAGGCAGACAGAATGGCAGGCAGAGGCAGAGGGAGAAGCAGGCTCCCTGCTGAGCAAGGAGCCCGACGTGGGACTCGATCCCAGGAGGCTGGGATCGTGACCTGAGCTGAAGGCAGCTGCTTAACCAATTGAGCCACCCAGGCGTCCCAAAGGCAGAGTTCTTATTACTACCGAAGCCAGTATTACAGATACTGTGTATAATGCTCACTCCAAATGTTTTTTCACACATTGCTACATTTCTCAAATAGAGTAAACTGAATACGTGTTATAGAAATAACCTCCCACAGGGGAAAAGTAAGAGGACAGTAGAAAGGGGAGAAAGCAGAAAGGCAAGATTGGGGTCCTATGTTTCAGACCCTGGAGGAAAAATTTTTGTTATAAGAGAGAGCAATAGATATTTGTTCCAGTGATCTATTGCTGTGAATCCAATTACCCCAAAACTTCGTGGGTAAAACAAGTTACTGTTCTGTCATAGTTCTGTAGGTGACCCTAGGCTCACCTGGGCAGTTTCTCACTTGGGTTTCTCAGGTGTTTATGGTCAGGTTGTGGCTGGGGTTGGAGTCATCTGGAGGCTCAACTGGACAGGTCTTCTAGGATGACTTCTTCATTTCTTACTGCTTAGCCTTCTTTTCTCTCTCTCCGGGTAGGTTGGCTTCTTCTTGTAGGGTCATCTCAGAGTAGTAGCACTTTCTATCTGGTAACTGTTTTTTGTTTTTTTAAGATTTTTATTTATTTATTTGACACACAGAGAGAGAGAGAGAGAGAGAGAGAGAGAGAGAGAACGCAAGCAGAGGGAGTGGTAGAGGGAGAAGTAGGCTTCCCGCTGAGCAGGGAGCCTGATGTGGGGCTCGATCTCAGGAACCTGGGATCATGACCTAAACCCAAGGCAGCCGTTTAATGACTGAGCTACCCAGGTGCCCCTGGCAACTGTCTTCTAAGAGACAGGAAGCAGGAACTGCCAAGTTAGGGCCTGGATACACCTAACAACCGGCCCAATATTGTTCCTGTCATATTCTATTGGTTTCAGTAGTCAAATGGGGTACAGAAATAGACACACTGTGGGTTTTCTTCCTCTTCCTCTTCTTTTTTTTTTTTTTTAAAGGTT
Organism: Mustela erminea; assembly: GCF_009829155.1. Taxonomy (NCBI): domain Eukaryota; kingdom Metazoa; phylum Chordata; class Mammalia; order Carnivora; family Mustelidae; genus Mustela; species Mustela erminea. The sequence goes on from NC_045617.1 coordinate 43,200,277, forward strand.
TATTTATTTGTAAGAGAGAGCATGAATGGGGAGCAGCAGGCAGGGGAAAAGGGAGAAACAGGTTCCCCACTGAACAGGGAGCCCAATGTGGGGCTCAATCCCAGGACCGTGAGATTGTGACTTAAGTTCAAGGCAGATGCTCAACTGACTGAGCCACCCAGATGACCCTAGACACACTGTGTTTTGTTGTGGAAATGGCAAGGTCATGCTACAGAAGGAATGGGCTGAGATATATTTTTGTTGCCACCTTTGGGAAATACAACCTGCCACAGAAATGAAAACTTAGGGGCAATGAACAACAAAGGAGCTTTTCTTTGAAGCTCTTCTGGTGTTTTTATTACAGAAAAACAAATCCTTATAAAGTAAGATACCAGGGAAGAGAAATCAATAACCCTGCCTGTCTATTCTATTATTGAAAAACTTCAAGGCAAATGAAATATGTTTTTATGCCTTAATGCTTTTAAATGGGGATGATGTGTGGTGTGTCAAAAGATTGCATCAAAATAGCTCAGAGAAACACAACAAAATACAATGCACAAATTTAAAAAGTTACAAGAAACATTCTTATATTGCTATAATAATGCTCCATATGAAACTATTCTAGCCTTTGGATATTTTACTTTTCTGAGTGATAAACTGATACTATCCAGTGTTTTATTCTGGCCAGTATTTATTATTCCAATAATGTTAATTTTAAAAATTGGGTATTTTTAAACAGCAAACACTTGAAATTCCCATTTAGAACAGTATTTTGTGGTGCATAGAGTCCGTTTTATCAAAATTTCTTATAGATTTAGTATGCAGACAATTTAAAAAATGCTGATATGCCAGGGAAACCAGAGGGTAATGGAAAAACCAAGATTTTAATTACATAATTAACATTGTAAAGTGCCTTTAAATAAAAATTACAGTAGAAAGTGTGCATCTTATTATAAGCCCCTTAAATTTATTCAATTAAGAAAAGAAACTTCTTGGGGCACCTGGGTGGCACAGTGGGTTAAAGCCTCTGCCTTCCACGAGGGTCGTGATCTCAGAGTCCTGGGATCGAGTCCCGCATCGGGCTCTCTGCTCAGCAGGGAGCCTGCTTCCTCCTCTCTCTCTGCCTGCCTCTCTGCCTACTTGTGATCTCTGTCTGTCAAATAAATAAATAAAATCTTTAAAAAAGAAAAGAAAAGAAAAGAAACTTCTTAAAATATGACGGTTAAAAGAATGGTCATGGGGATTAAAGTTATTTTCATAAATCCATAAGCCCTTGAATTTTCTTCTAATTACTGCTTTTTTCCTTTATTTTTAAAATAAATATTTAAGATAAATATCTCAAGGTCATCTTTTGTTCGGTGCTTCCTTATGGAAACCCCTGTTCGGTAAGACAGAAATGGTACAAGTTGTGCTGTGTATGTCTCCTGTCCATGGAACCGTTTTTTTCCATTTCCTTTCTCCGCATTTCATCTGGAAAACAAGTGGGGTCCCTTCGAAGGTTTTGTGAAGACACAAAGCACCGTTGCTGTTTTGTTGTTGTTGTTGTCTTGTAAAGCACTCTTTGGCATTTATTGGACCTCCTCCCTCCACATGGCTTTGAGTTACCAGGAGGCATCACCCCAACCATCCAATTTTTCTCCTGAGCTCTTCTCCTGAAGGATTTGGCCTTCACCACGACAGGCTGTTCTGGCAGCTTTCCTTTCCCCAAAACTTTGCAGTAGCCGGATCACACCACATCAATGATGAGAGCAGCTCCAGTCCTCTTTCTGGCCACATTTCTTCCAGTTGCCTGATGGCCTTGGTCCCACACTTTAGCAAGGTTGACAGCTGGGCAGAAGCTCTGGTTCCATGTGATAGTGGGCTGTAGTTCCAAAGAAGGTCACAGTATCTGCACAGATGCAGATACACAGTATCTGTAATACTGGCTTCGGTAATAATAAGAACTCTGCTTTAAAAATAACTTCTCCAAAGTAACCTGGGTATGATTTGTTGACGTTGATCCTGGGCAGATGACGCATGCCACCAGGACGACCCTGGACCCTGGGTGCTTCCGGTGCTTGCCCAAGCAGCCATGGCCGTGGCTTACGTTCCCCGGAAGTTTCCAAGTCTTTCTCAGCCTGGACGGCAAGTCAGCAGCCCCAGCGAAAGAGGCACAAAACACTGTTACGTGACTCATAGACAGAAATCCCATCCCTAATACTGCGCCTGATCTGTGTGACTTTACTTGGCCTTATTTTCCTCTGGATCCTGGGATGCTTTGAATCCCACTGTTTGCCACCTGTAGCTGCTTCATAAGTTATGGGGACTACTGAATCCACGAAGCCCCTGAACAAATATCAAAACACTAAAATACGCATTTACTGCTATAGAGATTCTTTTCTGGTCAAGTAGATGCTCCTTATCCTTATTTGCTTATCATCTCTCCTTTTTCATGTCCTTCATCCAGCAAATGCCTCAGTGTTAACAAATGCTTTCATTACAGCATTCTTCACCTCTCAGAGTTACTTGCCTTTGTATCTGGGCCAGAGAGCAGGAAGCTTATTCAAGTCTGTGTCACCAGTGCTTGGCATGGTGCCCAACATGTAGCAGGTGCTTATTCAAAGTCTTTTAAGTCTTTCAGAGGTTCAACTTGGACCTTAAATTTTGCACTTAACGACATTGAACTCCTCTCAAATTATCCCAAACTCATCTTTTTATTTATTTATTTTTAGCCTATTTTAAATTATTTTTAAAAGATTTTATTTACTTATTTGAGAGAGATAGCACACGAGAAAGAGAGAGAGCATGAGTGAGGGGGGAGCTGAGGGAGAGGAGAAGAAGACTCCCACAAAGCAGGGAGCCCCATGGGAGGCTCAATCCCAGGACCCTGGGATCACGACCTGAGCCAAAGCACTTAACTGACTGGGCCACCTAGTTCCCCTCTCCCCCAAACTCATCTTATAAGATAGAGAAAATAATAATTATCTATATCCAAGAGTGGATGAAGTGACCAGGGACAGATTGAGGGAGCATTAATCAGTCTCTCCTTGTCCCCCCAATTGCTCAACCATCCACATCATCATCTTTGGAAAAACTGTCAGTGAATATGTTAATAGGTCTGAGGGTCTCTGTGTGCCTGGAAGTAATGTTGGAATGTCTAGAACCTAGAGGATCATTGAGGCTGGGGGCTGGAGCATGGGATCATGCAAGACACTCATTCTGGACCTGCGGTGCAGAGCACATTATAAGAACAAGGTAGAAACCCACTTACTGCACCTAGAGCGCGAGGGCAAAGAAAAATGTTGCCAGGGTCACTCCAAGCTGAGGTTCCTTACTACTGGCCCCAGGATCTTTAAATTCTTCCACCTAGAAACAGAGGTAGTCACTCAGCAGCAGGCGGGGGCGGGGGGGGGGGCTGACTCCGTGGAAGTTGTGGGATGATGGATTGCAAACATTCTACTTTCCCTTGTGACGTTCCTCCTTCAAATCTTTCCTCAGGTTGAGCTATGGCTATCTTCTCTCACCAGGCAAGACACAAAACTAACAGGCCGAGCCTCTGTTTGGTAAATGATTATCGAATACCTTTCTCATGCCAGGCAATGTGCCAAGGATTAAAGGCTCTACCTTAGAGGTTCCCTTTCTTTTGTTACTATTCACTGAAGGCAGCTGGACTTTTCCTCTCCTTGGTAGTTAGCTGGGTTCAATTGGGCTAATGAGGTGAAGCTTTGGGTTAACTAACCCTCCTGAAGTCAGTTACATTTATACTGTTTTGTTCAAAAAGAATTGTACCTCTAGTCTTAGCCAGTCATCTCAAAAGCATGCTATGAGTCAGACAGGCTTCTCGGTGTGGAGAGTGTGGATGAGTCACCCCTCCCATCACCACCTTTAGAAAAAACCGAAAACCTTATTCTTTGGCAGTGGGGGGTGGGGAGGGATAGCAGCATCTTTGCAAGTGAAGGGCAGGATGTCACATTGTACCAAGCACTTGTAATCTTCTTGGAGCAATCTTTGATATACCTGTACATCTCCATATATGTGTGTATACATGTGTGTACAGATATGTGTGTACAGGCCAGAATTGTCTATAGACAGGTGCCTAACTTTATAAGGATTTTTTTCTGCCATAAAAACAGAGCACAGGGGCACCTGGGTGGTTCAGTTGGTTGGGTGAAGGCCTTCAGCTCAGGTCATGATCCTGGAGTCCTGAGTCCCATATCTGGGTCCATGCTCGGCGGGGAGTCAGCTTCTCCCTCTGACTCTCCCCTCCTCTCATGCTCTCTCTCTCTCAAATAAATAAATAAAATGTTAAAAACAAACAAACAAAAACAAACCACAGGGACGCCTGGGTGGCTCAGTTGGTTAAGCAGCTGCCTTCGGCTCAGGTCATGATCCCGGCGTCCTGGGATCGAGTCCCACATTGGGCTCCTTGCCCTCCGCAGGGAGCCTGCTTCTCCCTCTGACTCTGCCTTCCACTCTGTCTGCCTATGCTCGCTCTCGCTCACTCTCTCTCTGACAAATAAATAAATAAAATCTTTAAAAAAAAAAAAAAAAAAAAAAAAAAAAAAAAAAAAAAACCAAAGACCAGGGGAGAAACAAAGAGAAGCCCCCTGGTTATTCATTGCCCCTAAGTTTTCATGTGATAGTGGGTTGTATTTCCAAAGAAGGTCACAGAAGTATCTTAGACTAAATTCCCTCTGTAGTATGACAGTATGTGTGCCACTTCCATGTCCAAAAGTGGGGTGTCGATTTTTGTACCCCATTTGACATACAGGGTGTGTATGTGTGTGTATGTTTCAAATACTTGGCCTATCTAGCTAGCTGGTTAGCTTATATGTACTGGTAAAGCATTTACCTATTTTGTAAATCATTTAATTTATTAATTATTATAATCACAATAAATAATATGAAAATATTAATAATATTAAATTATGGCAATAACATTCTTCTATACTTTCAAGAATGTTGTCTTTTCCTCAGTCTTAGCAAATTTAAATTTGTGCACACATATAGTTTGATGTAAACTAAGAGATGAGACACCCAATTTAAACCTTGGAGCTCTTACATATGCTTTTTATTAAAGCTTTCTTTTAAATTCTTATGACTTTTATATCTCAGCATACAGTGTGGCATATTCTGTGGCATATTCAACACTTAGAGATTCACATGTTAGCCAGCTACAAATTAGGGACTTGGTGAGAACATAGAGTCTCTAATGAATTTATTATTTGAAATTATTTTATTTTAATTACTTTATTTTATTAAACATTTATTTTAAGTCCCCATTCAAGAGTTATCTTTTCTTTAATGACAGCTCTACATTAGCAACTTTGGGTTGATACTATTATTATTGTTGTAAAGTCCCAGCGCAACGTAATTGCATCTACTCTGTGCAAGACCCGGCGGCCAGGGATGGTGGTGGATCAGAGGAGTGTAGTTTCTACCCTTAGGAGGTTTTCATGGAAATGGAGAGACCAACATGTACATTACTGGCTAGAGTACAGGGCAGATTGTGGAACTTGGTCTAAGAATTCCAAGCAAAGCGGTAGGTGGATGCAATGGAGAGATGTATTCCGGCTTTGGGGTTGTGTGAAACCTTCATGGGGAGGCTGGCAGCAGGACCACTTCTTAAAGGACTGAGTTGGATGGACCAAGATAGAGGAGAGAGGCTTTCCTGGCCAAGTTGAGAAAACGCTCCTTCTGTTGGATTCACACCATTCTGATGTGGCAGGTGGCGGGAGGTAAGAGCATGTTGGAGCACTGACCATGGCATCAGATGTAGAGGGTCTGGGATGTCTGCAAGGTACCCACTTGCAATGCCAAAAGAGGCTGAGGTCAGGAAATCTGAATAAGATTGAGCATATTTTGCAAAATAGCATAAATCCCAGCTGGACATAATTATTTTTCCTGTCTTGATTCTTAACGTTTTCTCCCCAATTCCAAAGCAGAAAGACCTGAAGGTGATTTGAATGATAAAAATATTTATTTAAATGTTTTCAGGATTTGAAGGTTAATCCCTTTCTGCTTGATTAATCCTATTTCTTTTTAAAAATAAAGATAAAGTCACTTCTGCTACTGAAAGCTACAGCAATGGTGACTTTTGTTCTGCCTTTTCAACCTGCTCTTCACTTTACCGTGAAGCAGATTCTTTTTTTTTTTTTTTTTAATTTTTTTTTTCCAGCATAACAGTATTCATTATTTTTGCACCACACCCCGTGCTCCATGCAATCCGTGCCCTCTATAATACCCACCACCTGGTACCCCAACCTCCCACCCCCCGTCCCTTCAAAACCCTCAGATTGTTTTTCAGAGTCCATAGTCTCTCATGGTTCACCTCCCCTTCCAATTTCCCCCAACTCCCTTCTCCACTCTAAGTCCCCATGCCCTCCATGCTATTTGTTATGCTCCACAAATAAGTGAAACCATATGATAATTGACTCTCTCTGCTTGACTTATTTCACTCAGCATAATCTCTTCCAGTCCCGTCCATGTTGCTACAAAAGTTGGGTATTCATCCTTTCTGATGGAAGCATAATACTCTATCCCCAGGGGTACAGGTCTGTGAATCACCAGGTTTACACACTACAGTGAAGCAGATTCTGAAATGTACGTTGACTTCATGCTCTCACATTCTGCAATCTTGTTATAAATGTTTCTCTCTGAATTAATTCTGATATAATTGTTCACTGCATAATGCTGAATTTTCATAATATATGAGCTGCAATATCAAAGTACAAAAATGATTCTAGTTTAAAAAAGGAAACCAGTTTCAATTCTGAAAATTTCCTTGTGGCTTTGTAAATCACTTAAGCACTGGTTCTCGGACTTCGTGGTTTCAGAAACTGTTTATGCTCTTAAAAATTGTTGAAGAGTCCAAAGAATTTTTTATGAAGTTGTATTTCTCAATATTTACTGATTTAGAAATTATGTTAGAAAAAGTTTTAACACATTTATTCATTTTAAAACAATAAGATTTAGCCTATTACATATTAACACAAATATATATTTATTAAAAAATGACAACTCCCAAAACAAACAAACAAACAAACAAACAACCAGTAAGAAAGATGGCATGGTTTTATCTTTCTGTATTTTTTTCCCCAAAAATTGGCCTAATAGAACACAGCTAGATTCCCATGTGCATCTGTACTCCATCTGTTGCAATTGCATGTGTCATGTAGCCTCTAGAAAATTTCTCTGAACACTCACGAGAAGCTGAGAGTAAAAAAAGTGAATAGCATCTTAGGGTTACTATGAAAATCGTTTTCACCTCACAAACTCACTGAAAAGTTTTGAGAGTCCCCAGATCACACTTTGAGAACCACCAACTCAGAACAATGTTTATTTGGTGCTAATTAGGTACAGAGATAAATAAAACCCATAATTACTTATGTACAAGTACATACATCAGGGAGAAATAATAACATACCTCTGCTTTAGCCTTACCTATATTCATACAGTTTGTTTTTCTGTATTACGAACTGTTAGTTCTGCTGACAATTTTTTTCTTAAAAGATGTATAGGTAGATATAAACCTTTGGCCAAAATATGGTCTCATTCTGTCAATCTGCACGAAAAATAACCACAAATTTTGACTCATGCAATTTTAAACCTCATTTTAGAATGCCCTTTAAAAAAAAAAAATCCCTGTTTTGAAAAATTATAGATTTTTAAAATTCTTTTTTTAAAAAGATTTTATTTATTTATTTGACAGACAGAAATCACAAGTAGGCAGAGAGACAGGCAGAGAGAGAAAGAGAGAGAAGCAGGCTCCCTGCTGAGCAGAGAGCCAGATGCTGGACTTGATCCCAGGACCCTGAGATCATGACCTGAGCTGAAGGTAGAGGCTTTAACCCACTGAGCCACCCAGGCACCTGAAAAATTATAGATTTAGAAGAAGTTGCAAAAATATGTACAGAGAAGACCTGGGTATACTTTAGCCAGTTTCTCCCGAAGATAATACTGTGACTAGTTGTAGTATGATGTGAAAACCAGGAAATTGACATTGGTACAACCCACAGAGCTTAGTCAGATTTCACTGGTATTGTATGTGTGTGTGTGTGTGTGCTCGTGTGTGTGAATGTGTGTGTAGTTCCATGCAATTTTATCCTGTGTGTACATTAGTATGACAACTATGGCAATAGAGATCCAGAACTGTTCCATCACCATGTGGCTCCCTTTATAGCCAGTCTTATCCCCCTCTCAGTTCCCTCCCTGACACTAACTCCTTAAAACTGCTAATTTATTCAGCATCTCTCTAATTTTATTATATTATATAGAGTGTTATATAAATGGAATCATACAGCATGCAACCTTCACTCAACACAATACTCTTGCGCTCCATCTGCCTTGCATGGATATCAATAATGTATTCCTTTATGTTGCTACATAGTATTAGCTCATGTGGATATACCATTGCTTGTATAACTATCTGTCTACTGAAAGCCTTTGGGCTATTTCCAGTTTTTGTCTCTTATAAATAAAGCTGCTCTGAACCTCTCTGTATATAAGTTTTGTATGAACATAATTTTCGTTTTTTTGAGATAAATGCCTGAGTACAACTGTTGGGTTATATGGTCAGTTTTATAAGAAACTCCCAAATGGGGCACCAGGGTGGCTCAGTCGGTTAAGCATCTGCCTTTGGCTCAGGTCATGATCCCAAGGTTCTGGTATCAAGCTCCACATCAGGCTTTCTATCCAGTGGGGAGTCTGCTTCTCTGCCCCTCCCCTGGCTGATGCTTTCTCTTTCTCTCTCTCATGTGCCCACTCTCTCTCTCTCAAATAAATAAAATCCTTTTTTTAAAAAAAGAAAGAAGCTCTCAAATGGTTTTTCATTTTATTTTCCCCTAGCAATGTTTGAATTATCCTATTTCTCTGCATCCATACCGGTGTTTGGTATTATCATTATGTTTTGTTTTAGCTATTCTGATGGATATATACTATTTTGCTGTAGTTTTAATTTGCATGTTACTAAATGTTGATGCTGTTAAATGCTTTCCATGTATGTATTTGCCATCTGTATATCCTTTCTGCTGCAAAACATATTTTCTTCTCTCTCTCTTTTAAAACTATTTTATTTATTTATTTGAGCGGGGAGGGGCAGGCAAGAGGGAGAGAGAGTAGCTTAAGCAGATTCCCTGCTGAATGCAGAGACTGACTTAGGGATCAATCTCACGACCCTGAGGCCATGACCTGAGCAGAAACCAAAAGTCAGTCACCTAAAAGACTGAGCCACCCAAGTGCCCCTGCAACAGCCATTTTTTAATTAGATTTTTTTTCTATTGAATTTTGAGAGCTTATTGTCTATTCTAGATACTAACACTTTGTTGGATATGTGGCTTGCAAATATTTTCTTCAGGTGTCTACCTTGTATTTTTATCTTCTTGACAAAGCATTAACCCATAATTTAGATGTGGTCCAATTTATTAATTTTTCTTTTATGTGTCACGTTCTGTTGTTAATCCTAAAAACTCTTAACCTAGTCCTTGGTCCCCCCATTTTTTTTTCTAAAAATTTTATAGTTTCTCATTTTACATTTGTCTATAATTCATTTTCAATGATTTTCATGCAAGGTATGAGATTTGTATTTAATTTTTGTTTGTTTGTTTGCCTATGGATGTCCAAATGTACTGGCAGCCATTGTTGAAAAGGTTGAATTCCTGTTAAATTGTTTTGGCATCTTTGTCAAAGGCCAGCTGGTTATGTTTGTGTAGGTCTATTTCTGGGATCTCTATTTTGTTCTTCTGGTCTATGTATCTATCCCGCTGCCAATATCACTCAGCTTTGATTACTGTTGCTGTATAGTAAGTCCTAACACTAGAACAGCGATTCCTCCCACTTTCTTAAATTGTTTTAGCTATTCTAGATCTTTTGCCTTTCAATAATAATCTTGTCTCTGTCTATAAAAGCTGTTCTGGGGTTTGGGTAGGCATTTCATTCAATAAAAAAGATCAATTTGGAAACAACTGACACCTTTACCATGTTGAGTCTTCTAGTTCATGAACCTGATATGTCTCTCCATTTATTTAGGTTTAATTTATTTCATCAGGGTTTTTTTTTTGTAATTTTCAGCAAAGGAGTCCTGTATATATGTTGGTAGATTAAGTATTTTATTTTCTTTGCAGCAATTGTAAATGGTTTGTGTTTTAAATTTGTTTTCACATTATTGTTTTTGAGGATGAGGAAATGCAGTTCATTTTTGTGTGTTGATCTTACAACATGCAATCTTTTTGAGCTCACTAATTAGTTCCAGGACCTTGGCTGTAGGTTCCTTTTTTTAAAAAACATAGATGATCCTGTCATCTACATATATGATAATTTTATTTCACCCCTTTTATTTTGTGTGTCTTTAATTTCTTTGTCTTGCCATTTTACACTGGCTAGAACTTCCAGGACTATACGGAATAACAGGTAAGAGTGGACATCCTTGCCATGTTGATGATCTTGGGGGGAAAACATTCATTTTTTCATCATTAAGTATGATGTCAGCTGCAGGTTTTTTGTAAAGGCTCTTTATCAAGTTGAGAAAACTTTTGACTCTTGTTTTTGGCAACTTTTTATTATGAAAAAGTATTGAATGTTGTCAACTGATATATCAAATCATTTTTTTTTCTTCTTTACCTTACTGATATGGTAGATTACATTAAATGATATTCAAATATTGAACAGACCTTGCATATGTGAATTATTCCCAGTAGGTCATATATAAAGCTTCTTATACATTGCTGAGTTTGATCTGCTATTACTTTGTTTAGGATTTTTGCATCTAATTTCATGAGGTATACCGGTCTTTCATTTTCTTTCTTGTGTTCTTTCTTTCTTGGTTCTTTCTTTCTTTCATACTGAATTGGTCTAGTTTTTGTGTCAGGGTAATGGTGGCTTCATAAAATGAGTTAGAAACTATTCCTCCTTCTCTGTTTTCTAAAAGAGTTTCTGTAAAGTTGGTGCTAATTCTCCTTTAAATGTTCTGAATTATCTTTTTATTGGTAATTGATGCTCTGTTCATCTTACCTCTCATGGTTTGAACATGAGTAATCCATAACACTTTCACTTAAAAAAATAGGAATAAAACTTACCCATTTTATCTTATTTGAGGTTTTTGTAGGAAATGTAGGGATACAATCCAATTCCCTGTTTGCCCATTCTCAGGTGCGGTAAGGTCAATGCTGGATATGGTCAATCATTCAGCTGACAATGGCTAGCCTGATCTTATGCACTCAAAATGCTTAGGTAAAGCTGTATCTACAGGTATAAATAACTCAAGAAATGCATTTAGGAAAACTTTGATAAACATTCTCTGCTGTCTGCTCTTGCCACATTGCTGGGTTAGCATTTACTGTTGCACGCTGATAATGAACCTTAGAGCTCACTACTAACAGTGAATATCAAGCGGGAAAGAGGGACACCTGAGTGGCTCAATTGGTCAAGCAACTGCTTTTGGCTCAAGTCATGATCCTAGAGACCCTGGATTGAGTCCCACATAGAGTCCCACATCAGGCTCCAGGCTCAGCAGAGAGTCTGCTTTTCCCTCTGACCCCTCCCCTCTCATGCTCTCTCTCTCAAATAAATAAAATAAATCTTAATAAAAAAAGCAGGAAAGACATTATCTTTTCCTTCTTTTTTTTTAAATAAATATTTTATTTATTTATTTGACAGACAGAGATCATAAGTAGTCAGAGAGGTAGGCAGAGAGATGGGGGAAGCAGGCTCCCCCGACTCAGCAGAGAGCCCGTTGCGGGGCTCGATCCCAGGACCCTGGGACCATGACCCGAGCCGGAGGCAGAGGCTTTAACCTACTGAGCCACCCAGGTGCCCCATTATCCTTTCCTTCTGTTCTCCCACCTGGCAGTGTAGGAATGGGAAGGATGAACTCAAATGCTTATACATTTTATATATCACATATAAGCTTATCTATTTTATAAGAGCTTATCTCTCTCTTTTGCCTTCTCTGTCTTCTTAGACATTATCTAGTTCAAGTTTCATGTCTTACAATTAAGGACACTGAGGCTTAGCAGAATGATGTATTTAAAAAGAGAATTTTTTATTTGCATCAAGTCCAATTCTATTGATTTATATTTGAGATGGAAAGATTCGATTTCCTAGCTCTTTCCTAAGGAAAAATTATTTTCCTATTTACATGGCTCCAGAGAGTGTTTGGAGCTATAAGCTGAGGGGTCAAGACACTGATGAGTATTACTAGTAGTACTGTTAAAACTACTAGTTGTTTTTATGACTGGTAAGTCAATTTTAGATTAACTTTGTTTTCCTTAATGTTTTGCAGGAGAGCCATGGATTACTACAAAAAATATGCAGCTGTCATTCTGGCCACATTGTCTGTGTTTCTGCATATTCTCCATTCCTTTCCTGAAGGAGAGTTTACAATACAAGGTATGTGACCGAAAGGATTTGCAGTAATAAGAAAAACACACATTTCTAGATGTACATCAATAACTCCATTAATTTCATTTCTACCTCCTTTTCAAATGTGATAAATCTTTGCTGCTGGGTACATATCCAGACACTTTTTGACTATACACATAAAGTTAAATTAGATTCAGATAATGTATAGTGAAAATTTATCTAACATGTCCACTTAAATAGCAGCATATACATTTTCATCTGAAATAAATTCCTTATTATTCCTTTTCTGAGTTTTATAAGTAGAAAATGCTCCTTATTTAGTCAGCTCGATTTTTTTTTACACTTTTCCCAGAAGATTTGAGAAGATTTTAACATTTCCTCTGTAAATGAATTTTCACATCAGTTAACAAAGGAGAAAAACACCACCATTTTATGCAGTACATTTGTTTTGCTGTATTGTTTGAAAAATCTCATAGAGTAGCTGATATAATTCTGTATGTGATGAAACTGTGAGCTACTCTTGGTTATGGTTTTTCTTAGACAATTGGTAATATTTTAATCCCAGTTCTCCAATGTGGATGCTCCCCATCTGATATCAGGGCTCTCCATTCACCAAGTTTTCTTAATTCTGACTTATTTTTTCTCTGTCAATATTTGCAATTTCCATGGGGGGAAAAAACAATAGCATGTTCTAAAGGGGAAACTGTTTTGCCTCTGGGCAAAATTCTCCTTTCAGATGAGCATGGTGTTTCATCTGTCAAGTTTTGTGCTTGCTATAGGCATGCTATTAACACGGATAGAGAATCCATGGTTGAAGAGACAGAAACGACTCCTTTTTTTTTTTTTTAATGTTTATGTGAGAAACTATGACTGTTGAGATCTCTCATGCATCTGCAAAAATTATTTCCCATGAAAATAAATACGATCAGTACAAATAGATACTATGCATGAAAGTGAACAGCCAAAAAAACGTTTATTACTTTCCTTCTATTTCCAATGGAAAAAGAATATTTACCGTCTCATAATCAGGAAAAATTCAGGTTCTTTTTTAAAAATTTTATTTTTGGGGACACCTGGGTGGCTCAGTTGGTTGAGCAGCTGCCTTTGGCTCGGGTCATGATCCCAGCGTCCTGGGATAGAGTCCCACAGCGGGCTCATTGCTCAGCAGGGAGCCTGCTTCTCCCTCAGCCTCTGCCTGCCATTCTGTCTGCCTGTGCTCACTCACTCTCTCTCCCTCTCTCTCTGATAAATAAATAAAATCTTAAAAAAAATAATTTTATTTTTCAATTAAAAAAAAATAAGCTCTATGCCCAGGGTGGGGCTTGAACATACAATCCCGAGATCAAGAGTCACATGTTCCACCCCTTGAGCTATTTCTTTTTGAGTCATTCTTGGATTATTTTACTCTTTGCCTTTTTTGGTGGTAGGTTGCCCAGAATGCAAGCTAAAGGAAAACAAATACTTCTCCAAGTTGGGTGCCCCAATTTTTCAATGCATGGGCTGTTGCTTCTCCAGAGCATATCCCACTCCAGCAAGGTCCAAGAAGACAATGTTGGTCCCAAAGAACATCACTTCAGAAGCCACATGCTGTGTGGCCAAAGCATTTACCAAGGTGAGAACTTAGAGGGCCCCAGAAGTTTTCTAACAGGCAATTTGAGAAATGTCCCCAGAACACATCCATAGGGTTTCATGTCAGAAGTGTCTAATGACCCACCCTTTGCTTGACATTGGTACACGGATTCATCCCTTTACATCAAAAATAACCTGTGGGGACAAGCTGGACTTATTCAGAATGCAAGGAACAGCTGTGGAGGTGATGAGGGGTGGGCTGGAAGAAAGTATAACATTTGTCCACAGGGCAAACCCAAACTTTTAGAGTGAAATATTAGCTGAAATAGAGAATGTGCAAACAGAACAAGCATCTCTTTAGTCCGGCTGCCTACAGACAGTGATATTTAACATTTTTCAGTTTTGTCCCTCTATCCATCCATCCATCCATCCATCTTTTTTCTCACTTTCCTTTTAGGCCACAGTGATGGGAAATGCCAAAGTGGAGAACCACACGGAATGCCACTGCAGTACTTGTTATTATCACAAATCTTAAATGTTTTGCAAAAGAGCATGTTGATGACTGCTGATTTCCTGGAGTGAAAAGTTAATTTTTCAGTGTTTATGGCCTTGTGAGATAAAACCCCTTTTTTCCTTACCATACTCCTTTTGGTGTGCTTCGGGTATGTACTGCAGCTTTATTGCCTTTCTTGTTATTCTACAGTATAATCAGAAGTCTAGTTCTTTTCATTTGGAGTGAAGTACTGCATTTAGCATCAACATAAAAAGCTGGTTCCTCTGGAAATAAAGCCTTTTAAAACATCATTCTGTCATTGGATTCTAATTTTTTCTTAAGGGTTTAAGCCAGGTACTTTTGATAAGATTCATTGAAGGGAGGGAGCCAATGGGTGAGCCAGGGTGCCATGCACTCAGTGACCCTGGAGAACACTGATCTTGCCAAGATCCTTCTCGTAAGATCCAGAAGTACTTCCTTTAGCCAGTGGGATAGTTATAAAACAATCTGTTGGTTTGAGGAAAGAAAACACAAGAACCTCCATTGCTATTCATTTTTATATCACTCCTTTGATGACTTTTATAAAAGTATATATATAGCAGAATGGTAATAAATGTATAAAATTTATAAATAAATAATTCTGCATAGATTGAGGACGTTTGATCAGACACTTTCTACTGAGAGAAATGTGCAAAATTAGGGAAAAAGAATTAAAAAACACTGCTGTTAAGTTTTGAGCAAGACAAAATCCTTTCCAGCCTGAAGATCCTATCCACTTGGCTTATACATAGCTAAAAAAAGAGTACATTTTATTAGTCCTTGGCAACAATGTTACAACTGAATGGTGGTTAAGGAAAGGGCATTGTTGTCCTCAATAAAAATTGGGCACTGCTTTGATAATCCACAAACATTGGCTCTTACAGTCCACATTCAAGCCTAGAAGGGACTGAATAAATGATGAGCAAAGTTCTCACTGAGCCCTCACTGTGGGCTAGACGGGGTGCCAAGCTTTTTACTTTAGTAGAATTTTATGTTGTTGTATCCAAATGCTTAAGAGCGGTGTCACATTTATTGAGTATTTATACTTAAAAACAGAGATGGCCCTTCCTCTGAGGCTCATGGCCTTATACCTTAAATTATATTAGCTCTGGAAGAGATCAAAGCCACTCAAAAATTCTCTCCTAAAGGAGCCTGAAATTTAAAAAAAAAAATCACACTGGTCACAGATAAAGGTTTCAGAATAATTTCAGTTATCACTAATTTGTCAAGATTCCACTTCTAAATGAAAAACTAGTTCCTAACAGATTGGTAAACACACCGGGTAGCAGGATAAAAAATTAAAATGAGTGCATGTACTTTTTAGAAAAACACATGAAGATATTGCTCCATTTGTTCATTCGTTCATTTATTATACATTTATTTAGTGTCTAGTAAGTGCTGGCATGTTGTTACATTATGGGAGATATCAGGGATATCAGGATTCCTGGAAAGATAAGATGGAGAAAATACAATGTAGTTTAATTCAAGAGAACAGTGGAGCTGATCATTAGTTCATACAGATATTTAATAGATATTCACTGAGAATCTACCATGTGTCAGAGCTGGAGATCTCGTCGGGGAATTCCGCAGGAGAGGAAAGCTACTGACCTGTGCCCTTGATTAGAGTGTCCTTGTCGATCTGGGATCATCTAATTGAAAGACGGGGAGGAGACATTCTTATGGTCATTCAGATCAATCAGATCAACCCTGGAGAACATTAGGACGAAACATCTTGGCTATATTCACTTCCCATCTGGGCATGGGCCAGGCATGAGGCTGGGCTTGGGAAGGTCAAAATGAATTAGACACAGACTTGCTCTGCAGCAATCCACAGTCCACTGGGGAAGAAAGACATAGGCAAAGAATTACAATCTAATGGGATACATGCTATGGGAGAGGTGTGGGACTTTGGTGGCACAAAACAGGGATGGTTAACTCGGCCTGGTAGGGTTTGTCATGGACAGCTTCACAGGGCACAGTCTAGTTGGAGGAAAACAGTAAAAGTAAACATCCTGAGATGGGAACAGGTGTGACGCTCACGGAATTGCAAGAAGTTCAGTGTGACTGGATCACAGGGAGATGGATAAGTCCTGCAACCGCAGAGACAAACGGACACTTGTCAAAGTCCTGGTGTAACATGCAGAGAAAGTGCACTCCAGCTAGGACAGCAGCTTCTCAAACTAGAGGGCCTGAGGGTTCCAGAGGCTGCAGGATAAAACACCCTTTTCTGCAAGATCAATTTTTGCTTGAAGCTTTGGGGAAATATTATTTTGATTTTAAAACAAAGACCAACACATTATAGAATAGAATGTGAAATTGTAAAAATCAAAGTAAAAAAAAAAATGCTTTGTGCAGAGAGTGGGGCCCTCCAGACCCTGCTCTTCTGACCCCTCCCACACCTGCTGTGAGCTTGCCTTAAGAGTACTTGAATGGAAAAGGTATTATTAAAGAATTAATATGGTTAGCTTTCCACTTTGGAAAAATCATTTTGGGAGCAAGCAAAGTGAGAGGCTGGACCCAGGATTACAAATTTGCAATTGTCTTGGCTCGAGACGGTGCTAGTCCGCTGGCAGTGAGGATGAGAGTAAGAGAACATGATGGAGTTGGGAGGAATTAGGAGGAAATGAGGAGCTAATTGTGGGTGCCGCTCCTGGCTCTTTGGGTGGCTGGTGGATGACTGGGTTAATAACCAGGAAATGGAAAAGGTTTGCATGGCAGCAGAGGCGGGAATGACATTCCATCTGGGGCTCGTGAGTTAAGGCGTCTAAGGAATATCAGGTGAACTTGTCTGATAGGCAGCCTGTACAGTGACAGGGAGCTCAGGAAAGGACTCCAGCCCCGAGGTACAGGCTTGAGGGTCGTCAGGGGTGGGAGAGGCCAAAAGCACAGGGGCGTCTAGGATTGCTCAGGAGTGTGTGAGGGGGTGATGAAGAGATGCTGGACTGCCAACCATGGATTCTGGGCCAGCCTGGCTGAGACAATGATTATGTCTTGTGCGACAGTCGAGTTCAAAGCCCTGATATGAGCTCTCTAGAGAACAGATTACAATCTCAACCATAAAAGCAGCGAGGCAGAAGAGAGGCAGGCATGGGGGCTGGACATTTTGTTTCAAGCCTATCTGTGAAAAATTCCTAAAAGAAAGAGGTAGAACGAGCATGTGTTTGAGCGATTATTCTACCCAAAAAAATCTCTACCATCTACCTCAGCCAGAAAGCTGCCTGAAATTCTACCATTTTGGGATTCTTTCCTTAGGACTAAGACACAGTCTCCTGGGCATCTTTTTTCTTCCCCCCATGACTACACATCTGACGGAGGCCACATAGTTGACCATTAACCTGAGAGATAAGATAAACAGACCACCAGGTCTGTCTGCTCGGGTCATGGACCCTGGTTACTAGGGAGAGAGGGGTGTCAGGCGGAATGATGAAAGGATAAAACAAAAAATCTAGACTTCTGCTCCTCTGTACTTGTAGCAAGAATCCTGGAGCCATAACTTCTAAGTAATGGCGGGGATGCCACTGATGATGAGAGCTCAACAAGGAGGCCAGGGAACAAGGATGGTTCCTGCGACTCAGTCTGTCTCCTGGGAGCAGAAGGAAAGGGCAGCAAACAATGAGGGGGAAAGAGACACAGGGAAGGGAAGAGAAAGAAGAATGGAGGGAGTAGAAAAAGTTGGGGCAGGAAAAACGTGTGAGAGGGACGGGGGAGAGACAAGAAGGGGTGCTGGAGGAGTTTGCAGCCTCAGAGGTGGCTGACCTGGATTAAAGCAGAGAGGAAAAAGTCATGGCTCTACACGCTGCCACCTCTTCCTCCACCATTGCCAGAATCCAAGTAATCACCCAAAGTGAAGACCTCTAGACATTCTGGAGCCTTTGTGCAAATGGATGAAAATGCCCTCTCTAGGCAGGCAGAGCACCTTAAGTAAATGGCTTCAGAACTAAATGGCACAGAAAAATAGATATCACTTAGCTCTTAACCCCTTTGTGCAGTCCACACACTGTGCAACTTTCCATGCTAGCCACGACCATGACCTCTTTATCTTAATATGACTGTGGGAGATAATGTCCTATTTTTAGTATATGTGCTGCCTTAGCGAGCACAAGAGATAATGTCCTAAACTGGTGAGAATCTTAGATTCCACATGCCTCCAATTCCAATCTGAGATCCCAAATGTTGATTCCTAATATTCTTATAGTTTTGGGAGGCTTCTGGAGAAAATATTCCCCCAAATAGTTTGATTTTGCTTTTACCACCTATGCAGAAACTAGAAGAGCTGCCCATAATCTGGTCCAACAGGAAGGTAAAACCAGAGAATACACATGTAAATGACCATGAAGCTGACATGAAGAAGTTGGTTAGGACCACAAACCTCAAGAGGTCCAGAGAGGTCCCCTCACTTGATAAAAAGTTAATCAATGTCAAACCACCTGACATCAGTACAGCACTTTTACTTTCTCAAAGCTTTCTGTGCCTCATGTCGGTGTGTCTGACTCAGCCCTTTGTGGACTGCAAGTCAGGGCAGATGGCATTGTCTCCATCTGACAATTGAATAAATGGAGGCACAAATAACTTTGGTTGTACAGGGACTGAGAATGTATGGAACCCTGGGTCTCCCCATATCCAGTTTTGTGCTGTTTCTTTCAAATTCCAATTTCCTCTCAAGGTATGAAGTGTTTAACTGCAAAGAACCTATTTTTCCTTGGGTCCTGAATCGGCACTCTCTTGGAGAGTTGCTCAGGGTGAAATGCCATGTTAGTAAAAGAAATGAAATCTGAACTATGAACTGTCCACTGATGTTTTGTCTGAAGCTAGAGCTTCAGTTTTACCATTATGACACTTTGTTTTTGTTTTTGTTTTTGATTCATTCAACACCTCCTTCAGACACTTTCTTTTTGAACTTCATTAGGAGAAACAAAGTGATTTATTTCTTCTGAAACCCAAGTAGGATTTCCATATTCTCCTATTCGAAACTGGGTAGCATATGGAATTGTAAATATTAAATGTTGTTTTCACAAAGAACTAAAGCCAAGTCTGAGTTTGCTTGAAGCAAAGAGAGAAATTAATTATTGCATCAAACTTCAACATGGGAGACATAAAAAGGAAATAACAGTTGAATTTTTTAAATGAATTTCGCTCCGGAACCCTAGAGAAACGCATGCTCCGATAAGTACTTGCCTGTTGAACCTGACTTCCAGAGCTTACTCATCTGAAGGAGTTGCAAACCGAGGTTTTGGGAAGAGAGTGAGGGAAATGGGGATCAGGAAGGAGTCTCTGAAGAAGCAGCCAGAGAGTTTGGCACGTAACTGAAAGTTGGGGAGAATGTTTCTAATGAAGATATTCTGCTGTTTTAAAGCCATTTCCATGAATGAAATGTTTGCAGAAAAGTAGGGGAGTAAAGCTGGGAAGCAAACTATATCCATTTTCTCCAAATGCTCTTGATCACAAAGTGATCCCTTATTCAGTTGTAAATTATCTGTAACAGTAATTGATTCTCAAGTAAGTTGACATTAAGTAGAATTTCAGCATGTACAGATTTCCTTACACATACCTTTTTCTCAATTGCAACTCCTGTTGGGGATCACTAGAAAAAGGAGGCGTCAGGGCTAGGTCTGGGAAACAGAGGGGAACTGGGAGGCAAAGCAGAAGTAGTGGGTTGCCCAAGACGGTTTCAGAGGGATGAAAGAAGAGGAAGAAAGGAAACCTGGGCTTGACCTAGAAATGCACCTGTGCTTTGTGAAGATGGAGGAAGTGGGATGGGCATGTGGATAAGGAGGTGCTGGCAGATGCTTGCGTTGAAGTTATGGTGGGAGAAACTAAAGACTTAACTTTGAGTATTAGGGAGACAATTTCCTTTTTTTTTTTTTAATTTTTATTTATTTATTTATTTATTTTAAGATTTT
Organism: Mustela erminea; assembly: GCF_009829155.1. Classification (NCBI taxonomy): domain Eukaryota; kingdom Metazoa; phylum Chordata; class Mammalia; order Carnivora; family Mustelidae; genus Mustela; species Mustela erminea. The sequence goes on from NC_045617.1 coordinate 43,220,593, forward strand.
ATTTATTTATCTCAGAGAGAGAGGGGGAGAGAGCAAGCACAGGCAGACAGAATGGCAGGCAGAGGCAGAGGGAGAAGCAGGCTCCCTGCTGAGCAAGGAGCCCGATGTGGGACTCGATCCCAGGACGCTGGGATCATGACCTGAGCCGAAGGCAGCTGCTTAACCAACTGAGCCACCCAGGCGTCCCGACAATTTCCTTTTTTTAAAAAGATCTTATTTATTGGGGTGCCTGGGTGGCTCAGTGGGTTAAAGCCTCTGCCTTCAGCTCAGGTCATGATCCCAGGGTCCTGGGATCAAGCCCTGAATCAGGCTCTCTGCTCAGCAGGGAGCCTGCTTCTTCCTTTCTCTCTGCCGGCCTCTCTGCCTACTTGTGATCTCTCTCTGTCAAATAAGTAAATAAAATCTTAAAACAAAAAAAGATCTTATTTATTTATTTGAGAGAGAGGAGAGACAAAGACAGAATGAGCACGAGCTGAGGGGAGGGGCAGAAGGAGAGGGAGAAGCCCCAATGTGGGGCTCAATCCGTAAAATTATGACCTGAGCCAAACCGACTGAGCCACCCAGGAGCCCCCAGGGAGAGAATTTCTTAACTATTTAAATTAAATTATAGTTACTCTAGTGACTGTGTCTCTGTTACCACACTGTGATGTGGAAGACATCTGCTTAGACAGACAGAGTAAGCTCTGAAGGTGTGCCCCGTGGTTCCTGAAGCTGAAGACAAAAGGGCTCAGCACGGCATTATGAAACTGAGCCTGGCCAAGAGGGGCCTCTCCCCTCTGCTCCCTCCTCTAGTTCATAGGTCAGAGGCAGAGACACCGCACCTTGTGGACAAATGGTACACTGAGTGTTTGGAGGAGTTGGAGGGCGAGGTCGGCGAGCCTGTGTGCTTTTCCAGGGATGCCTGGCAGGATGGGTCTAGCTGACGGGGTACATTTGTCTTCATCTTGATGCCATCCTTCTGTTCATTTGCCTCTCATGTGCCCTTTTAGTGACATTCAGCTAGCTGCAGGGTGACAGTTTTAATGCATGGACACTCAGTAAATTATAGCTTCAAGCCAATAGTGGCTTGAAAATTCTTTTACTCCCAACATGCACAATGTTTTCATCTGGTAAGGACTATCCAGAATTGTAAGAGACTGTCATTAAAAAGACTTGATGAGGAGTTTGACATCTTTTATTTATTTATTTATTTATTTATTTATTTATTTAAAATCATGGCTCATATGGACATCTCGAAATACCTGTCTGTTCATCCCATTTGATTTCCTGTATGCCATGAGGTGAAAGGTTAGGAAGCAGTAGGATAGAAGGCAAGATTTTTAAAAAAACACAAAAAAGATTGGTTGCTGTCTACAACAAAGCATACACAAACACATCTATTGAACATTCAGGAAAGAGAGATCCTGAAAAATGTTTAGCAAGATAAGGAACGGAAATAGAATTAATTGTATAGTAACTTGTTATATGATTTAAGATGTATGATATTCCATTAACATTATCTTCATTTGGTTCACTGCCTTTATCATTTTACATTAGTGAACATAAAAATATTTCTAAGTGCCTTCATAAGTTCATTCTGTCAAGTCCATTTTCTCTCCTGTGGTTGGAAAAAGGGCCACAGAATGATTTTTTCATCTCTGTGGACTCATTTACTCATGTGTTTTTTTACTTGATTTTGAGAGCTGAATTTAGGTAGGATGGTGAGAATAACTTACTTAAGATTTCAGAGAGTTCTGGGCCCAGTTTACTGTAGAGATAAATTGGGACTGGGGATCCTGGCCTTCTCTTTTTTTGAAACATAAAATCGAATTTTAAATTAGTTTATTTAGGAGATACTGTTGAAAACTACTATGCTTTTAATGTATTTGTTCCCGCCCCAACTTTTACTGAGATATAATTGACACATAACATTGTATTCGTTCAAGGTACACAACATAATGATTTGATATATGTTTATATATCATAAATATATTGTGTATGCTTATATATCATATATTATATGTGAAATCATTGCCCCAGGTTAACATCCATCACCTCACAGAGTTACAATTTTTTTATGTGATGAAATCTTTTAAGATCCACTCTCTCAGCTATATAATACAGTATTGTTAACTACCATATAATGTTAAATACCATATTGTTAATATGGTATTGTTAAAAGTCACTGTACTGTACATGACATCCCCAAGTCTTACTCAGCTCCAGAGCTTTGAAGGATAGTGTCCCTCCACCTATCCATTGTTTGCTGGAGGAGAGGGGTTGTAGCCACTTTGCTGCCCTAATCTGTCCTCCCTACCCCCTTAGGAGCATGAAGGGAAGAGAAGGTAAAGGAGTGGTAGAGAAATACTGAAGTTGGGCGGGTTTATGGGCTTTCTCTCTGAACATTTCACAAACCTTCCTCTCAAAGAATTCTACCCCATATCTTTGAGGAAATTTTGTTATCAATTCCACAGTTTTCCTAAGGGTACTTCCAATTGCATCAACCTTTGACGTTTTCAGACTCTTTTATTCCATATACCAGTAAGTCTTTGATTATATTTTAGAAGAGAAATAATATACTTTTACCTTTTAGCATGAGCAGTTCCAATGTAAAAATGGGAAGCAGCAATTTGTGGTGAAATTTGGGGGTGGAGGAGACCTTCCTGAAGGCTGATGCTTAGCCCCTCACCAGGAACATTTAAATCTCTGAAATCCTCCTAGATCCCCACACAGGGCCATTTGAGTTCCAGATGGCCCCTTTGCCTTTCAGAATTGTGCCTTCGGAAGTTTGATGAGCCTGGGAATTCAAGAGAGTTGTAGATTAAAATTATGTTATAAAAGGACAATACCGTGATGGCCAAAGGCAGGTTGGGGGTGGGGGTTGACAAACAGCTGTGTTTTAATTTCCAGAACTTCTTATATTAGTGTTTCCCTACCTCTATGTTTTCCCCGTAACAGTTGACTTGAAGGACTGTGTGATACCCATTAGTGACAGGTGCTCACCACTGCTTGGAAGGAGATGGTGTGGTTGGGCACCCCCCCAAAGGTGATTCTGGCATTTGCTCTAGGAGAATGTGCTTTTTCTCATACCTGCTCTCATACTCACCTGTAAGGTGACAACAAATAATTTAAAACCTTACTGGCTACTTTATAACAGCTTTTGACATTATCCAAGCCTCCTAATCAATCTCTTCCAAGGTTTGAGGAGGAAATGAGTGGAGAGTTTTCGTCAGGGTAGAGTATTGTAGCACAATCTTTCTACAAGGCTGATTTTATTTGAAAAGCTGAAATCAAATCTCTAATTGAGGAACTTCACCTGATGGAGTTGCAAAGTACAGAAGCAACCTTAAAGAATTCCCAGTGAGCAAATTTGGAGCAATTTGAACAACTTAAATAGCAAGATAATGGATTGAACCCATAATATAAATATCCATGAATCCTTGCTGATATAAATGCTTAACTGTATGAGCAAATGAGGACACAATATAGCTTTTCCTTATGGCAGAGTCCCAATTAATAGAAAGGGAAAGAATGAGAAAAATAGCAAGTTATCATCACAGTAATAATTGTAGGATGCTGGATGCTAAAATTGGTAGGCAGAAGTTTGAGGAAAAAATAGGATGTTTACATCATCAAGAAGAATTTGCTCAAAGACACCTACTCATTATAAAGGGAAAAGTCATAACTTTGAACCAGGAATAACGTGTTATCAACATCAAAGCCCCCCAAAATGACAAGCCAAGACAGACCAGAAATGCATAATAATCTCAATCTAATCTTGAGAAATCATCAAGCGCAAATTGAGGGAAAACCTACAAAATAACTAACCAGTTCTTTTAAAAAAGTTCAAGGTCATGAAAGACAAGGAGAGATGAGAAACCATCACAGATGGGAGAAGAATAAGCAGACACACAGTTAACCGCAAAGTGGGGTTCTTGGGTTTGATCCCCAAACAGGAAAACAACATTAGTGGAAAACTGGTAAAATCCAAATAAAATCTGTACTTTCGTCAATAGTATGGTGCCTATGTTAATTTCTTGGATTTGATCATTGTATTCTGGTTATGCAAGATGTTAACATTAGCAGGAGGTGAGTGAAGGGTATATGGAAACTCTGTTCTACTTTCCTACTTTTCTGCAAATCCACAATAACTTCAAAATAAATTTACAGAGGGGCGTCTGGGTGGCTCAGTGGGTTAAAGCCTCTGCCTTCGGCTCAGGTCATGATCCCAGGGTCCTGGGATCGAGCCCCACATCGGGCTCTCTGCTCTGCAGGGAGCCTGCTTCCCTTCCTCTCTCTCTGCCTGCCTCTCTCCTACTTGTGATCTCTGTCTGTCAAATAAATAAATAAAAATCTTTAAAAAAATAAGTTTACAGAAACTCTCCTTATAATCATATTCCTGTATCCCCTTCTCTACTGTATTGAGTCTTTTTACAGTCATTGCTAATCTGTGTATGTGCCAAATTCTATTGTTTTTCTCTCTTTGCAGCATCTGACACTCTGAGCCTCTTCCTTCTTAAAACACTTTTTCCTTGCCTCCCACCACACTTTTTTCTCCTGGTTTTCCTCAACTCCAGCTGCTCTGTTTGAACTCATTTCCCATCTTTGTCTCTCCACAAGGTATTTCTTAGACTTTTTGTCCTTTGCCCTCCTTTTCTTTTGCCCTTACGTTCTAAGGTTGCCTTGTAAATTAAAGTCCCCACTACTTAATAGGGATTCCAAGCTCTTTACAGTGGGCTCCAACCCAACCCTCCTGTCTCATTTTTTTTTTTTCCCCATATGATTCTGCGTACCTTCTGGCCACACCCACATTCTGTTTCACAAACATTTATATCCTTGCATGTTTCTGTACCCTCACTCTGGATATTCTCCCCACCTAGAGAGCTTTCCTTCTTTGCTGCCTGGAATCCTGTTCAATGCTCCAGACTCGGTTCATGTGTCTCCTTCTCTGGGATGCCTTCTTTGATCTTCTCTATCAGTATTCAGTCTCTTCTTTTTCCCTCAAGTCATGCTGGACCCCCTTCTACTATATCACATGTTTGTCTACCCATCTGTCAGGCAACAAATACTTCAGAGCAGCTGCTCTGTGCCAGGCCTCCATCAAGCAGCTGCTCTGTGCCAGGCCCAGAGCTAGGTTTTGTGTACGCATTAGTGAGTGAAATAACATAGTCCTTCCCTTGAGGAGTTTAAGGTCAAGAGGAGACAGAAAATAAACAAATGAATGAATAAGTATATAACTACAAACTGTGGTAAGAGCTATAAAGAAAACCAATATCATGAAGTGATAGAGGAGAGTGGGCTGGGTGGGACTGGGTAGATATTTTTAGGTAAGATAGATAAAGTCTCTTTTAAAATGACTACTCATTTTATAAAAATATCATTGTTAAAATAATTCTATCAATATGGAAAAGCACAAAAATCAGTGCAAAAAAATTACTCGTAATCCCACCACTCATGATCCCACCACTCGGAAACAATCACGGTGAATAGATATTTTAATGCATACACACAAAGAAGAGTAAATATGCTCACTAACATGGCCACACTGTATATGCTGTTTAAATTTAGTTTCATTTGAATTCAACCTAAGTGAAGAAGATAGAATTGTTGACTTTCAAATACACGTGTAACAGAAATTCATTCTAAGACAATCTTTCTCTGCCTCGACCAACCTCGCCGACCCTGAGAATGCCTTGAGGTGCGCTGGCTTGAGGTGGGGAGGGGTGGGGGTATTCATCTCTGCCTGGGATAGGAGGTTTGGGCAGGGGCCACTCTCCATGGTTGGGAATCTCTAAGGCAGGTATTGACCCACAGACATCACCTCAGAAGGCAGAAAAGGAAATCCAAGGACATTCCAGTCAGAGGCAATGGCTGTCTCCGCGCTCCAAGGCCTGCTCTGATGTGGTGTGAGTGAGGAAATCGGCCAGTACTCCGGCTTGGTGGTTCAGTGCTGTAGGCTGGGAAGTGAGGCGTTCTGGCTGAATCTGTGCGGGAGGCACGCTGCTCTAAGGAAGGGATTTTGTTCTCCCATCCAAGTACTAACCAGGCCCGACCCTGCTTAGCTTCCGAGATCAGACGAGATCGGGCGCGTTCAGGGTGGTCTCAGTTGAGTTTTGCTCTCAACCTATGTAAAGGGGTTAGTAACAGACTTATTCATGTTTTCGTTGAAAAAATTAGTAAAGAAATTCAGTTAAGCTGCTTAATTGTTCTTTAATCACAGACTGTTGTGACAGAATTTCCCTGACTTTCAATCTGCTTGGACATCTACCTAAGATACTTTTCTAGGTTTATTAGAGCCCTAATTCAATGCCTTTTCAGACTCTGAAAGTCTAGCCGTAGTGGCTCCCCAGGTTTTAATTATCTCTGAATTCTTGGTGACTATGTACTCCCATGCATTCCTTACTTTTTGGATCTCTCTGACACTGACTGGCTACTCCTCAGTAAAGCCAGACTAGACTCTCCAAGGGCCATACCTGGGTCCCTGCCCCAATTCTTGCTCCAGCTTGGGGCCATCTAATCCATGTTTCTGCCCTACCTAGAGTCCAGCTGACTTGCTGAAATAGAAAAATCTGGCTGGTATCTCTGGAATGGATGAAGGTAGACAGGGCCACATCACAAAGAATTTGCTTTTGTCCCAAGGACACAGAGAAGATAAATGCCAGTTGTTCTCTTGTCATGCACCAACAACCTGCTTGTAGCAGATGAAGATAGTACGTTTGGAAAGAGAATTTGATTATCAATTACGTGGCTGCAAATAATGGGCAATGATTATTGGTTGAGAAAATCCTATTTTCTGCTCTGATAATGACTCTTTCCCTTGGTGCCCTGACTCAGTTTCAATAAATGGAGAATACATTAGTGATAGCACTGAAGAACAAAATGCAGAATGCCATGTTCCTTTAGGTAACAGGTTCTTAATTTCCTAGTTAAAAAAATCGTAACCTCACTTAAGGCTTTAAAAATTACAGATCCTTGTGCCCAACCACAGACCCAATGAATCAGTCTTCCTAGTTTTTGAGCCAAAGTATGTGTATACTTGAAAACTCAACAGGTATTTCTTTTCTTTTTCTCTTTCTTTCTTCTTTTTTTTCTTCTTCTTCTTCTTTTTTTTTTTTTACACATTAGTGAGTGAAATAACATAGTCTTTCCCTTGAGGGGCCTTTATGCCCAAAGTAGAGCCCACTCAGAGCTTAAAACTCATGACCCCAAGATCAAGACCTAAACCATGATCAGCAGTAGGACACTTAAGCAACTGAGCCACCCAGGTGCCCCCACAGGTGTTTCTTAAAGAATTTAATTTCTGAATGTCTTTTTTTTATTTTTAAGATTTTATTTCTAAATAATCTCTACACCCAATTCTGCGCTTGAACTCGCAACCCTGAGATCAAGAATTGCATGCTCTACTGACTGAGCCAGCCAGGTACCCCATCACAGGTATTTCTAATGTCCACCAGTGATTGAAAACTGCTGTTCCAGATGATTCCTAAAGTCCTAATTGGTGTAAGAATGCAAATAAGAATCTGGACAATTTTTGAAACTGTTTTTTTTTTTTTAAGATTTTATTTATTTATTTGACAGAGAGAGAGATCACAAATAGGCAGAGAGACAGACAGAGAGAGAGATGAGGAGAAGCAGGCTCCCTGCTGAGCAGAGAGCCCAATGCGGGACTCGATCCCAGGCCCCTGGGATCATGACCTGAGCCGAAGGCAGAGGCCCAACCCACTGAGCCACCCAGGCACCCCGAAACTGTTTTCCTCAAGGACATTTGATCTTAGTTTTGAAGTACTGCTTGAAAATCATTTATTTTGCATTTCTTCATCCTTAACTCTCTCAAATAAACATCTTGGGCTAAGTTTCAGCAAGAGAAAGCAGCGATGATTATTGCCCTTATTCCCCGTGGTTTTGGCTCTATTCAAATTAGAGAAATTTCCCCAAAGGATTCATTTGTCATGTCACTTCACATTTTTATGTGAAGAAGGCTGGTTAGGGGGTTCTTATTAACACATAATCTTTCTCACAGGACACAGGCAATAAAAAATCACTGCTACTACAAACAACAACTCCATGAAGTCAGAGCACAAAGGAAAATGGTAAGTCTTTAACCTTGTTCTTGACCAAATAAATTCAAGTGTTTATTGGCTGTCCATTCTCTACTCGGAAGGGAAAGAGAAAAATGTTCCACTTAGTCACATTCTCTGATTGTTCCATTAATCAAAATATCAAAGAAGGCCTAGATGATTATTTTAACTAAAAGAGACAGATATTGTGGAGTTCAGAAGGAATTTAAAATCCTGATCAGGAATTAAACACACTGAAGTCATCTGCTTGAACTCTCTGTTCTTTCCAGTGTGTTCATTTATTTAAATAACATTGAGTTTTCTGAACTTTTTTTAAAAAATTTCTCTTTTTTTAAAATTAACCCATAATGTATTATTTGCCCCAGGGGTACGGGTCCGTGAATCGTCAGGCTTACACACTTCGCAACACTCACCATAGCACATACTCTCCCCAATATCCATAACCCAACCACCCTCTCCATACCCCCACTTCCCCCCCGGCAACCCTCAGTTTGTTTTGTGAGATTAAGAATCTCTTATTTTTGGGGACCGCTGCTGCTCACCACCCGGAGCCTGGCTCAGCGAGCCCAGGGCCACTGGCCACGATGTCTGGAGTGGATACCCCTCCGGGCCCTCCCAGGGTCCTTCCTCCGGTCCCCGGGAACATGAAGCACCCAGGGGGAAGAAAATAAGGAAGAGCCGTCCCTGCTCCGGGACAGCCCCTTCTCGCTGGCGGGGCAGCCCGTGAAACGTGCCCACACAGGCCCCTTTTACAACTGACTGTGCGCAGCGGCTGCCCCGTCCGCTGGGTCTCTTGAAATACAAAACTTTTGCAACTTTAAAAAAAAAAAAAAAAAAAAAAAAAAAAAAAGAATCTCTTATTTTTTTCCCCTCCTGATCCCATCTCGTTTCATTTTTTCCTTCCCTACCCCCAAACCCCCCATGTTGCCTCTCAAATACCTCATATCAGGGAGCTCATATGATAATTGTCTTTCTCTGATTGACTTTATTCACTCAGCATAATACTCTCTAGTTCCATCCATGTCGTTGCAAATGGCAAGATTTCATTTCATTTCATTTCATCTTTTGATGGCTGCGTAGAATTCCATTGTATATATATACCACTTCTTATTTATCCATTCATCTGTTGATGTACAGCTAGGTTCCTTCCATAGTTTGGCTATTGTGGACATTGCTGCTATAAACATTCAGGTGCACGTACCCCCTTGGATCACTACATTTGTATCTTTAGGGTAAATACCCAGTAGTACGGTCGCTGGGTCATAAGGTAGCTTTATTATCAGCTTTTTGAGGAACCTCCATGCTGTTTTCAAGAGTGGCTGCACCAGCTTTCATTCCCACTAACAGTGTAGGAGTGTTCCCCTTTCTCCACATCCTCACCAACATCGGTTGTTTCCTGACTTGTTAATTTTCACCATTTTGACTGGTATGAGGTGGTATCTCATTATGGTTTTGATTTGTATTTCCCTGATGTCGAATGATGTGGAACACTTTTTCATGTGTCTATTGGCCCTCTGGATGTCTTCTTTGCAGAAATGTCTGTTCATGTCCTCTGCGCATTTCTTGATTGGATTATTTGTTCTTGGATGTTGAGTTTGAAAAGTTCTTTATAGATTTTGGATACTAGCCCTTTATCTGATATGTTGTTTGCAAATATCTTCTCCCATTCTGTCAGTTGTTTTTTGGTTTTGTTGACTGTTTCCATTGCTGTGCAAAAGCTTTTGATCTTGATGAAGTCCCAATAGTTCATTTTTGCCCTTGCTTCCCTTGCCTTTAGCGATGTTTCTAGGAAGAAGTTGCTGTGGCTGAAGTCAAAGAGGTTGCTGCCTTTGTTCTCCTCAAGGATTCTGATGGATTCCTTCCTCACACTGAGGTCCTTCATCCATTTTGAGTCTACTTTTGTGTGTGGTGTGAGGAAATGGTCCAGTTTCATTCTTCTGCATGTGTCTGTCCAATTTTCCCAACACCATTTGTTGAAGAGACTCTCTTTCTTTCACTGGACATTCTTTCCTGCTTTGTCAAAGTTTAGTTGACCATAGAGTTGAGGGTCTATTTCTGGGCTTTCTATTCTGTTCCACTGATCTATGTGCTGTTTTTGTGCCAGTACCATATTGTCTTATGATTACAGCTTTGTAATAGAGCTTAAAGTCTGGAATTGTGATGCCACCAACATTGGTTTTCCTTTTCAACATTCCTCCAGCTATTTGAGCTCTTTTCTGATTCCATATAAATTTTAGGATTATTTGTTCCATTTCTTTGAAAACAGTTGATGGTATTTTGATAGGGATTGCATTAAATGTGTAGATTGCTCTAGGTAGCATAGACATTTTAACAATACTAGTTCTTCTAATCCATGAGCGTGGAACATTTTTCTATTTCTTTGTGTCTTCCTCAGTTTCTTTCATGAGTACTTTATCATTTTCTGAGTACAGATTCTTTGCCTCTTTGATTAGGTTTATTCCTAGGTATCTTATGGTTTTGGGTGCAATTGTAAATGGGATCGATTCCTTAATTTCTCTTTCTTCTGTCTCGTTGGTATATAGAAATGCAACTGATTTCTGTGTATGGATTTTCTTTTTTTAAAGATTTTATTTATTTATTTGACAGAGAGAGATCACAAGTAGGCAGAGAGGCAGGCAGAGAGAGAGGAGGAAGCAGGCACCCTGCTGAGCAGAGAGCCCGATGTGGGACTCGATCCCAGGACCCTGAGATCATGACCTGAGCCGAAGGCAGCGGCTTAACCCACTGAGCCACCCAGGCGGCCCTGTGTATGGATTTTCTATCCTAACACTTTTTACTGAATTCCTGTACAAGTTCTAGCAGATTTGGAGGGGTGTCTTTTGTGTTTTCCACATAAAGTATCATATCATCTGCAAAGAGTGAGAGTTTGATGACTTCTTTGCCAATTTGGATGCCTTTAATTTCTTTTTGTTGTCTGATTGCTGAGGCTAGGACTTCTAGTACTATGTTGAAGAGTAGTGGTGATAATGGACAGTTCCTGAGTCCCTGCCGTGTTCCTGAGCTTAGGGGAAAAGTTCTCAGTTTTTCCCCATTGAGAATGATACTTGCTGTGGGTTTTTCATAGATGGCTTTGATGATATTGAGGTATATACCCTCTATCCCTACACTTTGAAGAGTTTTGATCAAGAAAGGGTGCTGTACTTTGTCAAATGCTTTTTCAGCATCTACTGAGAGTATCATAGGGTTCTTGTGCTTTCTTTTATTAATGTATTGTATCAATTTGCTGATGTTAAACCAAATTGTAGCTCAGGAGTAAATCCCACTTGATCGTGGTGAATAATCCTTTTAATGGACTATTGGATCCTATTGGTTAGTATTTTGGTGAGAATTTTCGCCTCTGTGTTCATTAAGGATATTGGTCTATAATTCTCTTTTTTGATGAGGTCTTTGTCTGGTTTAGGGATCAAGGTAATGCTGGCCTCATAAAATGAATTTGGAAGTTTTCCTTCCATTTCTATTTTTTGAAACAGTTTCAGGGGTATAGGTATTAATTCTTCTTTAAATGTTTGGTAGAATTCCCCTGGGAAGCCGTCTGGCCCTGGGCTCTTATTTTTTGGGAGATTTTTGATGACTAGTTCAATTTCCTTACTGGTTATGGGTCTGTTCAGGTTTTCTATTTCTTCCTGGTTCTGTTTTGGTAGTTTCTAGATCTCTAGGAATGCATCCATTTCTTCCAGATTGTCAAATTTGCTGGTGTATAGTTGCTCATAATATGTTCTTATAATTGTTTGTATTTTCTTTTGTGTTGGTTGTGATCTCTCCTCTTTCATTCATGATTTTATTAATTTGGGTCCTTTCTCTTTTCTTTTTGATAAGCCTGGCCAGGGGTTTATCAGTCTTATTAGTTCTTTAAAAGAAGCAGCTCCTAGTTTTGTTGATAAGCTCTACTGTTTTGTTGGTTTCTATTTCATTGATTTCTGCTCTGATCTTTGTGATTTCTCTTCTCCTTCTGGGTTTAGGCTTTCTTTGCTGTTCTTTCTACAGCTCCTTTAGGTGTAGGGTTGGGTTGTGTATTTGAGACCTTTCTTGTTTTTTGAGAAAGGCTTGTACCACTATATATTTTCCTCTCAGGACTGCCTTTGCTGTGTCCCACAGATTTTGAACAGTTGTGTTTTTATTATCATTTGTTTCCATGAATTTTTTCAATTCTTCTTTAATTTCCTGGTTGACCCATTCATTCTTTAGTAGGATACTCTTTAGCCTCCATGTATTTGGGTTCTTTCCAACTTTTCTCTTGTGATTGAGTTCTAGCTTCAGAGCATTGTGGTCTGAAAATATACAGGGAATGATCCCAATCTTTTGGTACTGGTTGAGACCTGATTTATGACCCAGGATGTGATCTATTCTGGAGAATGTTCCATGTGCACCAGAGAAGAATGTGTATTCTGTTGCTTTGGGATGGAATGTTCTGAATAGATCTGTGATGACTTCTGGTCAATGTGTCATTTAAGGCCTTTTTTTCCTTATTGATCTTTTGCTTGAATGAGCTGTCCATTTCAGTGAGGGGGGTGTTAAAGTCCCTACTATTATTGTATTATTGTCAATGTGTTTCTTTGATTTTGTTAATTGGTGTTTATATAGTTGGCTGCTTTCATGTTAGGGGCATAGATATTTAAAATTGTTAGATGATCTTGTTGGACAGACCCTTTGAGTATGATATAGTGTCCTTCATCATCTCATATTATAGTCTTTGGCTTAAAATCTAATTGATCTGATATAAGGGTTGCCACCCCAGCTTTCTTTTGATGTTGATGACCATGGCAAATTGTTTTCCACCCCTTCACTTTAATTCTGGAAGTGTCTTTGGTTCTAAAATGAGTTTCTTCTACATAGCATATTGATGGGTTTTTTTTTTATCCATTCTGATACCCTGTGTCTTTTGATTGGGGCATTTAGCCCATTTACATTGAGGGTAGTTATTGAAAGATATGAATTTAGTGCCATTGTATTGCCTGTAAGGTGACTGTTACTATATATTGTCTCTGTTCCTTTCTTGTCTACTACTTTTAGGCTCTCTCTTTGCTTACAGGACCCCTTTCAATATTTCCTGTAGGGCTGGTTTGGTGTTTACAAATTCTTTTAGTTTTTGTTCATCCTGGAAGCTTTTTATTTCTCCTTCTATTTTCAATGATAGCCTAGATGGACAGAGTATTGTTGGCTGCATGTTTTTCTCATTTAATGCTCTGAATATATCATGTCAGTTCTTTCTGGTCTGCCAGGACTCTGTGGGTAAGTGTGCTGCCAATCTGATATATTTACCATTGTATGTTACAGACTTTTTGTCCTGGGATGCTTTCAGGATTTTCTCTTTGTCACTAAGACTTGTAAGTTTTACTATTCGATGATTGGGTATGGACCTATTTTTATTGATTTTTGAGGGGGGTTCTCTGTGCCTCCCGGATTTTGATGCTTGTTTCCTTTGCTATGTTAGGGAAATTCTCTACAATAATTTGCTCCAATATACCTTCTGTTCCCCTCTCTCTTTCTTCTTCTGGAATCCCAATTATTCTAATATTTTTTCATATTATGGTATCATTATCTCTCAAATTCTCCTCTTGTGGTCCAGTAGTTGTTTGTCTCTCTTTTGCTCAGCTTCTTTATTCTTCATCATTTGGTCTTTTATATCATTAATTCTCTCTTCTGCCTCATTTATCCTAGCTGTAAGAGCCTCCATTTTTGATTGCACGTCATTAATAGCTTTTTTGATTTCAGCTTGGTTAGATTTTAGTTCTTTTATTTCTCCAAAAAGGGCTTTTATTTCTTCAGACAGAGTTTCTCTAATATCTTCCATACCTTTTTTGAGCCCAGCTAGCACCTTGAGAATCATTATTCTGAACTCAAGATCTGACATACTACCAATATTTATACTGATTAGGTCCCTAGCCTTTGGTACTGTCTCTTGTTCTTTTTTTGTGGTGAGTTTTTCCATCTTGTCTTTTTATCCAGATAAGAATATATGAAGGAGCAAATAAAATACAAAAAGGGTGGCAAAGGTCTCATAAAAAAAAAAAAAAAAAACCAAAAAACAAAATCAGAAGAGACTCCAAATTGGGGGAGAAGAAAAGGGGTAAAAAAATTTTAAAAATTAAAAAATATATATATATTAGACTGGTGAATAGAATAGAGCCATCCACTTGATTTTGGGTATTTTGGTCTGTTAAAAGAATCTACTTCCCAAAATTTTAAAGAAAGAAAAACATTTACAAAAATAAGAGTAAACACAATGAAGAGATGGAATATGACTGTAAAGATGAAAATAAAAAAAATTATAAAAAAGGAATTGATAAGTTGGTGGGAAAAAGAGAAAAAAAAAGTGGAGAGAATGTGCTCAGGCTGGAGACTAAAACAAAGTCTTGTGCTTGATTTAGGGTGTATTTGGATCTATTAGAAGAAATTGTATCCCAAATTTTTTTAGGAAAAAGAAAACTCCTATATGTCTATAAAACATAACTTTAGATACAATGAAGGATAAAATATGACTATAATAATGAAGGTTTATTTTTTTTTATTTTTTTTTTAAAGATTTTATTTATTTATTTGACAGAGAGAGATCACAAGTAGGCAGAGAGGCAGGCAGAGAGAGAGAGAGAGAGAGAGAGGAGGAAACAGGCTCCCCACCGCGCAGAGAGCCCGATGCGGAACTCGATCCCAGGACCCTGAGATCATGACCTGAGCCGAAGGCAGCGGCTTAACCCACTGAGCCACCCAGGCGCCCAATAATGAAGGTTTAAAAAGATTTTTTAAAAAGTATTGTTAAGATAAACTATTTAAAAAACATTGAAAGAGAAAGAGGAATAGTTAAAAAATTAGAATAAGAAAAAAAAATTTAGTTAACTTTGCAAGACCAAAGAATCATGGGGAGAAAGCCATGAATTGCATGCTTTGCTGCCCCTACCTCTGGAATTCTGCTGTTCTCGTTGATCAGTAAGCTTGGTCTTGGCTGGATGTTCTTGTTATCTTTTGGGGGAGGGGCTTGTTGTTGTGATTCTCAAATGTCTTCACCCAAGGTGGAATTGCTCCACCCTTGCCAGGGGTTGGACTAAGTAATCTGCTCCAGTTCACTTTCAGGAGCTTTTGGTCCCTGAATGCTTTCCATAGAGCTCTGGAGGATGGGAATGAAAATGGCGGCCTCCCAATATCCGGCCTGGAGGAGCTGAGAGCTCAGGCCCCACTATTCAGTGTGCCTTCAGAGAAAAGCGGTCAATCACTCCCGTCTCCCTGGTCTCCTGCCGTACTCCGAGCTCATCTGGCCCGTGACTGAGTGTTTCTGTCTCTGGCACACAGCCCCATTTGGAGTCTCCAAACCCCGCAGATTCCTGCTGCTCTACTCTCTGGTGGTTCTCCCCAGATCTGACACTTGTGGGGTCCCTGCTCAAAGAGCAGTGTCCTGACAGTGCCACGGATCACAGTTTAAGGTCACCCCAAGCTGAGAGCTTACTCCTCAGCTCCGTCTCTGTAGCCAGCTTCCCTGCTCTGATACCTGTGAGCTCTGCTACACTCAGACACCCCTGATCCTTTTGTGACCCTGAGGGACCTGAGACCACACTGTCCCCATGAGGGCTCCACCCTGGCTTAGCCTCTGGAGCGTTGTCCCTCAGTGGGGCAGACTTCTTAAAGTTCTGATTTTGTGCTCTGCTGCTCAGAGCACCTCCCACCCCTCACGGTCTATCTTCCCGTCACTTTGGATTCACTTCTCTGTAGGTCCTACCTTTCAGAAAGTGGTGGATTTTCTGTTCCCAGAATTGCTGCTCTTCTTCTCTTCAATCTCCTGTTGCATTTGTAGGTGTTCAGAATGGTTTGATAACTATCTAACTGAGCTCCTGTAACTTGATGTCATCGCAGCCTGTTACTCCTCTGCCACCTGTGACCAGTCCCCCCTAGTTTTCTGAACTTTTTACACAAGAAACAGAAGCTGATATCCATTAGAGGAGAAGTGTAGATCAGTGTGTCTTGGATGAATACAGGCGTGCTTGCCTATATAAAAAGTCCACATATAGTCCCTGCTTGCAGATGGGGAGCCATGTGACCACTTCTGACCAATGAGATATGAGTGAAAGTGACTTTCATGTAAGTTTTCTTTGCCTCCCAGGGACTGTTCCAGGGTGAATTTCTAGAGGATGAAGCCTCCATAAGCCTGGGTCCCTGAGTAGTTACTATATGCAGCAGGGCTTCCCACCCACAATGGGCAAGTAGTATGAGTGAAAAATTAAGCTTAGTTTTATTGAGCTACTGAGAATTAGGACTGGCCCCTGTAGAACTATGTAGACTTGAACAATGTGAGCTTTATGACCTGCCAAAAAAGCTTCCAAATATGGACCATGTTTTCTTCAGAGTGGTCAGTGTTTGGAACATCAAAATCAAACCTGTGGGGAGCGGTGCACATTAAAGTAATAAAATATGTAGACAAATGAAACAAAAACAAGACACATTTTATTTCACAATCTTTGTGGCCAGAAGACTCTGATCCTTAATAGTGAATAGCTCAATATTCAAGAATGTTAAAATCATTTAAAAAATATCCTGCATGTTCTTTCTTGATAATTCCTAAAATTTCCTGGTAATAGCAAGTTCTATTACATTCTTAGAGTTTGCCGGAGCATTTGGTTGACTAGAGTCTTTAGGCAAAACTAATCTGTCCAGCGTTTTGGTGCCAGCGAGGTTGCTATTCTCTCCCTTTGGTAATTCTAACAATACTTTGTTACCTCAGGAAATGCAGACGACCAGACATCTCACATCTGCCATCTTAGAAGCTTCCACTTAAGCTTTCAGACTCTCAGGATCACAAATATTGACTCCTGTTAGTCTGGGGGAGGAATTATGTCTGGCTCTGTTCTGGTAAATAATTCCTTCAGAGCTTCTCATATACCTGCTCAGGACTTTTAGCTATAGTATATAGCTAATTAAGTATATACAATTTCAACAGTCTCTGCCCTCATTCTGCTTATAACCTACTTGAGGAAAAAGCCATAAAAGCAAGGATGAAATAACAATAAAACAAGTGAATAAGTTCAGAGAAATAAAGAAGTTTCCAAAAAAGAAAGCTGTGGGAATTCCTATGAGAAAACAGTTACATCAGGCTGGCAGAAAGTAGAATTTTATCCATGTCTTAAGTGGTAAGTCAACTTTTGACAAATGAAGGTGGTTATGCTGGCATGTGGAACATTGTGTACAAAGGCTTGGTATGAGGCATGACTGGAATAAAGCAAAAACTGGGGAGAGAAGCTTGGAAAGATAGGTTGGAAGCAGATTGTTGAAAGTACTGGGTAGTGGAAGGACAGAAAACGTAAACTTTGAGATCATGGAGAAGTATCATTATTATTTAATATGGAAAGTGTGAGGAACCTGGCGGCATTTCAGTGACAATAGTCTTGTAAGCCAGCTGCAAGATTCCTTGGAGAGGGAGGGACCTGGCAGGGCAGATGCTTCCATGGCGGACAGGCAGTCATGCTTGCAGAGAAGTGGCAGGCAGAGAGGTCATGGTGGGAAAAGGGGTTGCAAACCTAGAGATGTGGGATCGACAATGCTGATAATGGCCAACACTTGTTAGCTTGTGCAGTGGGCCATGCAAGGTTGGAAGCATTACACACGTTCATTCAGTTTGCACAACACCCTGAGTGGTAGGTATTTCTATTATTCATGTTTCAAAGATTTAAAAACACAAGTGAGGTTAAGTCACCTCATGGATCAGTAGATTTGGGTGATCTCCAGTGACTGTCATGGATGGAAATGAAGGTCAGCAGAATCAAAACTCTGCTGAACAGAGGGGGCGTGGTGCTTATTTTGGGTGAAATTCCCATTGGAAAACCGGGTCTTCCATCACCCTCAGATCCAGTGTTGCTCTGTGAGACAAAGGAGCTGAGGGGGCAGGGCCAGCAAGGTAGCTCATAACCAGGACACCTTCTTTTTTTTTTAAAGATTTATTTATTTATTTGACAGACAGAGATCACAAGTAGGCAGAGAGGCAGGCAGAGAGAGGAAGGGAAGCAGGCTCCCTGCTGAGCAGAGAGCCTGATGCGGGGCTCGAACCCAGGGCCCTGGAATCATGACCTGAGCCAAAGGCAGAGGCTTTAACCCACTGACCCACCCAGGCGCCCCACCAGGACACCTTCTCTCAGGTGCAGTGCCTTAAGTAGGACAACTGAGATCTTGCTGAAATGCACTTATGGAAAAGGAAGAGCATGTGTTTTGGTGCAGAAATGCATTTGGACCAGGAACTGCCATTTCCTAGCTGGGTGTCCTTGCACAAGTTACTTAACCTTGCTGAGGTTTCATTTCCATACTTGTAACGTAGAGATGATAAAAATTCCTTCCTGAGAGGGTGGTTATGAGTATTAAAGGGAATGAGGAAGTGAATTGTTCAGCACCTGGCCTGTAATAAAAGCTCATTCAATGTCAGCTTTTTTTTTTTTTTTAAATTATCCAGCACCACTAGCTGTTTTGTTATTACCCAACTATATTTTGTTAAACCTGTATCGGGTAAATCAGGGCAATAAAAAGAAACTGAAAAATGGAAACAAATGTTATTATAGCTACACATGCAAATGTGAGAGCCAATCAAGACACATCCGATTTCCATTTTCTCTTTGACAAAGGACCTTTCAGCACATGCTCTGTAGGCGATGAAAAGCACATTATTCTTTTCTTCTCTGGTTTGCACCTTTTCCTTTCAGGAATTTGATAAAGGGGGAAAGTGCCTTATCTAAAACAGTGCAATAGTTGATTGTCTGAGCAGCATTTTGTATTTGATGTTCCCAAAGGGATAGATGCTGGAGCCAGATAGACCTTCTGGGCCCCAAGGGCATCCCTGGCCTTCTTTGCAGGAGTACATTTAACATATATGCATCAGGGAAGCACATGTCCACACAGTGTCCATATGTGAATCAGCTTCAGAAGAGGCAAGTGCCTCTGTGCAAGAGAAAAAGCTGAATAATAATAATAAAAAAAAAATCTCTGTATAACTGTATAAGCCCCTTAGTTCTGCCATTACTGTAAGCCACCGATCACACCTTCAGGAGATTGCATGAAACTGATCTCTGAAAACTGTTGCAGCAACCTCTTTTCATAGCTGGCTGGTTTTTTTTTTTTTTTTCTCTTCGGTAACAGAGATGCATTTTTTTTTCTTTTTAAAGATGGCCTCTTCCTTCTACCTCCTTTCTTTCAGGGTTTGTGCTCATTTATGCATCAACACAAAAAAGAAAATATTTTAATCGTTTTGGGTGTGTGTCTGAAAACCAGTCAATGCCTGCCTGCTTTTTATTTACTTGCTTATTGCAACCCTAAGATATTTTTGTTGACTTGGAGCACCACCCAGTGGCAATGTGTGGCCAAAAAAAAAAAATGTGTATATATATATAAAATTTGGAGATGGAAGCAATATTAGAACCAATTGATTAATTTTCTTTGAAATGAACTGAAGAAACTGGTGACTCCAAGAGAGGCATAGGAAGAGACGATTGCAATCGTCATGACTGTAATTCTTACCTTTCTTTCTTTTTGCTTTTGTTCCTTTGGTTCATGACATTTCATTTGTTGTTGCCGCTCTGTATTCAAACCAAACCAAGCCAAACCACTCTGCCCCCATCCCCAAATACAAACCTGAGTTTTTGTGATAGTTTTTAGTATTTATTCCCTGAGGCTATTATTTTTTTTTAAGATTTTATTTATTTATTTGACAGAGAGATATCACAAGTAGGCAGAGAGGCAGGCAGAGAGAGAGAGAGAGAGGGGAAGCAGGCTCCCTGCTGAGCAGAGAGCCCGATACGGGACTCGATCCCAGGACTCTGAGATCATGACCTGAGCCGAAGGCAGCAGCTTAACCCACTGAGCCACCCAGGCGCCTGAGGCTATTATTGAAATAGACACTTTAGTAGTTTAAACATTGGATGGATATGAACATATCCAAATCTGCGTGTTCCCACTGCCACCTTACCAGGGCTTTTGAGAAGGGTCATAGACTCATGAGGAGAGTGCTTCCTTTCCTGCCTATTGCACTGGGGCCCCTCCCATAATGTGTCTCTATTGCTTCCTTTGGATACTGCCTGTGTCTTGTCAAGTACAATAGTTCTCCCTTATTTGCAATTTCAGTTACACACGATCAGCTGTGGTCCAGAAGTCGATGATCCTCCTTCTGATGTATCATCAAAAGGCCAGTGGTAGCCTGACAAAGCCTGCATCATTCTCCTCACTTCATCTCATGATGCAGGCACTTTATCATCTTACATCATCCCAGGAAGGGTGAGTACAGTACATTAATATATTTTGAGAGAGAGAGAGAGAGAAACTATATTCACATAACATTTATTACAGTATAGTGTTACAATCGTTCCATTTTATTACTAGTTATTGTTAATATCTTATGAGACCTAATTTATAAATTACTTTATAAAAGGCATGTTGGTATAGGAAAGATACATAATATATACAGGGTCTTCCCGTCAGAAGTTTCACTTATCCATTAGGGGTCTTGGGATGTACCCCTGTGGATAAGGGGGACTACTGTAGCCTACATTTCCACCTGTGATAGGACCCTTATGTTAGCTCATCTCAAACTCAAAGCCACATAGGTCTTTCAGCCATGACTGGCTTCTAGGGCACGGTGAGGTACCGCTATTAGAAAGTTCAAGCATGGGACCATTCACGTCAAATTTTGCCTTGTTGATTTTGGTCACAATGTTGTTAGGATCTACTGAATTGTCTTATCCATCTGGTCTAGTGTTACATAATCTAGAAATGTAACAATCATTTCATGTGTGTCTCACACTATTGATAAACACGTAGACTAGGAGATGTTCAACAAGAACAGGAGTGGCACACCGGAATTCTGTCCAGGCCTCTTTGACAGCATTCTGTGGGTTGGTTTAGGGATTTAATTGGCTTTGATCTTATGAAATTAAAAAAAAATCATAAAACACCATTTTATTTATATATTTTTAATTTTATTTTTTTAAAAGATTTTATTTATTTGAGAGAGGGAGAGAGCAAGAGAATGGGTGGGGGAAGGGAAGAGGGAAAAGCAGACTCCCCACTGAGCAGGGAGCCAGAGCTGGGGCTTGAGCCTAGGACCCTGGGATCATGACCTGAACTGAATGCAGATGCTTAACCAACTGAACCACTCAGGTGCCCCTTTATTTTATTTTATTTTATTTTTTTAAATTTTATTTCTTTACGTAATCTCTACACCCAAGATGGGGCTTGAACCCACAGCCCCAAGATTAAGAGTTGCATGCTTCACCACTGGAGCAAGTCAGGTGCCCCTCAACTATATTGTTTTGAATCATCTTTTATATCTAGGCATGTATTATTACCACGTATGATTTTGAATGTTTTTGACATTTTTGCAAAGTAGACCTTGGAGTCCATGTTTTAATCCTCAGTTTTTAAGATATCAAACAGAAGAATGGAAACATTAAGTGATATGCCCGTGGTTGCATCCAGCTTGGAAGTGATTGAGCTGAACTGGCACATATTCCTGACTGACCTCGAGGTCTACACATTTCTGCCCTACCAAAATGCCTCATGGTTTCATCTTCTGAAGACATGGTTCTTTAAAAGTAATCCTTGGTTAAAGGAAGCAGAGAAATAGAATTACAAGCTGACAAAGTTCAGTTCAAAACAATTAGTACTGTTGGGACAATTCATTATTAAATGAGTTGGAATGCATAATTTGTAATTATTCCTGGGAATATGGTCACATGATGAGAATGTCAGCCTAGCTTTTGTCAATATGATAAATGAAATAAGTACCAGCTACTCATTAGTGAATTAAATGTTTTCAAATTTATAAAAAAATTATATGTTTCTTATCCAGAATGAAGACTAGCAGTGACAAGGCAGCCTTGCACCTCTTCTGACCCTACCGGGGATGCTTCTAATGTTTTAATGAGATGCTTAACGCACATTTCTATTTGATTGCTCTCATTAGAATGCAGAATTTTTTCTCTATGTAATTTGCTGAAAGTATTTTTTAAAAAGCCATTTTTTTATGTCTAATAAAATGGTCATATTAAATATTTTTTATTGTAAAACATCACATATAGAAAAGAAAGTCTATAAAATATATATGCACATTCCAGAGAACAATATTGAAATTAATTGTCTTGCATGAATCCATTTTTCAGGTAAAGAAATGTCTCTTAGAACCTCACCAAGAAGGGCACCTGGGTGGCTCCTTGGGTTAATCACCTGCCTTCTGCTCAGGTCATGATATCAGGGTCCGGGAACACAGTCCCAAGTTGCTGGGCTCCCTGCTCAGCAGGGAATGTGCTTATCCTTCTTCCTCTGCCCCTCCTCCCTGCTCGTACAGGCACTTTCTCTCTCTCAAATAAATAAGTAAAATGTTGTGTTTTTTTTTTTTAGTAAAATGCTTAAAAAAAAAAAAATAGAAGAACAAGAAGCCCTCTGAAGAGTGCCTGGTTAGTTCAGTTTGACTTTTGCTCAGGGCTTTGGCCCTCAGTGGGGCTCTGCACTCAGCGGGAAGTCTGCTTCTCTCTCCCTCTGCTCCTCCCCCTCCTTCTGCTTCTCCCTTTCCCTCTGTGTTCTCCTCTCCCCCTGCTTGTGTGCTCTCTCAGATAAATAAATTTTAAAGACCTTAAAAAAAAAAAAAAAAGGAGGCTACCGAGATTTCCCTCCTTTCTCCCCAGAGGTCATTACTATCCTAACACTTGTGTTAATGGTTTGCTTTTCTTTATGATTTCACCATCTATGTAAATATCTTAAGAATATACAATTTCATTTTGCCTATACTTGAATTTGATAAATGGAACTACTGTATCCCATTATTCTTCTGTGACTTCCTTTTTTGGGGTCCAACATTGTGAGATTCATCCATGTCTTTGCACGGTAGCTGTAGTCCATTCATCGCTGAACAGCATTCCACTGCATGCCCGTGCCGCTGGGTGTTCATTCATCCTCCTGCTCGTGTTCATCTGGGCTGGTTCCAGTTTGGGACTATTATAAACATTGTGCAACAAATAGTTTTGTATATACCCTGAGAGGGGGGAGGAGGGTTGGGTGAGCCTGGCGGTGGATATTAAGGAGCCTGGCGGTAGATATTAAGGAGGGCACGTATTGCATGGAGCACGGGTGTGGTGCATAAACAGTGAATCTTGGAACACTGAGAAAATTAAAAATAAAACAAAAAATCACTTATGTTGACATTTCCCCCCTGTGGTGACCATGGAAGTAGTCTTTCCATAGTGCAAATTTGTTGTTGTTGTTTTTTTTTCAATCTATGATTTTTACCTTTAGATGAATTTTTGGCAAGACTTCAGCCCTTCCAAAATTCCTATCAGTTTTCTCACTGATGTTCAAAGCCACTCTCCTCCCTTACAGATTGCCAGATGGTCTTCCCTGACTCAAATCCTCAAATCTCTTCTTCCTTCCCAACAACCACAGATACAATACATCGTATGCTCCTCTAATTTGGAACTTTCTACATCACACAGACTTCTTACGTTGTCACAGCAGGCTACATAATTGGCATGGCCCAGTATAAACAGAAAATGTGGGGCCCTTTTCCCAAAAGCAGGAGAAGCATATAGCTTTTCCTTTCTTCCACAGTCTCTCTCTCTAGTTGTTACAGTGTTTTTCAGTTGCCACTTAATGTTGTAAGCAAAGAAAAATGAAAAATTTTTTGTCTTTTTTTTTTAGATTTTATTTATTTATTTGACAGAGAGAGAGAGATCATAAGTAGGCAGGGAGTGGGGGGAGAAGCAGGCTCCCCGCTGAGCAGAGAGCTCGATGGGGGGCTCGATCCCAGGACCTGGAGATCATGACCTGAGCCGAAGGCAATGGCTTAATCCACTGAGCTACCCAGGCGCCCTGTATCGTCAGGTTTTATCATTCATCTTTATATTGTGTGATGCTGGTTTTACAAATGTATAAGAGCAGTTATCTTACATGCATAATCACTGAAATTGCACAATTTTTATTTTGTAGTTCATACACACATATGCATTTGGTTTTCCTCAGGATAGTGAAAAGACTTCACAGAACTAACTCAACTGTTTTTCTTTCCCTTTTTGACACTCGTGCATTCTACCAACACTTCCTGTCTTCATCTACTGATGGGGATGGAAAGGCTGAAATTAAGAACCGTGAGCTATTCTTTATATCCTTTCCTTTTGAAGTCATCATGTCCAGCTTAGGTGGTTCACTAAGACAGAAAAGTAAGGGTAAGAAAAGCTATGTTTCTTAGAATACCATTGTCTGCTAAGTTCTTTATAGATTCTGGACACTAGTCCTTTATCTGATATGTCATTTGCAAATATCTTCTCCCATTCTGTCAGTTGTCTTTTGATTTTGTTAACTGTTTCCTTTGCTGTGCAAAAGCTTTTGATCTTGATGAAATCCCAATAGTTCATTTTTTGCCCTTGCTTCCCTTGCCTTTTGCGTTGTTCCTAGGAAGATGTTGCTGCGGTTCCTTTCTTCGTTTGAGGCAAGTTCTGGTTGGAACAGGCACATGATCTCTAACAGTCCCCACTCACCCAGTTGAAGATCAACACACTTATTTTTTACTTGCTTTGAGTCTTGATGAACTTCCACCTATTGTGGGCCTGCCAGATTTCTGTGCTCATCAGAGGAATGCTGTAGGCAAATGGAGCAGCAATGGTAGCTACCTACTGTGTGTTGTGAGTGTCTCCTCTGCTCAGCCACGTGACACATTATCCATTGGCCTTTACTCCTAGACACAAGTTCAAAGATAAAATTATTCAGAATTTCAGGACAGTGGGAGCACAATATTAAACTAAGCAGCAGGGGGTTAGGCTTCTGAGCACGGGACCGGAAAGTGGGTTACATGCCCATTACACTGACCCTGGGCTACTATTTGCCTCTGGACTTTTGTGCATTCTATTCTTACTGCTGCTTCTCACATCTTCTGTTCCGCCTCTGCTTCCCCTGCTAACTCCTATGTATCCCTCAAGCCCTGGTGTAGACCCTAATGTCTCTGGAAAGCCTCTCCTGAGTTTTCTCGATGAGGTTTTGTGCTGGTCTTCTGTGTTGTAATAGAATTCTTGGCTTTTCTCTATTATTTTATTGTAATTCATTATCAACTGTATTGCATTAAAATGATATGTATCTTCATTTAGATCAAGCTTTCCTTGTGAGCAGGAACTTTGTCTCATTCATGGTTGCCACTTAATGTTGTAAGTGGCAACTAGCCCAGTTCTTGACACATATTAGGTGCTGAATAAATATTCTTAAATATCTCAATGAATGAATACATTGGGCAATTCTTTTCTTTCTTTTCTTTTTTAAAAGATTTTATTTATTTGACAGAGAGATCACAAGTAGGCAGAAAGGCAGGCAGAGAGAGAGGAAGAAGCAGGCTCCCTGCTGAGCAGAGAGCTCAATGTGGGGCTCAATCCCAGGACCCTGAGATCATGACCTGAGCCAAAGGCAGAGGCTTAACTCACTGAGCCACCCAGGTGCCCCAAGCAATCCTTTTTTAAAAGATTTAATTTTTTATTACAGAGAGAATGAGCAGGATGGGGGAGGGGCAGAGGGAGAGGGAGAAGCAGACTCCCAGAGCAGGGAGCTCATCACTGGACTTGATCCCAAGAACCTGGGATCATGACATGAGCCAAAGGCAGATCCTTAACTGACAGAGCCACCCAGACACCCCGAGCAATTCTTTCATTATAAGTTGTTCTAATTTAATGTTATCATGGGGCTACTGAGATGTGTAAGGTTTTGTTTTGTTTTGTTTTGTTTTAACCTTTACATGAAATGTTGTCTGTCTGTTAGTCTTCTGATTTTATCTGTTTCTTCCCAAACATTGAACTCCTATCTGCTATCTTTCTTTCTTTGTTCCTTCCTTCCTTCCTTCCTTCCTTCCTTCCTTCCTTCCTTCCTTCCTTTCTTTCTTTCTTTCTTTCTTTCTTTCTTTCTTTCTTTCTTTCTTTTCTTTCGTCTGCTATTTCTTGTAGAAGTTGGTGTGTTGGCTTTTCTCCTGCTTCCAATATGTTGAGGGCTTGGGAAGTAGATGTTACACTCGATAGGGTTTTGCAGTAAAAGAAGAGTAAGTGGATACAGAATGGAGCACGAGTTGCTTCTCTGAAAAAGTGCATGGAGTGTAGTAGGTGAACTATATTGGCTGCTCAGTCACATTGCAGCATATTCCCCAGTTCTCATCTATGTTTGGAATATGTGACGTGTTACTGGGTTCTCCATTGCTGTTTCCAACTCTGCTCTCCATACTTAGTTCCCCTGGACATGTGTCATTGCAGACTGCACCTGTCACTCCCTCTGCATCCTGGTATGCCCTGTACATTCTGGTTGGAGCCCTTTTGGGGCCAATCCATGGGAAAGGAAGCCTACTTACCTGTACTTATCCTCCTGGTTCCATTTCTTCCTCTGTGTCTCAAGCAGCAAAGTTTCTTGTGAGTTTTGAAACTAGTTTGAGATAGCAGAGACCTCCTGTAGGATTGTGGTGTGATGCCACCTGGAGGGCCCCTCCCCTCTTGGCCCTGTGCTTCCTGGCAGCCATTCTTCCTTTCCCCCAGCATTCCCCTCACTGATCCATCTTGTCTAATAGCTCAGCCCCTAAACCTGCAACCTGTGCTATACTTGAGAATGATGAGTCAGCTGAAAAACCATCCTTATCAGTGAAGATTCCTCAGGTGCCAACCCTGTTTCTCCATCTCACCCTGATTTTTAGAAGAACCCCAAATCCTTTTATTTAAAAATCCTTTTCCTGCATAATCAGTCAGCAATAGAATCTTGTAACCAATAGCCTAGACCACAGAGAAAGATCTTCTGGTCCCTGTTTTTCCTCTCTCTTTTCTTTCCACTCCTTGCTCACAGAACATTAATTTTTCCAGCAAAACCACACTCTTTCAGAGAATTTTGAGGTGTGTCCTGCTGGTTTTGCCATGTCTGTTTCTGAGACTGGTTGTCATTCTCAGGATCTAGCCTCCTGTTGCAGACCAAGCTTCCCAGCCTGAGCAAATTCACCTTTAACTCCCTAGTGAATATCAAACGTATCTCGCACCTCTCCCTTTTATTCCACATAAAGAATTCACACTTGTCATCTGAACTTTGAGGTCAGAATTCTGGATCTGTCATGAGCCAATCTAGTTTCTCTAGTGCAATCTCCTTGTTCAGTAGAGTATACTTAGTATGTAGCTGTTGATACCTACTGTGTAACAAGAACTGTCTAAGGACTGAGATTTCAGCAAAGAACTAAGCATACAAATTTCCTGTTCTATTCCAACTTATATCTTAGTAACATGTTTATTAGTTATATATTTAGTTAATATGTATATATAATTAATACATGTCATTGTGTTTTATAATATATGACTTGTTTATTATAGAATGATATATTATGTATAATATATAATATGTATACTGTAAATGAATAAGTATAGAGTGTGGCCAATGGAGACAGAGGTATGGAAAGAAACATTGAGAGAGAGGGGAGGGAACAAGGATGGCCAGGGGAGGATAGGGGAGCAGATTCGCCTTATACAGGGATTGGCAATGTGCCATTTGAACAGAGGCATGAAGGGAGTGATGGTCTACATGGGGAAGAGTATTTTAGGTAGAGGGAACAGCCAGAACACTAGTCCTGAGATAGGGTTGCTTGTTGCAGTGATTAAGTTTGACCTATAAATTATCTAGAATATTTCTCAATCTGTAAATATTTCTAAAACATTTTGTCACAGACTTTTAAAACCAGAAATGTCGTCCTTTCACACAGCTTATCTAGAGGCAGAACTAATGTGTCCTCTTAGGGTTTTCGAAGGTGTTGGGCTTGAGCTTAGACTGCTTTGTTTTCTGTGTCACCCAACTTGAGACTTGAGGACATATTTCTGGGATTCCAACCTTATCAGGTCTCTTGGAGGGTCGTCTTCAATTGCTCCACTTGGTGGAGGAGGTGCTGGGCATTTCTGTACTGCATGAGTCAGATTTGACCTCACTGGGGTATTGGAAGGAGGACAGGGTTAGGATTTGAGTATTTATTCCCTTCTAGGCAGCCATGATGACTGAGGAGGACAATACGGCACTCTGCCAAAAACCAGAGCTCTTGATGCTGACTGTTGTGTTCTGCCACGTATAGCCAGCTCGTTGTATGTCTGATACAAGACCACAGAGTCTTGGTGAATATGAGTACTTTGGCCTGTAAATCATGTACAATCATGTTATACTGAATAAGCCCGAAAGACATATTTGACTCAAAGGACACTGGTGGACATGAGGCTGGGGGACATTCCGTCTTTTTAGTCAGGGTTCATGTAAATATATTTAACAATAAAAAAGGCACAATCACCTGCCTTTCAAGGGTACCTTTTAGATGGACTGTGACAGATGTTAATTCTTCAGTTGTTGGATTTTGAGGAGAAGGGAGGGTGACCAGAGGAAAGAGCTAGGGCAATGGCTATTTATGTAACAAGTTCGTCAGCTCTGCTTTTAATGACCTTGATGAGACAGCTACCGAATTCACAGTACGACGATTGTCCAGAGAATGTACAAAGGGTGGGGATGAAGGGCAACTTGTGGGCCACCCCAGAATTATGCCTATTGTACCTTAAGACTTGTTCTGAGGAGTAAATGAGTAATGCATGTCACATACTTAGCACAGGTTTTGTAGCCAATGTTATCGTTATTGTTATTTTTATCATTAAGTTATTAATTTCTTTGAGCCTTGATATTTTCATCTGTGAAATGGACATGAAAATGACAGAGATATTATAAGGATTAAATGCAGTATGTAAGTGAATGTGCTTTTAAAGTTGTGAAGACTTACCCCAATGTTAATCATATCAGTCTTCACGTAGGGCAGAAGGTGAATGGAGGGAGAGAAACAATGTCTTCAAGGCTAGGGGAGCTGACATACATTTCTGGAAAATATGACTTTAGCTTGGACTGAGTGAGCCAGTGGGGAAAGGAGGACGGGGGAAAGCTTACCATGTAACTTGGTCTAAACGAGTTATTTATCTACTACATCTCTATCTATGTTCTTTCCATTAGCTTGTGACAAGGAACACATTATTTTGCTTTACTATATGTTTTTAAATAATAGTAAGTCAATTTTAATTTTATAACTAAAGAAAATAAAGTCTTAATTTAAAAAGTCTTTAAACTGCAAAGGAAAACCATTTTTTAATTTATAACCAGTACACAAAAGCAGATGTGGGCCAGCTGTCATCATTGTGATGTTAGGATATGACAACAAAATGGTGGCCACACTTGGTGCTCAACATACACATAAGATAAATACCATGATTACAGATAATCGTTGGGCATGGGAGGATTGTAAATATAAGTACAAACACAAGTACTGAATTACATGGCTGTCTTGCTAATAAGGCAACTAATTATCCATATGACTGAAAATATTCTTTTTTTTTTTTTCAAAAAGATTTTATTTAACAGAGAGAGAGAGGGGAAAGCAGGCTCCCTGCCGAGCAGAGAGCCCCATGCGGGGCTTGATCTCAGGACCTTGAGATCATGACCAGAGGCTTCACCCACTGAACCACCCAGGCGCCCCAAGATCATGACTAAAATAAGGTGACAACACTAACTTTCTCATAGAAAGTTACCCTTAGGTGCCTTGGGAATGTATCTGTGAGTTCAAGTTTGAGAAACACGGATTCAGTCTAACTTATTTGCTGATACTGCTGGGAAAATGTCTGTTTCCATGTGGGACCAGGGATATTAACCTTGGCTTTGTTTTTTTTCTTTATCTCAGAGGTTGGTTGGTTGGTTTGGAGACACTGGAACTCTGGAATACTTGTTTTATTTTAAATGCATATACTTGATCAAGTGTCTGATGATGTAGCCACACTCCCCTCGACAGTGGACACCCTCGGGCAACCTCAGTTTTCAGAGCTCAGCTGTGAAGCATGAGGTTTGCTGTGTGGTTAAAAGATGACTTGAAGTCTACATACTAAAGCTTGGAGACTTTCCTCAGGGGGAAACACTTAAACATCTTAGATTCTCCTTCTGGTACTATTACACTGTCCTCTCTCTCTCTCTCTCTCTCTCCCCTGTGTCCTCTTTCCCCCTCTTCTTCTGGAGCCCCGCTATTGATTTACTATGCAGAAATCAGAATCCAAGTTAACTCTTTGGACTTGGTTATGTGTAATCCTCCTACAGCACAGCACTGTGTAGGTGAAGGGCACGTGTTTGGGATCATGGTTGAGTTCAACTCCAGGCTTGTCCACTTAAGTTGCTTCCAAAATCTAATGCTGTACTGTACTGTGGTTAACTGAAGGTAATACAAAAAATTGCTTAGTCACTGTAGGCAAAGTTACCTAACTTCTTTGAGCTGCAGTGTCCACGTAACAGGGAGAGTGGTAAAACCTACCTCCTAGGATTGAGATAATAAACTGAATAAAACATGTAGAACAGCTAGAAGAGTGTCTGGCATATAGTAAGCATTCAATAAATATTTACTCTTCTTATGCTTTGCAGAATCCGAGATGTGAATTTATCTAAAGGGTGCAAAGAAGAACTCACACCCTTAGCATAAGAGACAGATACATCATCCCTATTGCCAAGCTGTGTTTCAGAATGAGCTGGCTCACACATTTAATAGACAAGTATATGTTTAGGAAAGGGCATTTAGACAGAGGTACTTGTTAAAGTTTCTGTTGATTTTATTTTTGGTGATCTCTTGTCCCTATTATTCTTCTTAGATTGTTTGGAGGTAGAGTGGAGAACCTTGAACTTCTTGTCCACAGTAGCTCCAATTACAATCCAACTGGTTTGGAATAGGCTCTTGTTAGGCATAGTTTTATTATCCTTTAAATCAGCCAGGGTTGAGAATCACTGAGTTACATGATCTATACATTCAGATCATTATTAGCAAAACTGACATTACCTTTCTCTACCTAAGTCTTTTCATCTGTAACATAGAAACATTGGATGAAATACTTTCTAATTTTTCAGTTCAAGTACTCTAAATTTGGCTAACAACCATTACTCTTCCATGCATGAACATTAAAAAAAAAACCCTTAAAAATTATATAAGCAGTTCAGTTTCACTGTAAAAAAATTAGAAATAAAGATTAGCAGAATAGGGGGAAAAGCCACTTACTGACATTTTTATAAGCTTTCCATACTTTCAGAGTGAATATATGTGTGTATATTAAATTTAACATTATTATTATTAGTTGTTTGAAAGACCATTTTTTTAAAAAGATTTTATTTATTTATTTGACAGAGATCACAAGTAGGCAGAGAGGCAGGCAGAGAGAGAGGAAGGGAAGCAGGCTCCCTGTTGAGCAGAGAGCCTGATGTGGGGCTAGATCCCAGGACCCTGGAATCATGACCTGAGCTGAAGGCAGAGGCTTTAACCCACTGAGCCACCCAGGTGCCCCTGAAAGACCATTTTTTAAAAAGATTTTATTTTTATTTTTTTGACAGACAGAGATCACAAGTAGGCAGAGATGCAGGCAGAGAGAGAGGGGGAAGCAGGCTCCCCGCTGAGCAGAGAGCCAGATGCGGGGCTCGATCCCAGGACCCCGAGATCATGACCTGAGCCGAAGGCAGAGGCTTAACCCACTGAGCCACCCAGGCGCCCCTTGAAAGACAATTTTAAAAATATTTATTTATTTATTTTTAAGGGAAGGGAGAAACAGAAAGAGAGGAGAGTAAGAAACGCAAGCAGACTCCAGGCTGAACATGGAGCCCCAGGTGGGGCTTCATCTCACCACCTATGAGATCATGACTGACATCAGAAGTAGGATGCTTAAGTGACTAAGCCAACCACCCACCCCAAGAGACATTTTTAACAATACCTCTCTGATATATTAGCTGAAAAATTGAGTAGAATAACATATCAATAGTTCACCTTTCACTGTCGGTAGGAATATAAATTGGTGCAGCCGTGTGGAAAAGAGTATGAAGGGTCTTCAAAAAACTAAAAATAGAGTTGGGTGAGCCTGGTGGTGGGTATTATAGAGGGTATATATTGCATGGAGCACTGGGTTTAGTGCATAAACAATGAATTCTGGAACACTGCAAAGAAATTAAAAAATAAAAAAAAAAGAAAAAATAACCCAATGGAAAAAAATTAAAAATAGAAATACCATGTCATTCAGATATTCTAATTTTGGGAATATGTCAAAAAGAAGCAGTAACACTAACTTGAAAAGATATCTGCACTCCTATGTTTATAGCAGCATTATTCACGAGAGCCATGACCTGGAAACAACCTAAGTATCTATGGATGAATGAATGGATAAAAAATGTGGTACATACTGTATAATCATGTGTAATGCTACTTGGCTATTAAAAAGAAGGAAATCCTGCCCTTTGCAACAATATGGATTCAACTAACGGCATTATGGTAAGTGAAATAAATCAGACAGAGAAAGATAAATACTATGTGATCTCATTTATATGTGGAATTGTAAAAAACCAACCAACCAACCAACCAACCAACCAATCAACCAACCAACCAAACAACCAACCAAAAATAAACTCAAAGATACATAGAGAACAGATAGCTAGTTGCGGGGGGGGGGGTCAGTGGGGATACGGATGGGTGAAATGGGTAAAGGTAGTCAAACGGTACACATTTTCAGTTATAAAATAAGTAAGTCCTGGGGATGTAGTACATAGCATGTTGACTATAATTAATACTAGTATGTTTATATTTGAAAGTTGCTAAAAGAGTAGATGTTAAAAGTTTTCATCACAAGAAAAAACATTTATAACTGTGTGTGGTGATGGATGTTAACAAGATTTGTGATGATCACTTTGCAATGTAAACAAATATTGAATCTGTATGTTGTACACCTGAAACTAATATAATGGTACATGTTAATATACTCCAATTTTAAAAAGTCCCTCTCACAAATAGTTTATCTTGTTATATATATATTTTTAAAGATTTTATTTATTTATTTGACAGAGAGAGATCACAAGTAGGCAGAGAGGCAGGCAGAGAGAGAGAGGAGGAAGCAGGCTCCCTCCTGAGCAGAGAGCCTGATGCGGGACCCGATCCCAGGACCCTGTGATTATGACCTGAGCCGAAGGCAGCGGCTTAACCCACTGAGCCACCCAGGCGCCCCTATCTTGTTATTTTTAATGTCAATTTTCCTCCAAAGACTCAAGGTCATCCAGTGCCTACCTAATAGTAACTTATATTTGTAATTATTTGGTTTAGTATAAATCAAAGCAAATGATTTGCAGCTTTATAAATTATATCTTTTTTTTTTCACCCTCATTTATCACATGCTTTTGTTTCCTTGAGGATAAAGATACCACCTTGACTGTATTCCTCATCTTACACATTTGGATTTTCTCTCCTCACACACACTCTACTATGTGAGTTTCTGGCTAATGTACTGCAGGTAGAATTTCATTCTTCTGTGCATTTTCTAAATGGGTGAGAATGGTTACTCTGAATTTCAGAGGTGTTTCAATCTGTAATCAAATTGCTGTACATGAGGCAAGATTGGTGAAGCTTTGAGAGATCTAATTTAACTCTACTTTATGAAAAAGGAGTATCATACACTTTATAATGGTTTGAGGCCTCAGATACATCAAGGGAGTTCACAAGTGTTTATTCACAAAACCCATTGGAGTGGAATTATGAACATTATCTCTTACAGTATTTTCTTTTTCTTTTTCTTTCCTGTTTGATCACCATCTAGTATGCAATTCTCACAGGAAGACACCTTCTACCAAAACCTGGCATATTGGATTGCATTGTTTTCTGGGCTATTATTCTTCTCACTACTTCTCTCTTTTTACACATAGATCAGTTTTGAAAACTTACTTTTAAAAGTCACTTAGGGGGCACCGGGTGGCTCAGTGGGTTAACGCCTCTGCCTTCAGCTCAGGTCATGATCCCAGGGTCCTGGGATCAAACCCCGCATTGGGCTCTCTGCTCAGTGGGGAGCCTGCTTCCTCCTCTCTCTCTGCCTGCCTCTCTGCTTACTTGTGATCTCTGTCAAATAAATAAATAAAATCTTTAAAAAAAACTTTAAAAGCCAGTTAGCTCTTTGATTAAAAGGTCATATAGTAGTGCCATCTGTCCTAGATGACATATTTTTTTCCCCTTCAGTGCCTACCTAGGGACTTGCAAACATTATTTGAGTTTAAGTTAGGGGTCTGGACTAGAATTCATGTAATTTTACTTCACCATTTGGCACAGTCATCAACAGAGATCTTGTAGGTACCGTTGTAAAAGATAATCATTTACCAGTTTAAGGAGACCACTGTGTTCTTGACTCCTGTCATTTGTTAGCATGTTGATTTGATGAGGAAAGCCCTTGCTAGGAAGTGTTATAATGTAAAAATCATACATTCTTAGCAAACAAATATCTATCAAGAGCCAGTGAGTATTAAATACGAGATGAAGATGCCTTTTTATCTCATGCTAATTGACAATGAAAAAACTTGATATAAAAAATAAAATTATAGTTAACAATCCAAATGTAACTAGAACCCCAGTTTCAAGAAATATATCACTTCCTTTTAATTTTTTAAAAATTTAAAAATTTATTTTTTAAATAATTTTTTATTATGTTATGTCACTTCCTTTTTCAGATGCTGTTCACAAGGCTGTGCTATTTATATATTTTTTTCCTCGCTTATTTATTTATTTTATGGATCACTTAAATCATCGTTTATGCCATCCACATGACCACAGCTTCTCTTATTGAGGTCGCCAATCATGTCCACCTTGCTAAATCCACCGGGAAATTCTAAGTCTTCATCTCATCTTTTCAGCTGTGTTTGGCAGAGTTGATCATTCCTCACTCTAGAATACTTTTTTCATTTGATTTCCAAGATGCCACATTCTGCTGGCTCTCCTCCTGTCTCATCGACCACATTTTTTCAGTTTCTTTTTGCTACTCCTGTCTTCCCAGTCTTTCAGTTTAGAGTTCCTCATGGTAAAATCCTTGAGCTGCTTCTCTTCATTAAACTCCATTTACCTCATTAATAGTTTTATCCAGTTACATACTTTCAAGTGCCCACCATATACTTACAATTCCTAGATTTATATCTCTACTCTAGACTTCTCTCCTGAACACCTGGCATAACCATCTATTATCTCAGCTACTTGGAAGTCTAGTAGACCTGTTCAAATAAAACTCCTGATTTACCACCTCCATTTACCATCTTACTTTGTTCCTCTCATGGTTTTCTGTCTCAGTGAATAGATTTCCATCTTTCTAGTTGCTCAGTCAAAAATCTTCAGTTATCCTTGAACTCTTTGTTTCTCGTGTACACTATATATAATCCCTCAACAAACCTCATTGCTCTATCTTAAAAATATGTACTTTTCTGACCACTTGTTACCTAGTCCATAACACTAGTATTTCTTGCTTAGACTATTGCAGTAGGCTCCCAACTCATCTTATTCCCCTACTTTACTCTTAACACAGGAATGATCTTTCTGTTAAAGCATTAAGTCAGATCATGGAGATTTTGTTTGTTTGTTTATTATCTGACAGAGAGAGAGAGAGAGAAAGTGGGGGATAGGGCAGAGGGACAAAGGGAGAGAGAATCTCAGGCACACCCTTTGTTGAGTGCAGAGCTTGATGAGGGGCTCATCTCATGACCCTGAGATCATGATTTGAGTCAAAATCAGGAGTTGGACGCTTAACTGACTAAGCCACCCAGGAACCCCAGATCATGGTGCTTTTACAAAGAACTGTGCAATGGCTTTCCCATTACCCTCAGAGTGAAATTTCAGTGAAAGTTATAATAGGCAGCAAGGCCCTGTGTGACCTGACCCCCATCATCTCTAAGGCCTCATCTCTTACTCTTCTACTCTCACCCTTCCTGACCCTGCCCTCTACTCCTCATCCATCACTCTGGTTTCCTTGTTGTTCCTGAGTAGTTGGGCATGATCCCTCCTCAGTGCATTCTTTCTTCCTTTTTTTTTTTTCCTGCAAGATTTATTTATTTACTTGAGAGAGAGTGAGAGTCCAAGAAGGAGGGGCAGGAGGAGAGGGAGAAAGACTCTCAAGCAGACTCTGCTCTGACTTGGGGGCTCCGTCTTCACACCCTGAGATCATGACCTGAGCTGAAACCAAGCGTTGATCACGTACCTGACTGTGCCATGCAGGTGCCCCTCCTCAGTGCCTTCTTACTTCTCATTCCTCTGCCTGGATTGCTTTTCCTCAGACATCCACACAGACCTCTCTCTTACATCTTTCAAGTCTTTTCTCCAGTGCCACATTGTCCTTCAGACCTTCCCTGACCACACCCTTCAACACTTAATGTACTCTCTGCTTGATGCCATGGCATTACATCCTACTTTCATGTTTTGATTTTCTCTGTAATATTTCCTTTAGCCTTTAAACATAGTTATATTTAATTCATTCCTTTTGTCCAGTACCTGTTTCCCCATATGTAAACTCTATGAGAGCAGAGAATTTTTTCCGCTTGACCTAGCCCCAGTACCTGAAACCATGCATAGCAAATGGTAGGTTCCCAATAAGGGTTTACTTGAATGAATGAATGAATGAATGAATATGGCATAAGTATGAATAAGTGCGAATAATGGGCTAGAAATAAAAGTACTTTTTAGAAAAATGGAAATTCATTTTCAAAGGTGTCATCTAGGATTGAGGATGAAGGGAGACAGAAAACAAAAGTATTTCAAAGATCTCATTTTATTGGCAGCAGTCACAAGTCAGGGACTTAAACAACATTGGAACAAATGGAAATGTGTGCCTTTTTACTGGATTGAAAAACAATATCATAAAAGGTCAATTCTCACAAAATTAACAAATGCATTTGAGGCAATCCCAAATAGAATGCCAAAGGAATCTGGGTGGTGGGAGAATTGGAAGATTGAATAAAATGACTTAATTTTTAAAGGAAAAATAAATGCTCCAAACCCCAAAAGTAAATATATTGGGGGAAAGAAAAGGATAGTAAAGGAGGACTTGCTCTAATAGATATCAAATGCTGACCTAGGAATACATAAATAGATTCATGAGACAGAATAGGGCAGAACAGAATCTAAAAATATATCCCAGTATATGTGAGAATTAATAAATAGGAAACGAATAGATATCTCAATTCAGTGTGAAAGACTGAATTATGTAATAAATGGTGTTTGTGTAACTGGCTGTTAATATAAAAAAGGAAATGTGTGCTCCCACTTTTATCCCCACATTAAACCATAAAATAATTTCAATAGATTAAAAGCTTTCTGTAAACATTTTAATATCGTGGAAGAAAATCTAGGTAATTCTGAAAAATCTAGGTGCTGGAGACATCTTATCCATGACTGGAAACCTGGAAACTGTTAAATAATAGACAGAATTTCAGATTATATCAATAGGGCAAAAAATATTATAAACTAAGTCAAAATACAAATGAAAGCCTTGAGAAAATATTTATAATACAGACAGCAGACAGAGGGATAATGCTTATAAAATTCAAAGACCCCTTACAAATTAAAACCAATTGTCAAAAGACCTCAGTAGAGATAAAATCAAAAGACATGAACAATTCACAGAACAGAAAATTCAGATGGGTAGCAAGGCTGTGAAAAGATTCTCACAGCAATGCAAGTTAAAACAACACCAAGATATCATTTTAGAACTCTTAGACAGATGGACATGAAAAAGGCATTGCTGGTGAGGATGTGGGGCAAAGGCTTCTCACATTCACAGCAGGTGCAAATAGGAATTGTTGCAGCATTTTGGCAATATAACATCTAGCAACAGTTTTAAAATCACAAATCCATATACACCCTAACCCAGAAACTTCACTCCAGAAAATGGATCCCTTACAAATAAAATCACCACTACATAAAATACCTGTGCAATCATGTTTATTGTAGCATGGTTTCTTAGTAGAGAAAATCTAGAACCAAAGTGAATGCTATGTGACCTTTAATAGAGTTTTTTTGTTTTGTTTTTTGTTTGTTTGTATCATGCAAGAGAATGGACTTTTCTGCAATCATGACCCAGAATGAATTAGACTTACCTCTTCTGATTGATTTGG
The DNA here is from genome assembly GCF_009829155.1 of Mustela erminea. Classification (NCBI taxonomy): domain Eukaryota; kingdom Metazoa; phylum Chordata; class Mammalia; order Carnivora; family Mustelidae; genus Mustela; species Mustela erminea. The sequence goes on from NC_045617.1 coordinate 43,258,602, forward strand.
AGGGATTTTCATGAGATAACATGAGTGAGAAAAGGAAGTTGCCAAAGACTGCATAAAATAATCCAGTTTTTAAAGAACAGTCACCGAGTCCTGTGTGTGCACACGATTAATGGAGTTTTCACATGCTTATGGACGAAAGAAGACAATTATGGTAGACGAGATTGTTCACATGGGTTGCCTGAGGCAAAAAGGAGAGTAGAATAGAGAGGGAGAACTGAACGAAGGTTAACATAAAATAAAAGTATGTTGATACAGTTACACTTGTGGTTGGTGGGTGGCAAGCTCTGAGGTACAAATTTATACTCCTAAATCATGTTTGGGGACAGCATAGAGAATATCCACCTCTTTATGGAGCGCTATTTTACCAACCTGTTTTCTTTCTTTCTTACCCACTCAACTACAGCAAAGCCCCTGAGTGAACTCTTCTGTATCATGATCAATAATCACTTACTTGCTCCTGGAAACAATGGATTTTTTCTTCTGTTTGTTCCTGGGTACTTTTCCACATGCAATAAACTCAGCTAACATATGGTTCCATTGATTTAGAGTGTTGAAGCTCAGCGACTGAGGGTACATAAGGAAAATATCAGTAAGGGTCAGGTCTAATATACTGCCTGGGTTTATTTGTAGTGCAAATCAACTGTTTTTGGTTTGTCTTTATGGACCAAGCACACCAGTTAAATGGGAATTATAGCCATAAAACCAAGGGTTTCCCAGTTTCCTTATTACTACTTCTGTTGTTACAGGGTAGGTACTGGTTAAGAATGTAGTTGTTGGCAAAACTCTTCTTTGGTCCAAATCCTGAATTAAATATTTATAGGCTGTATGATCACAGGCAAGTTATCTTGACTTTTTAGCCTCAGTTTTCTTATTTATCTGTGGGGTTGTTCATGAAGATTAAGTGAGATAAGGGATGGAGACACATAATATGGTGTTGGTAGCTATGGAAAGTTTGGAGGAGTTTATACTTGCTGTAATAAATTCACACCCATCCCAAAAAGTTGCTTTTCCATCAACCTAATTACTGGATTCTGAATAAAGGGGTTATAATTATTCATCACTTGTTAAGTGTCCTGAGGGATTGAGTTCACTTTCTGTGTAATGTGAAACCATGGAACATACCAGGCCTTCTCTTTTCCTCTAACTCTGAAAGGTGTTCTCTCATGAAAAAGGTTCACTAGGTTATTTATTTTTATAATGTGAACTCAAGCCTGGGATCACGTACAGCCCAGGTTGCTATCTAAGTGACAGGAAGTTAGAGTGTTTTAATAGTAGAAAAGCCAGGGTGCAATTTTCAACAACTTCCTTTTATCAATGTCAGTATCTGCTTCTAATAATTGTGAAATTAATCTTGGTCTGTTCCTCCCAGGATATAATAAATATTAAATAATATCTAATCATTTGATGATGGAGAAAGAAATCCATTTCTCACTTTTGTAAAGTCTATATCCTCAGTGACTTTTCCTCATCCAGCACACAAGTAATATTATCACTGTTTTAACCTAAAGATTTGAGTCTGTTCGACTTGAGAATGTCAACTCTGTTTTATTTTACCAGGTTTCTAGTTTCAAAAAAAAAAAAAATCCCATATGTAACTGATCTGCCTATCAGATACCTGCATTGTAAAGGGAGTATTTCTTATTTGAGTTCATTTTGGCATGACATGAGAAGAGTTTCTGAAATCCTGGTGGAATACATTCTTCAGAGAAGAAAAGGTACAGTATCTCAATCAAAATTCCCTTAAGCATGTTAAAGCTCCCCGCAAATGCAACAAGAATAAAGATGGCAGAAAAGAAAACTCGACAAGTAATAAAACTGTCTGAAGACTTAACTCTGCAAATGTTACAAGGATCCTCCCTGGGATATTTGTTGTGATGACTCTCCACTTCCGTTGTCAGTTTTTGCCTCCTCATTGGCAGACGAGAAAAATACTTCAGAATAACTTTTGGCCTGAAGAAGTTGGTGGGAAAAACCTATCCAATGTCCTAAAGTGAAGCAAGAATAGTTATCAAGTATGCAAAATTTTAAAATACCATATTTTGTCACAGGAATCAGAAAAAATAGATACCATAACTGTAATTGTAATAGCAGAAAATGGAATGACTTTTATCAGTGACAAATTAATGGTTTATTTTGGATGTGCTACAACTTAGTTTTATCATTCACCCTTTGTTCAATTATGCAATCTCTAACCAATACAAAAACTACAGATATTTGAGGCTTTGATCCATGATTGATCCAAATAACTGTCCAGTTTCTGTTCAGATGGATTGAAATTGAAAGGCTTTTTTTTTGTGGCTATAGGATGCCATAGGCCACCTGCTTTCTGTATTAAAAAAGACAAAGGAAAACTTGTTTTGCTCAAAAGCTTTCATTGTTTCACAAGGCTTCAAATTACTTTCCAAGGAAAGATGCTGTTCTTGTTGTGTGTATTTCAGCTGTTTGGAATACATTGCTTAGATAGGACAGCTGAAAATGAGTCAAACCCAGCTGGTGAAAACTAGTACGCTCCCACACTCCCTTTTATGGACAATCCCTCGGATCTCTGAGTTGGTTTCCGGACACAATCCCATAATCTCACTGTGTAGGAAAAATAAAAGACCTCACAATGACCAGTTTAAACAAGGGATTATATTGGGGCGCCTGGGTGGCTCAGTGGGTTAAAGCCTCTGCCTTCAGCTCAGGTCATGATCTCAGGGTCCTGGGATCGAGCCCCACATCGGGCTCTCTGCTCGGCGGGGGGCCTGCTTCCTCCTCTCTCTCTGCCTGCCTCTCTGCCTACTGGTAATCTGTGTCTGTCAAATAAATAAATAAAATCTTAAAAAAAAAAAAATAAATAAACAAGGGATTATAGGAGTTGAAGTCAAAGCTGAGGGGAATGGTAGACTTTTATTTGGAATCTCATGGTGTGGGGCGCCTGGGTGGCTCAGTGGGTTAAGCCGCTGCCTTCGGCTCAGGTCATGATCTCAGGGTCCTGGGATCGAGTCCCGCATCGGGCTCTCTGCTCAGCAGGGAGCCTGCTTCCCTCTCTCTCTCTCTCTGCCTGCCCCTATGCCTACTTGTGATCTCTGTCTGTCAAATAAACAAATAAAATCTTTAAAAAAAATAAAAATGAAATCTCATGGTGTGTCAGTTAGCTTTTTACTGAATAACAAACCACCTCAAAACTTAGGGGTTTAAAACAAGAACCATTTATTCAGCTCACACTTCTTTGCATCAGCCATTGCAGGGAGAGGAAACATGTATGGCTATTTTCTGAACTTGCTGCATAGGTTTTATTGAGTAAGATTAACCATTGGATCAAGTGGGGAATCCTTGCTGTATAATTTTGGCACAATCCAAAAGCTGTCATTTAAAGAAATATATCAGAGACGGATCAAAGACAAAATTGATGCTGGATTGTAGGCAGTTCTACTTTTAAATTTTTGAGGAACCTCCACACTGCTTGTTAACGATACTGGGATTAAAATAAATAAATAAATAAATAAATAAATAAATAAATAAATAAATAAGACAGGCTTAATGTGAGTAATAGTTATGTCCACATAAAGTCAATGTTTTGTCCAAAACCTTTTGAGAATGCTGCTTGGATTATCAAACTTCAAGGACTTCAGGAAGAGGGAGTTATGAGCTTTCTCTGCCTGGAGTTTCAGGATTGTAAAAGTCTGCATTAGAAAGTGCAGAGAATCTTTGCTTAGGTTCTAGAATGGATATCTTAGGCAATTCAGTGCCATCTATCCTATCCTTTTGTATCTAGAGTTTTAGTGAAAGTATGTATTTTTAGCTTATATGCTTCAAGTGTGTACATAATTATATCATGGATGACTCTTAGTGGAGTGCAGTTGTAGACACAAGTTAGAATAAGAGATGCAATTTGAAAGGGTTGAAAATTATTAATTCACAGAGCCGTAAGAGGCAATTTTTCATCACTGTTTCATGTTGCAGTGAGGCCAGAATGTGACCCCTGTAAGCTTATTCTTTTGGAAAGGGGTAGAAGTTGCTCTTAGGTGATGAATTCTCTGAAAAAAAAAAATACAATCACAACCCCCTGGCCCTGTCCTACCCCATCCCATTCTACCCAAAACTTTGCTTTAGTATTTCAGAAAATTCAAGAGGTTTGCATTTATTTGGTCTTAAGAAAAGAACTAATTTTATCCTTATCATTTAAATAATTCACACCAATATATGTAAGCTAACATTAAATTGTTTTCCCACTTAGTACTTCAAGTATGAACTTTCCTTTCTATATTAAAACTTCCCTGGGTGACGTTCCTTGACTACTGCTCAGTGATTCTTTCCACCTTATTAAAAAAAATTGTCAATTTTCAGACCTCTTTTCTGTTTCTTTCTTGATATCACAGAGTTTTTGCTCCAGAATTGATTTGAGATGTCAAGCATGAATAAAATGCCAGATGCGGCACAGCCTCAGTAATTAACATTACTTGGAAAGATTGATTTGAAGGAGCGAGAGGTTTGAACTTGAGGTACTTTGAAGAGAAAAATATTTACCGCATTGTGTTTCTACCCTGTGTTGAACCCTTTGGATATTTAAAAAACATTAAAAGCGGGTGCCTGGGTGGCTCAGTGGGTTAAAGCCTCTCCTTCAGCTCCGGTCATGATCCCAGGGTCCTGGGATCGAGCCCCACATCAGGCTCTCTGCTCAGCAGGGAGCCTGCTTTCTCCTCTCTCTCTGCCTGTCTCTCTGCCTCCTTGTGATCTCTGTATGTCAAATAAATAAATAAAATCTTTATTAAAAAAACAAACAAACAAAAAACATTAAAAGTCAGTAGTACCTGGCTTGAAAGAATTCACAATTATTTAAAGACCTGCTTAGGAAAAATAACTAGCAAGAAGAGCTGTATGGCATAGCCAGAGGTAGTGGAATGGATCTGGAAATTTAGAGAAAAGCAACTCTATATAAATTAAATGACTCTCTGGTTGAGAATCTTGGGTATGATTTATAAACACACGAGGAGCTCAGAAAAAATTTTAAATTAACATATAATGTATGATTTGTTTCGGGGATACAGGTCTGTGATTCATCAGTCTTACACAATTCACAGCACTCACCATAGCACATACCCTTTCCAGTGTCCATCACCCAGCTAACCTAGCCCTCCCCCTGCACCAGCAACCCTTAGTTTGTTTCCTGAGGTTAAGAGTCTCATGGTTTGTCTCCCTCTCTGGTTTCATCTTGTTTCATTTTTCACTCCCCCTATGATCCTCTGTCTTGATTCTCAAATTCCTTATATCAGTGAAATCATACGATAACTGTCTTTCTCTGATTGACTTATTTCGCTTAACATAATACCCTCTAGTTCCATCCATGTCATTGCAGCAAGATTTCATTTCTTTTGATGGCTGCATAGTATTCCATTGTATATATATACCACATCTTCATCTATTCATCTGTTGATGGTCATCTAGACACTTTCCATAGTCTGCAATTGTGGACATTGCTGCTATAAACATTCAGGTGCATGTGCCCCTTTGGATCACTACATTTGTATCTTTGGGGTAAATACCCAGTAGGGCAATTGCTTGGTCATAGGGTAGCTCTATTTTCAACTTTTTTGAGGAATCTCCATACTGTTTTCCAGAGTTGCTGCACCAGCTTGCATTCCCACCAACAATATAGGAGAGCTCCCCTTTCTCCATGTCCTCCGCAACACCTGCCATTTCTTGACTAGTTAATTTTAGCAATTCTAACTGGTTTGAGGTGGTATCTCATTGTGGTTTTGATTTGTATTTCCCTGATGCTGAGTGATGTTGAACACTTTTTCATGTGACTTTTGGCCATGTGGATGTCTTCTTTGCAGAAATGTCTGTTCATGTCCTCTACCCATTTCTTATTTGGATTATTTGTTCTGTGGGTGTTGAGTTTGATAAGTTCTTTATAGATTTTGGATACTAGCCCTTTATCTGCTATGTCATTTGCAAATATCTTCTCCCATTCTTTTGGTTGTTTTGGTTTTGTTGACTGTTTCCATTGCTGTGCAAAAGCTTTTTATCTTCATGAATTCCCAATAGTTCAATTTTACCTTTTTTTCCTTTGCCTCTGCAGACATGTCTCGCAAGTTGCTGCAGCTGAAGTCACAGAGGTTATTGCTTGTGTTCTCCTCAAGGATTTTGATGGATTCCTGTTTCATAATGAGTCTTTCATTCATTTTGAGTCTATTTTTGTATGTGGTATAAGGACACGGTCCAGTTTCATTCTTCTGCATGTGGCTGTCCAATTTCCCCAACACCATTTGTTGAAGAGACTGTCTTTCCTCCATTGGACATTCTTTCCTGCTTTGTCAAAAATTAGTTGACCAAAGAGTTGAGGATCTATTTCTGGGCTCTCTATTCTGTTCCATTGATCTATGTGTCTGTTTTTGTGCCAGTACCATACTGTCTTGATGATTACAACTTTGTAATAGAGCTTGAAGTCTGGAATTGTGATGCTGCCAACTTTGGTTTTCTTTTTCAACATTCCTCTGGCTATTTGGGGTCTTTCCTGGTTCCATATAAATTTTAGGATTATTTGTTCCATTTCTTTGAAATGAGTTGATGGTATTTTGATAGGAATTGCATTAAATGTGTAGATTGCTCTAGGTAGAATAGACATTTTCACAATATTTGTTCTTTCAATCCATAAGCATGGAACATTTTTCCATTTCTTTGTGTCTTCCTCAATTTCTTTCATGTGTGTTCTATAGTTTTCTGAGTACAGATTCTTTGCCTCTTTGGTTAGATTTATTCCTAGGTATCTTATGGTTTTGGGTGCAATTGTAAATGAGATGGATTCCTTAATTTCTCTTAATTCTGTCTTGTTGGTGTATAGAAATGCAACTGATTTCTGTGCGTGGATTTTCTGTCCTGACACTTTACTGAATTCCTGTGAGTTCTAGCAGTTTTGGAGTGAAGTTTTCTGGGTTTTCTGCATAAAATATCATATCATCTGCAAAGAGTGAGAGTTTTATGTCTTCTTTGCCAATTCGGATATTTTTTATTTCTTTTTGTTGTCTGATTGCTGAGGCCAGGACTTCTAGTACTAGGCTGAATGGCAGTGGTGAGAGTGGACAGCCCTGCATGTTCCTGACCTCAGGGGAAAGGCTCTCAGTTTTTCCCCATTGAGAATGATATTTGCTGTGGGTTTTTCATAGATGGCTTTTATGATATTGGGGTATATATTCTATATCCCTACACTGTGAAGAGTTTTGATCAAGAAAGGATGCTGTAGGGCACCTGGGTGGCTCAGTTGTTTAAGCAGCTGCCTTCAGCTTGGGTCATGACTCCAGGGTCCTGGGATTGAGCCCCGCATTGAGCTCCCTGCTCAGCAGAGAGCCTGCTTCTTTCTCTCTCTCCCTCCCTACTGCTCTGCTTACTTGTGCTCTCTATCTCTCTGTCAAATAAATAAATAAAATCTTAAAAAAAAAGAAAGCATACTGTACTTTGACAAGTGCTTTTTCTGCATCTATTGAGAGTATTTTTTTTAAAGATTTATTTATTTATTTGACAGGCAGAGATCACAAGTAGGCGAAGAGGTAGGCAGAGAGTGTGGAAGAAGCAGGCTCCCTGCTGAGCAGAGAGCCTGATGGCTCGATCCCAGGACCCTGGGACCATGACCTGAGCCAAAGGCAGAGGTTTTAACCCACTGAGCCACCCAGGCGCCCCTCTATTGAGAGTATTGTATGGTTCTTGTTCTTTCTTTTTATTAATATATTGTATCACATTCATTTGTGGATGTTGAACCAACCTTGCAGTCCTGGAATAAATCCCACTTGGTCATGGTGAATAATCCTTTTAATGGACTGTTGGATCCTATTGGCTAGTATTTTGGTGAGAATTTTTGCATCTGTGTTCATCAGAGATATTGCTCTGTAATTCTCTTTTTTGATGGGGTCTTTGTCTGGTTTTGGGATCAAGGTAATGCTGGCCTCATAAAATGAGTTTGGAAGTTTTCCTTCCATCTCCATTTTTTGGAACAGTTTCAGGGGAATAGGTATTAATTATTCTTTAAATATTTGGTAGAATTCCCCGGGGAAGTATCTGGCCTTGGGCTCTTGTTTGTTGGGAGATTTTTGATGACTGCTTCAATCTCCTTACTGATTATGGGTCTGTTCAGGTTTTCTATTTCTTCCTGGTTCAGTTTTGGTAGTTTTTAGGTCTCTAGGAATGCATCCATTTCTTCCAGATTGTCAAATTTGATGGTGTATAGTTGCTCATAATATGTTCTTATTTTGTTTGTATTTCTTTGGTGTTGGTTGTGATCTCTCCTCTTTCATTCATGATTTTATTAATTTGGGTTCTTTCTCTTTTCTTTTTGCTACATCTGGTCGGGAGTTTATCAACCTTATTAATCCTTTTAGAGAACCAGCTCCTAGTTTTGTTGTTCTGTTCTACGGTTTTGTTTGTTTGTTTGTTTCTATTTCATTGATTTCTGCTCTGATCTTTATGATTTCTCCTGCTGGGTTTAGGCTTTCTTTGCTGTTCTTTCTCCAGTCCCTTTAGGTGTAGGGTTAGGTTGTTTCTCAAGAAACAACTTTCTTGTTTCTTAAGACAGACTTTAACCACTTTCCTCTCAGGACAGCCCTTACCGCATCCCAGAGATTTTGAACTGTTGTGTTTTCATTTTCATTTGTTTCCATGAATTTTAAAAAATTCTTTAATTTCCTGGTTGACCATTCTTTAGTGGGATGTTCTTTAGCCTCCATGTATTTGAATTCGTTCCAGCTTTCCTCTTGTGGTTGAGTTCTAGTTTCAAAGCATTGTGTTCTGAAAATATGCAGGGAATGATCCCAATCTTTTGATACTGGTTGAGACCTGATTTAGGACCCAGGATGCAATCTATTCTGGAGAATGTTCCATGTGCACTAGAGAAGAATGTGTATTCTGTTGCTTTGGGATGGATGTTCTGAATAGATCTGTGATGTCCATCTGGTCCAGTATGTCATTTAAGGCCTTTATTTCCTTGTTGATCTTTTGCTTGGATGAGCTGTTCATTTCAGTGAGGTGGGTGTTAATATCCCCTACTATTATTGTATTATTGTTGATGTGTTTCTTTGATTTTGTTCATTGGTTTATATAGTTGGCTGCTTTCATGTTAGGGCATAGATATTTAAAATTGTTAGATCTTGTTGGACAGACCCTTTGAGTGTGATATAGTGTCCTTTCTCATCTCTTATTATAGTCTTTGGCTCAGACAAAGACTGTAAGGATTGCTCTATCCAGTTCAACTACCCCAGCTTTTTTTTGATGTCCATTAGCATGGTAAATTGTTTTCCACCCCCTCACTTTAAATCTGGAGGTGCCTTTAGGTCTAAAGTGAGTTTCTTTCAGACAGAATATTGATAGGTTTTGGTTTTTATCCATTCTGATATCCTGTGTTTTTTGATTGGGGCATTTAGCCCATTTACATTCAGGGTAACTATTGGAAAATATGAATTTAGTGTCATTGTATTGCCTGTAAGGTGACTGTTACTGTATATTGTCTCTGTTCTTTTCTGGTCTGTAACTTTTAGGCTCTCTCTTTGCTTAGAGAACCCCTTTCAATGTTTCCTGTAGGGCTGTTTGGTGTTTGCAAATTCTTTCAGTTTTTGTTTGTCCTGGAAGCTTCTTATCTCTCCTTTTATTTTCAATGACAGCCTAGCTGGATATAGTATTCTTTGCTGTATATTTTTCTTGTTTAATGCTCTGACTGTATTAGGTCAGTCCTTTCTGGCCTGCCAAGTCTCTGTGCATAGGTCTGCTCCCATTCTAATATTTCTGCCATTCTGGGTAACAGACCTCTGGTCCTGAGTTGCTTTTAGGATTTTCTCTTTGTCTCTGAGACTTGTAAGTTTTACTATTAGATGATGAGGTGTTGATCTATTTTTATTGATTTTGAGGGGGGTTTTCTGTGCCTCCTGGATTTTGATGCCTGTTTTCTTCCCCAAATTAGGGAAGTTCTCTGCTATAATTTGTTCCAATATACCTTCTGTCCCCTCTCTTCTTCCTCTGGGATCCCAATTATTCTAATATTGTTTTGTCTTATGGCATCATTTATCTCTTGAATTTTTCCCTCATGATCTTGTAGTTGTTTATCTCTGTTTCTCAGCTTCTTTATTCTCCATCATTTGGTCTTCTATATCACTAATTCTTTCTTCTGCCCAATTTATCCTGGCAGTAAGAGCCTCTCTTTTTGATCGCACCTCTTTAGTAGCTTTTTTGGTTTCAACTTGGTTAGATTTTCATTCTTTTATTTTTCCAGAAAGGGATTCTCTAGTATCTTCTATGCTCTTTTAAAGCCCAGCTAGCATCTTTATAATCATCATTCTGAACTCTAGTTCTGACATTTTACTAATATTAGTATTGATTAGGTCCCTAGTGGTCAGTACTGTCTCCTGTTCTTTTATTTGAGGTGAGTTTTTCCACCTTGTCATTTTGCCCAGAGAAGAATAGATGAATGAGAGAACAAAATGCTAAAAGGGTAATAATGACCCCTGAAAAATTTACACTAAGCAAATCAGAAGAGACTTGAAACCAGGGAGAGAAAAAAGAAGAAAATAAAAGAATATGATTAAGTTGGTGAATAGAACAGAGCCACACACTTGATTTTGGGTGTATTTTGGTATGTTGGAAGAAACTGCGTCCCAGAATTTTAAAGAAAGAAACACCTATATATCTATAAAAATAAGGGTACAATGAAGGGATGGAATATGACTGCAAAAATAAAAATTTAAAATTTTTTTTTAAAAGGAATTGATAAGATAATCAGGTGGTTGAGAAAAGAAAAGAAGAAAAGGAGAGAATGTGATCAGGCTGGAGATTCGAACAAAGCCATATGCTAGATTTAGAGTATATTTTTTTCTGTTAGAAGAAACTGTATCCCAAAATTTTAAAGAAAGAAAAACTTCTATGTATACAAAGAATAAGGTTAAATACAATAAAGGGATAGAATATTACTATAAAAATGAAAATTAAAATAGATTTTTAAAAAGGTATTGATAAGAAAATAGTTAAAATAGGTTAAAATAGGAAAGAGGAAAAATTAAAAAAATAGAAGACCAAAAAATAATGAAAATTAAAAAAAATTAACTTTGAAAGACTAAAGGATCATGGGAAAAAAGCCATGAATTCTATGCATTGTTTTCCCCTAGCTCTGGAATTCTGCAGTTCTTGATTGGTGAACTTGGTCTTGGCTGGATGTTCTTGCAGATCTTCTGGGGGAGGGGCCTGTTGCCATGATTGTCAAATGTCTTTGCCTGAGGTGGAATTGCACCATCCTTGCCAGGGGCTGGGCTAAGTAATCTTCTCAGGTTTGCTTTTGGGTGCATTTGTTCCCTGAACACTTTCCATACATCTTTGGAGGATGGGAATGAAGATGGTGGCTACCCACTGTCTGGTCCCAAGGAGCCAAGAGCTCAAGTCCCCACTCCTTAGTGCGCCCTCAGAGAAGAGCAGTCAATCCCTCCCCTATCCTTTGTCTCTGGCCATGCTCTGAGCTCACTCAGCCTGTGACTGAGTGTTTCTATCTCTGGTGCATGGCCCCATTTGGAGTCTCCAAACCCAGCAGGTTCCTGCCATGGTGATCCCATGCCACTCCTCCCAGAGGAAGAAGGAGGGGGTCTCCCCAGATCTGCCACATGACTCTGCTCAAAGAGTCATGGCTGGACTTTGACTCGGATCATGGTTGATGGCAACCCTGAGCTGAGAGCTCATTCCTGGGCTCCGTTTTTGCATCCAGCTTCCTTGCTCTGATACCTGGGAGCTCTGCCACACTCAAACACCTCTAGTCTTTCTGTGACTCCAGGGTCTTGAGACCACACTGACCCAGCAAGGGCTCCACTTCCTGCTTATTAGCCTCTGGAGCAATGTCCCTCTGTGAAGTAGACTTCTAAAAGTTCCAATTTTGTGCTCTGCTGCTCTCTCACTTGCTGGGAGCCAGCTCCCTCCCGCCATGGTCTACCTTCCCATGTATCATCTTAGATTTACTTCTCCACACGCCCTACCTTCCAGAAAGTGGTCTCTTTTCTGTTCAAAGAATTGCTGCTGTTCTTCTCTGTGATCTCCTGTTGAGTTTGTATATGTTCAGGATGGTTTGATAACCATCTAGCTGAATTCCTCAGACTAGGAGAAATTTAGTTCTACTCTTCTGCCATCTTGCTCCTCACCACCAGAGCTCAGAAATTCTTGAAAAGACCTATTGTTGAAGGGTAGAGCAGTGAAGATATAGTTAGTTGACTAAAGATGAGTAGGGAACACTGAAGGAAGAGCTGGCCAACCCGCTTTCATGGCAAGAATAGGGTAAGTAGAAACCTGCTCATTACTTACATACCAATGGCAGTGGGTGAAATTTATTTTCTTTTGTTTCTCAATTCTTCTGCAGTCTCGTGAACTCTTGCAATTGCCTCGGTGATTACTTTGGCCTCTAGGGTACAAGTGGAAAGCTTCAGATTCTCCAGTGTGAATTTCAAATTAGTGATGTCTGAATCAGTAAAGCGTTACTTTGGTTGAATAGTTAATCTTAGAATTCTGAGAAGTTAGAGGACAGGGTTAAATTTTATTTCACATTAACCACCCTGATTTCTGCTCTTATTGCCAAAATGGTTGTCTTATGGACTGAGTTGTGTCATCATTTCCCCACCCCAAGTTCGTAAACCATGGAAGGCTTAACCCCAGTGTGACTGTTTTGGAGACAAAGCCTTTGAAAAGGCAGTTAAGGTTAAATGAGGTCATAAGGGTGGGGCCCTAATCCAACAGAATTGCTAATTTTGTAAGAGCAAAAGACACCTGAGAGCTCTCACCTGTGATCACAGAGGGAAGGTAATTGAGAACTCAGTGAAAACGTGGCCATGTACAAGCCAGGGAGAGAGACCTCCTACAGCTTGATCTTGGATTTCCAGCTTCCAGAATTGTGAGCAAATAAATTTCTGTTGTTTAAGACACACAGTCTGTGGTACTTTGTTATGGCAGCCCTAGAAATCTAACCCAGGTAGCAACCCTCAAGATGAACAACATGAGGGCCTGTGGGCTATGGCTTACAACTGCTTAGACTGCCTGTAGTCCATCCCAGGCATGGGGAGTATCTGGGCTTGCAGTTTTCTATTAGAAATACTGTAGAGAATGAGGCCCCAGATCTGACTTTGCCATCATCATGTACCTACAGGTCTCAAGATCATATTTTGACAATACCTTGGTAAAGTCTCTTGTAAATTTTGATCATGGATGAGAAATTCATGAGAAAATTTCCTTTTGTGTGGTTGAGAGTAGTTATGCTTCTTAAACCAGAGTATTGATTCACAGTCTCTAATTGAAGTTGGTGAGTGACTGATCTCTTGACAATAGCAGGGACTGACACATCTGTTTGCATAGCAAGTAGATGGTCATTTGGTTACTGGGCATGATTTGATACTATGCCAACAAACTCTTTCTCTTGAACAAACCTGTGTTGCAATTTGTATTTGTATAATAGTTGGTTTCCAGGCAGAATCAATATGGTTTTGAAAGGTGAGTCTCACCTGTGTTTTTCAGATCTCTTTCAGGTTTCCCATTCCCTTAAAAACCAATTTGTATGATTCTAAGGTTAAGTCTGGTTTGCCAGAAACTATTTATTTTGTGCCAGAGGATGCATAATAATAATAATAATAATAATAATAATAATAATAATAATATCACTTCCTTCCCTCGCTCCCTCTGTGCCTTCAAAACTGCTACTTGTTTTTAATCTCTTTACCATAAAAAGTAAATTAATTCAAGCATAACCTATTAAGATGTCTTGTTTTCAGGTTTTGTAACAGTTATTTTAGTAGGATAGTTACTATAGGTTCAAATCAGTTGTGATCATTTGGAACGGAAGCAATCTGGCCTTGCCTGGTATGACTGTAATCTAGAACTGGTGATCTCTGTGGCTCATGCCCAAATGCTAGCTCTTTCTCTTGTGGAGTTTTTCATTGGTTTTTCAGATATCCCTCTCCCTCCCTGGCCAAGAGCCTTCAACATTTCTCTGAAGTTAGCTTTGTGTTCACTGGCTACCCCCTTGCAATGTCCATTCTTGTCTGTGCCATGCAGTATCTTTCTGTGTGGCTCACTCACCTCTTTAGCAGTCCTCTGGGGCAGGGTCCCTCCCAGGTCACTCAAGCCTGATTCTGTTCTGCTTGACCCACTATGTTTTCTCTTTGCCCCATCCAGTCAAAAGTCACTCCAGCCAGCCTCTCCTGTAAGGTTTTCTAGATAATAACAGGCCCCAGAATGTCCCCTCTCCAACCCCACAGGACACAGGTTAAACTCTGTTCCATGGTTACACAGGCTCAGTGCTCAGTAATGTTCTCCTGGGGCTCCCTTCCTCATTGTCCATCCTTCATTTTCGCAGAAAACACCTCTGTTCTCTCTGAGCAGTTTCTGAAAGCCCTATCCTTAGGCTAGTGGCAGGGGATGGAAGACCTCTAGTGGGGTTGGGTTGGAAATTCATAACAATCGGAGTTCTGGTCAAGGACTCACCAACAATCTTAAATCACTTATTGGCTTGCTTTCTTGTATCCTGGAGATTGGTGAAATGCTATGGATTGTAGTTTTCTTTTCTTTGGGTGGGTGAGGGGGATCCTTCTTAGCCAGTCCTGTATGGATAGTTGGCACCTCTTTTTAGAACCTGGAGTTAAGGGATGCCTGCGTGGCTCAGTGGGGTAAGCCTCTGCCTTCAGCTCGGGTCATGATCTCAGGGTCCTGGGATTGAGCCCTGCATCAGGCTCCCAGGGAATCTGCTTCCCTTAGGAAGCTTCCCCCCTGCCTCTCTGCCTACTTGTGATCTATCTTTCTCCATCAAATAAATAAATAAAAAATAAAAAAATAAACCTTAAAAAAAAAAAAAGAACCTAGAGTTAAGTGGCACCTATTAGTTTCAGCTGAGATTTGGAAATGTCCCGTTTAACCTTCTATTTTAAGAAGAATGATTGGAATTGAGAAGGGGAGGAAAATGTTATAGAATTAGTCAAAATGAAATCTGAATATAAATCATCAACAACTTTTAATCAAGTTAAAATAGTGTAACAGAGAAGTATGTTTTAGAATTGGGAGCATCGCAATGCATGTTACTGAGGACAGTTAAAGATAGATTGTAAGTTTACCATATGCTATCTTAGACATGGATTTTATTATGAGAGCTCTTTATAGGGCATGCACATGAAGTGCCAAACTACAGGGAATGTATTAGAGAGTACAGCTTGCCGAGCATTCATATTAATAGTGCGGCATTCAATTCTTGGGTTTATTGAGTAAAATAATGTGATTGTTAATTGGGTTTATGATTAAATATATATGAATGAATGATGAAATGTACAAAAATGTCATAAACAGCTGTGAAAATTTGATAGAACAGTAGCAGGTATTCTTCTTGATTCTTTTAAAATAAGCATTTATGTTAGAACAGTTTCGGATTCACAAAAGAGTTGTAAAAATAGCACAGATCATTCTTGTGTACCATGTACCGAGTTTCCTTTAATGTTTACATTTACATTTACATTTTAACGTTTACATTTGAATGGTATGTTTGTCACAACTAATGTGTGTATAAAGTATATAATTGCTACATATATTATTATTAACTAAGGTCAATGCTTTATTCATATTTTTGTAATTTTTAACCCAAAGTTCTTTTTTCAGTCCCTGGATCCTGTCCAGTTATCACATTCATTTAGTCATCATGTCTCCTTAGCTCTTCTGCTATGACAGTTTATCAGACTTTCTTTGCTTTTTATGACCTTGACAGGTTTGAAGATTATTGCTCAGATGTTTGAGAGAATATTACTCAATTTGGATTTCTCCTGGTTAGACAGGACATATGGGTTTTGGGAAGATGACCACGGAAATAGAGTGCCATTCTCATCACATCATATTAAGGGTACATGACTTATCATCATGACTTATCACTGTTAACGTTAACCTTGATCATCTGACTGAAGTAGTATTTGTCAGGTGCTGTTACTTTTTGTTCCCCTTTCCAAACCATTCCCCATTACCTCTTTGGGAGGGGGTCACTATGAATGGTCTATCCATTAAGTGATGAGGAGTTATGCTCTATCTCCTTCAGGGGACACTATATATATGATTTGGAATCCTATGTGGATTTTTTCCTATTTCTTTCATGTTTAACTTAGTAATTTATTTATATCATTATGGACTTATGGGTATTTATTTTATTATACCCATTGGGCTATATTCCAAAACGACATTATTTACTTTGTTCCTAAAATTGTTCCAGCTTTAGCAATTGGGAGCTCTGTCAGTGAACTACTGTGTCTCTTTGACACACTCCTATCATTGTGTTTTTTGAGGATACCCTTGCTTTCTGAAACTACAAGATATTTTAAATTCATCTTGTATATTTCCTGCCCCAGCCTTAGAGTCAGCCATTTTTCTAAGGATTCCTAGTTCCTTTAACTGGAGAATGATCTTGGAAACCAAGGTTTGGGCACTAAATATGCTCATTGTTCCTGGGGGGGATGGTTGTATTTTTAAACTTTGGAATTTCCATGGTATCAGGAAAGAAACAGTTGTGATTTTCGTGTCGATCATAGATCAATGAAGAAATTTCCAGAAACCTTTGTACCTGGAGCACACAATCTTAGAAAGGTTTTAGAGTATACACTGAAACTCTTCTAGGCAATTAGGATTGACTTTCTGGGCTGGGAGTGAAGACTTTTGTTCAGAGAAGTAGGAAAGCTTTCAAACTTTAGGAGATGAATTTCCTGAGATTGGCAAGGCATCAATGTACCAATTTCCATGGGTATTAGAGTCCTGTGTCCTATTTGTATATAGGACTCAAGAGGTGGCAGAACCTTGCATGATGACTCTATGGGTACCCTACTATGTGGGCCACTTTGGTGCCTTGGAAGTCCTCATGGCAGAGTGGATACCAGGAAAATATAGTGACAGTGGAACAAGATATCTTCAGTGGTCCATATCATCTGGGAAAGGAGAATGGCCTGAGAATAAGGACTTTCTTTCATGTTTTTCTGGAGTTCATAAGCCCTGAGTTCACTTACGCTTCTTGGTGTTTATTCCAAACAGCAATATTTATTTCTTTTTTTAAAAAGTAGAAACCTGGGATGCCTGGGTGGCTCAGTCAGTTAGGTGGCTGCCTTCGGCTCAGGTCATGATTCTAGGGTCCTGGGATCGAGTCCTGCATCGGGCTCCTTTCTCATTAGGGAGCCTGCTTCTCTCTCTGCCTCTGCCTGCCACTCTGCCTTTGTGCTCTCTCTCTCTCTATGACAAATAAATAAATAAAATCTTAAAAAAAAAAAAAGTAGAAACCAGTCAGCCTAAACTTTAGGAAGTATGTGTTCTACCAGTTTCCTGTGTTCTTTGTGCCTTTTTTGGGGGAAGCATATCTTAAAAAACATTAAAACCACAGTTGAATGTGATTGCTAGAATATTCTCATGTTGCACCAACTGGGACAAGGTCAAGAGCTTGAGTAACAAGAGAAGCTAAAACTGAGTGGAGTCATGGTCTGGTTACTATTGCTGCATAAGAAATTGCCCCCCAAACACACTGGCTCAAAAAAGCATTTTATTTGTTCACAGTTTGGCAACAAATACTTTAAGAAGGACTCAGGGAGGCAGTTTTTGCTTGGAGGGTCTCACACATTTGCTTTCAGGTGTCAACTAGGATTGCAGTCCTCTGAAGACCCAGGTCGACTGGTCACACAGTGGCTCACTCTCATGGCAGTTGAAGCTGGTTGACAGCAGGGAGTCATTGGGAGCTGTCAGCCGGAGCACTGGCATCTGAGCTCTCTCCTGCATGGTGATCTCAGAGTTGGCAGATTTCTTACACATTATGGCCAGCTTCGACAGAGTGAGCATTCCAAAAGGACCAGGTAGAGAACTGATGGTCTTTTCTGTCTACACTGAGGAAGTGAGAGTACAATTTATTCCTACTTTATTGATCTAGGCTGGCACAAACACATCTAGATTTAAAGAGAGAGGATGTATACTCCATCTTGAGGTGGGAGTAGTATCATGTACTCTGAAGACTAGGTTTTAAAATTGCCATAAGCAATAAGTGATTCCAACTTTAAATGCATTTCTTACCCTAGTCTATTTAAGTGTGTCTATCTACTGTTTGAATTTTGATTTTGAATGTCATAGAACAATTCTCACTTGTCTCATATCTTTGAAGCATGGGTTCTGGGTGAGTCACAAGAGAAACAAAGCAGTAGATGGCTTGGCAGGTGAAGCTCTAAGAGTGTCCACCTGGCATGGCAGTGCCTGAGACCTGGTAAGGAGCACAGGTTTGGGTGAACCCCACCTCTGACACTTGCTGGCTATGTGACAATGAACAAGCAACTTACTATCTAGAATTTGACATTTTTTTCTTATCTGTATAAAAAGGACAGTTACAGTCTTCATGCAATAGTTTTTTCAGGTAATTTTCAAGCATCTATTTTGCACCAAATTTATAGCATTGTTGTGAGAATTATGCATGAGAAGCACTTGTAACAGTGCCTGGAACATGGCTACAACTCAATAAATGTTTTTATTAATATTGTTATTTAGGTAGTAGTAATATTTTGGCAACATGATATAGACGGGAAGGTAGATGGATCTATGATTCAGCCTGACACTGGGTGAGAGGTCAGAGGAACCAGCGTAATGGTCAACATGAACTGTGGAACTGATCCTAAGGTTGAAAAATTCTGTTTCAGGGAAGGAGAAGGCTACTCTTAAGGCTATCTGGGTGTTTAGTACATTCATTCATATTTTTCCATTTCTTGAACTTCTAAACATGGTATCTCTCAACATTTGATAATTTAAATATATTTAAAGATTTATTTATTTACTTGAGAGAGGGGGGAGGCGTGGAGAGAGAGAGAGAGCAGGGGTAGAGGCAGAGGAGAGGGAGCAAGAGAATCTTAAGAAGACTTCCTGCTGAGTGCGAAGCCTGATGTGGGGCTTGATTCCATGACGTCAGCTGAACCTTAGAGTGAAGGGCTGCTCAACTGACTGAGCCACCCAGGCATCCTAATAATTTAAACAAGTCTGTTTTTCTGTGTCAAAGTCAGTAATATATTGTTTTATAGATCATCCTTAGGGAATCTGGTGCAGTTGAATATGTAAATTAAGAACAAAATTCACAGCCTAGTTATATTACTTTGTAGAGCAAAATTAGGTATAACTGGTTGATATCATAATTTCTTAGCATTCCAAATGTTGACAACAATGATGGCTTGTTTCTGGTTTATTTCATTGCCTCAATGTTTTTGATACATTCTTATATACTGTATATTCTTTTATTTACTTATTTTTATTCCCAAAGTAAACTTTTCTAGTGTCCAGGCATGTTACAAAGTAGATCAGTAGGCTAGGCAGAAATAATTAGCATTTCACATTGGATAATAACATTATGGCCAGTAGAGGGCATCAAGGAATTGTCCCAAGTACAGGTTTTGATAAGACAAAAATATTGGTGTTTTAATTGCAGAACATTTTCAGCCAAAGCTTCTATACAAAAATGATTCCTTGATGTAAATCTATTCAAAGCATCGCGGTTGTATTATTGAGTGATTTTGGGTCTTGGTCACTATAGACATGCCTTAATTATACATTTTGAAGTAAGAGTAGTTCTTACTCATGTCAAAATGGAAACTGTTGAATTTTGCATTCTTAGGAAAAATAATAAAAGGTTAAATCTCAAAATAGTGTAATTTCTAACTTTCAAAATAAGTGTACACAGCCCCTTAGTATCTTGATTTCCTCATCTTTTAAATATGGGAGATTGAGGAAGTACTCTCCAAGGTCTTTTCTAGTTATATCATAATGTTATGGCTAGTTTTTATTCATCTTCTGAGAGCACCAGCTCAAAAGGGAGAATTCAGATGCATCCCTATCTCTCAACCACTGGAGGGCTCCCGACATCAGATCAGAACTTGGATTAAAAGTATTAGGTGGTTTGTGGTCATGTGTCTGATTTCTTTGCAAGTGTTCTTACCAAATAGGCCCTCATTACATTGCATTATGTTAGGCAGTTTTAGAGATTTTCTGATTTCATTTCCCTTCCTTTTCAATCTTTTCCTCTCTTCTTCTCCCTCCTTCCCTTCCTCTCTCTCTCTCTCTTTTTCTAGCTTTGTCACGTACCAAGCACTGTTCTGAGCATTATGTCGTTTAACACTCCACATGAGCAGGTGGAGGGGCAGAGGAAAAGGGAGAAGCAGACTCCCAGCTGAGCAGGGAGCCTGCCTCCAGGCTGGATCCAGGGACTCAGGATCATGACCTGAGCTGAAGGCACACACTCGATGGACTGAGCCACACAGGTGGCTCATTTTTATAGATGAAGAAACTGAGGCTCCGAGAGGTTAAACAACTTCCTGTTGTCACTCATTAATTTTGGGATGGAAATTTAAGTCCAGGCTTTCTTACCCCATGTTCAATATTCTTTTCAGTCTACCAGAATAAGTCCACACTTAATTCCAAATATGTTGTTTGCTAAGAGTAATTTACTAAACTACAATTATTCATGAATGTATTGTCAAGAAAATAAGATTTTAGAGGTGGAAGGAATTAGCTGTTCTAATTCCTCATTAGCAAAAATGCTGATGGCTCTGTGCATATCTCTACCCTTATTTCATCTTATCTCTTGGGTTGGTCTCATTAGCTCAGGCTCCTCCATACAGCAGAGAATATGGTCACTGGGTTCCTATGTTTACAGTTCTCAGGGAGTGAACATAACTCCTAGGAAGGGACTTTGGCTTCCTGGAGCCACATGAAATGGGGGCAAGGGAAAGTTCTCCAAACTCCTGAAGGAGCTATTTCCGGAGGAAGAGAGATATAAAATGGTTTTGGAGAATGGGCTGTTGGTCCAGGGTGGGTGTCTCAAGGAAGATCTGTGGGCAGCTCCTTTATTGGGGGCAGGCCAATAAATGCAGCCAAGAGCAAATATAGGCAAGGCCTAAAGACTCTAATGGTGTTAAGGACTGATCTTCAGAAGTATCCTATAAGACACGTTTTGGTTACCAATGTAACAAGGCCAAAGAGAACTATGCAAAACCATGATTCCTGGCTTTTCTTGACAGTCATGATGTACCTTCTTCTTGGGGCTCATCTCCTGCACTGAGGCATTTACCAGGACACACAGGGCTCAGAAGTACAGCTTTCTGGAAGGGAACAAGCTCACTGAATATGGTCTCATAGAGCTCTGGAAGCCAGGAGAGCCATGTTTCAGGATGCTGACTTAGGTAGACATTTAATATCTTCTGTTAATGATACAGGTATAAATTGTAGAACTTAAAGACACATTTTAGATGTTATATTGTAATTAAAATGCAAAGTAAAGAGCATTTCCTGGGGGAAGAATCTTTCATTGATATCTCCAGATTTCCTGCATTATGTTTCTGTGCCTTTCTGTTGCATGGTTAGGATTCTGGGTTTGCAGTATCCAATATTGTCAGATGTGAAGCAGGCTAACTAAATAAACAGGGGGGACTTCCTTCCTTTTTCCATTTGCTTTCCATTTCTCTTGACCTATTTATTTATGTATTTATTTAAAGATTTACTTATTTATTTGAGAGAAAGAGTGCGAGCAGGGAGAGGGACAAAAGGAGAGGGTGAGAATCCCAAGTAGACACTCCAATGAGCATGGAGCTGGATGGGAGTTCCATCCCACAGCCCTGAGATCATGACCTGAAGCAAAATCAAGAGTCCAACACCTTGCTGACTGAGCCACCCAGGCACTCCTCTCTTGAGCTTTTAACATGAGGATTAATTGAGGAGATATCAGCCCATGGGATAAAGTCCATTTATTTATAGGGTGGTCAATGTAAGCATAAAAGCACACTTAAAATTAATTAAAAAGTACTGATATAACTTAATTTGGGGCCAGATGTTAAATACGAATTCTTCTACATTGTGCTGTGATTAAAATAAAAAAAAAAAGAAAGCCTGTGAGATGAAATAAGTGTTCTGTACTGGCTCTCAGCCTCTACAACTCTATAACTCATCTTCTACATTTCTGCTTGAGGTTCCAAGTGTGAGCACTCTCATCCCCATTATCTTCTGTCCCAACTTTCTCAAAGATCAGCTAAGATCCCATCAGAATTCTGCAGATCTTCGTGGATGGTGCATGTTATTTCTTTTTCTATTCTTAATTACCTTTGCTGAAATTATGAAATGTGGGAAATGCAAGAGATTTCACTCTCCTGTCAATTTCTTTTCAGATGGCTTTGGATGAAGATGTCCTAGACCATGTTACATGATTCTATGCCATGCAGGGTTCGGTTCCTAGACCAGCAACATCAGCATCACTTGGGAAATTGTTAGAAATGCACTACCTTGGGTCTTACTTTAGACCTTCCATATTGGAAGTTGGAGAAATATTTCTCTTTACTGAATTTTTAAAATTTTTGTTAAATGATAAATGAATATCTGCTTGAGGAAAGGTTGTTCGCTTAACTGACTTGTTAAGTAACCAGTGTGTTTTAGAAGGAAGCAGTGAAAGAGTAGTGCTAACTGTGGAGACAAATGAGGTGTGTAATTAACCTATTGTAATTTCTTAGGAAAGATTTTCTGCCCAGTTGACTATGATTAAGGAAGGGTAGACAATCTCCAACATGGGAAAAGGATTGGTCTATTTGGCAAAAAAGGTTACTCTTGTTCTCTTCTATTATATCCCCAAATTGTGGGATTTATGATCTGCAGCTGAAATTATTATACATTCTCTTTGGCAGTCTGAAACTTTGCTCACTTTCAGTTTAAAAAGGTTATCTTCTAGATAAGTCTGCTGATTTGTCTGTTCTCTAGTTTTATCTTTGAAATTTCTTCAACATCTTCCAACACCTCTCCTTTTGCTCACTTTCCTTCTTTTTAGTACAGACTCTACCTTTTTTGCTCCCTGGCTTATTCCAACACCTGCTAATCTGATCTTCATTACTCTATCCTCTTTCAATCAAGGATGCTTTCAAAACTGCAAGTCTGATTATGTTCTCCTTTGGTTAGAAACCTCGAGCAATTTTCTGCTGTCTGCAAGATAAGATCTAACATCCTCTGTGAGGCATTTGAGGTCCTTCATGGACACACCTGGACCACAAGTCTCCTTTCTCCTTCCTACCTCATATGCTGGTTATGGCAGGCCTTTTCTCATTCCCCAAACACCATTCGAATCTCTGTGTCTCCATGGTTTTATTTATGCTGTTTATCAGAATGAATTGTCAGCCAACTGAATTCTTATAGCATGTTTCATTTCAAATTTTTAGTGAAGGTTACTCTCCTCTATCTCACACAGAACTGATAATTATTTCCTCTGTGTCTACTATGCAATGTATCCTACTCTATTGTTTACTTGGTTTTCTCTTCCAATAGATCATGTTTTTCTTCGGGACTGGGGCTGTGCATCATTCATAAGACAATATGTAGTGAAACTTGACCCATAGATATTAATAGATATGTGTTGAATGAACTTTATCTTCAAATTATTATTTAGTAGACTAAATTTCACACACACCCCTTTTAGTAATTTCTTCTGGTTATTTATTTTTTTAAAAAGATTTTATTTATTTATTTATTTGACAGAGATAAAGGTCACAAGTAGGCAGAGGCAGGGAGAGAAAGAGGGAGAAGCAGGCTCCCTGCTGAGCAGAGAGCCCGATGCGAGGTTTGATCCCAGGACCCTGAGATCATGACCTGAGCTGAAGGCAGAGGCTTAACCCACTGAGCCACCCAGGCGCCCTTCTTCTGGTTATTTTTATTAAGAAGGTGCTCATACCAGTAGAAAGATGCTCTTTTGCTGGAGTATATTCAGATCTACAATATTTTATAAGATTAAAAGAGGTGATTCTATTCCCTAGGATGCTTGTGACAGAGCTAAGCCTGGTTGAATACACAGTAGTCATTAATGTCATGACTCTGTTCCCCTGTAGAGATGCCGATGACAGGCTGCCCCAAGATGGACCACATTGGTTTATTGGTTTTAAATGAAAGTTACTAAAGAGACAGCTTGAGCAAGGAGGACACTCAGACCCTTCTCTACCCCCATGAAAGTAGGAATTAAGTCTCCCATGTGAAAGGTACCCTCCCTGTACCCGGACATAAAGAGACATCCTTATTACTAGAGATGGGAAATTTAGAGCCAAGAAGACTGTATAAAAAACCCTTGTTACTTTTTACCAATTTATGGCCTCAGCCCAGATTCTGCTTAGAACTTCTTGCAAATTGGGGCACCTGGCTGGCTCATTTGGTAGAGTCTGCTATTCTTGATCTTGGGGTTGAGGGTTCTAGCTTCATGTTGGGTATAGGGACCACATTAAAAAAACACAAAAACAAACAAACAAACAAACAGAAACCTTTAGAATTTTTTACTAATTAAAGCTCCCAAAGTTAAATTTTCTTTGTCTGTCAATTCCTCAAAGGTTTATTGTCTCATTGTCTAAAAAGAATAAAAGATGCCTGTCTTGGTCACTTTTTTAGGTCTCAATTTCATTATTGGGCTTCTATATGCCCGTAATAAAACTTTTTGTATTAAACCTCCTGTTCAACTGTCTCATATAAATTTAATTCTTAGTCCTCAAGGAAGACCTTGAGGGTAGAGGAAGAATATTTCCTTCCCTCACCCCAAGCCCTCCAAACATCTGCTGAGGATGCAAGTGTAACTGGTTCACAAACCCTCTCAAGATGACTGTTAGTACTTGTCATGAAATGAATATTGTGTCTCCCCCAAATTCATATATCAAAACCTTCCTCAGCATTCTATGAGCCAGAAGAGGGTCTTCACCAGAACCCAACCATGCTGGAATCATGACCTCAGATTTTCAGCCTCCAGAACTGTGAGAAATAAATTCTTGTTGTTTCTAAGCCAACTGGTCTATGGCATTTTCATTATAGCAGCTCTGACAGACTGACAGTACTTTGGTCTCTCTGCCCACTGCCCCTCCCACCCTGTCCTTTCTATTCCTTTCCGATTCCCAAGGCTAAGAATTAAGGAAGTAAATTGCTCCTTGGGCAAATATAGATTACTTTATCCTGGGGCCAAAGCAAAAATAAATAACAACCTAAAAATAAAAAACAACCTAGAGGAGAACATAGGCAGTAATCTCTTCGATATCAGCCACAGCAACTTCTTTCAAGATATCTCCAAAGGCAAAGGAAACAAAAGTGAAAATAAACGTTTGGGACTTCATCAAAATCAAAAGCTTCTGCACAGCAAAGGAAACAGTCAACAAAACAAAGAGGCAACCCACGGAATGGGAGAAGATATTTGCAAATGACAGTACAGACAAAAGGTTGATATCCAGGATCTATAATGAACTCCTCAAACACAACGCACACAAAACAGACAAACATATCAAAAAATGGGCAGATGATAGGAACAGAGACTTCTCCAATGAAGATATACAAATGGCTATCAGACACATGAAAAAATGTTCATCATCACTAGCCATCAGGGAGAATCAAATTAAAACCACACTGACAAATCACCTTACACCAGTTAGAATGGCCAAAATTAACAAGACAGGAAACAACATGTGTTGGAGGGGATGTGGAGAAAGGGGAACCCTCTTATACTGTTGGTGGGAATGCAAGTTGGTGCAGCCTCTTTGGAGAACAGTGTGGAGATTCCTCAAGAAATTAAAAATAGAACTTCCCTATGACCCTGCAATTGCACTCCTGGATATTTGCCCCAAATATACAGATGTAGTGAAAAGAAGGGCCATCTGTACCCCAATGTTTATAGCAGCAATGGCCACGGTCACCAAACTGTGGAAAGAACCAAGATGCCCTTCAACGGACGAATGGATAAGGAAGATGTGGTCCATATACACTATGGAGTATTATGCCTCCATCAGAAAGGATGAATACCCAACTTTTGTAGCAACATGGACAGGACTGGAAGAGATTATGCTGAGTGAAATAAGTCAAGCAGAGAGAGTCAATTATCATATGGTTTCACTTATTTGTGGAGCATAACAAATAGCATGGAGGACATGGGGAGTTAGAGAGGAGAAGGGAGTTGGGGGAAGTTGGAAGGGGAGGTGAACCATGAGAGACTATGGACTCTAAAAAATAATCTGAGGGGTTTGAATTGATGGGTGGGTGGGAGGTTGGGGTACCAGGTGGTGGGTATCATAGAGGGCATGAATTGCATAGAGCAGTGGGTGAAAAGATAATGAATACTGTTATGCTGAAAATGAATAAAAAATAAATTAAAAAAAAAAACAACCTATGAGGAATAGAATTGAAATTCATGGAGTAAAAACTAAATGGAAAAATTTAGTTTCATGAATACCACTGAGACATATCAGAGAAACTGTGTACATTTCTACACCAGAAATATCAATGGGAATGGAAAGACTTGACTCTTGTCCAGTTGCCTTTATTGTCTGAATGGAGCCAGGATGTTTGTTCCAGAAGTTTATGGCTCAGAAACCTAGGAACTCTGTGTGTTCAGAATCCTTCCATTGGAAGAAAGAGAATAATACCAGTTACCTCAAGTAGTGGTGGTTGATTGTAGTGGTAACTGTTGCAATGAGAGAGAAAGGGGTCAGGGAAAATTGGAGGGGGAGACGAACCATGAGAGATTGTGGACTCTGAGAAACAAACTGAGGGTTTTGGAGGGGAGGAGGGTTGGAAGTTGGGTGAGCCTGCTGGTGGGTATTATGGAGGGCACGTATTGCATGGGGCACTGGGTGTGTTGCAAAAACAATGAATTCTGGAGCACTGAAAATAAATAAATAAAAAAAATATTTTAAATGTCGAGAGAAAGAGAGAGAGAGAGAGAAAGGCGTGTTTGGAATATTCTCACAGCTAAACCTCAAGGACCTGGAGCTTGAGTTTGGGAACTGAAAGGTTGTCTGGGATTATAAAAGGCAACTTTAAAGGACAGGCAGCATTATTAGTTTCTTAGCAGCAGGAATTAATTGAGCTTCATTCTTGTGCTTTGCCATGGATGCCAGTTGGCTGCTCTTTTTGTTTTAGCTTCACTTTGCTTATCTTTCTAGTTCTGCTTTCACCGACAATAGTATGGCTCTGTATTTTTTGTTCAAACTCTTGAGCGGTAAGAATGTCATCAGTGGGTGGCTCAGTTGGTCAAGTATCCGACTCTCAATTTCAGCTTGGGTTGTGATCTCAGGGTAGTGAGATTGATTCCTACATCAGGCTCTAGGATTCTCTCTCTCCCTCTCCCTCTGTTCCTCCCCCATTCTAAAAAAAAAGAAAGAGAGAGAGAGAAAGGAAGGAAGGAAGGAAGGAAAGGAAAGGAAAGGAAAGGAATGTCATTATCACAAGCAATCCCCTTCTGTGCGGGGGGAACTTTCACCACCAGACCACGTCATAGTGCACGGCTAGAATATAGACCCCCTGTTCTTGGGTCAGGGGCCCAACTGCCCCAACTAACCAGCTGCAGATAGGGGAGCTCAGGATAGGCAGGGGAAGTCACATGGTGCCACAGTGACTTATGCTTAAAGAACCACTTAGAGCTGCTTGTCTCAGTAGGAACTATGTCTTGTAACACAGGAGTTTATGGGTAAGGCAAGATCTCTCTACTATAGACATATCTTGGAAGCTCTGATCATGATTCTTCCTAAGTATTACCAATGAAGTTGTTATCTTTTTATCTTCCTATTCCACTTGTAGGATATCCAATAACTATACATGAAACAACATGTGCATACAGAGCACACTTGGCATTTGTTTCTATTTATTTATTTTAAAAAAGATTTTATTTATTATTTAGAGAGAGAGAAAGAGTGCAAGAGAACTCAAGCAGGGGGAGGGGCAGAGAGAGAAGCAGGCTTACCACTGAGCAGGGAGCCTGACACGGGTCTTAATCCCAGGACCCTGGGATCAGGACCTGAGCAGAAGGCAGATGCTTAACTGACTGAGCCACCCAAGCGTCCCCTGGTATTTGTTTCTAATTGGACTCCTTTAACAGTTCTATCAATGACATCTGCCTGTATAAAACTGGCCTTTGCTTTCCTTATTAGAGTTGAAGACATTGTTTTTATTTCTAGATGCAAGTGTATGTGATTAGAAAGGGCAGTTAGGCCTTAGTTTTTTGTTGGTGAGAAACAGATAAATAAGAAGTAATCAGGTAAAGTTGTCACGTAATACTATTTACATTGTGGTTGTGCTTATTGTTCTTTATAAAATACCTCTTCTCTACCCATCCCTTCCAAAGTGCAGGAGTAGAGGATGACTGATGGTTTAGCATTTGTATATTACTTCTTCATACATCTGAATGCATATTTTATGAGCATGTTTCTTAAATAGATACTTTTTTAAAAGATATTTTTAAGATTTTTTTTAAGATTAAAAATAGATACTTAAGGGGCGCCTGGGTGGCTCAGTGGGTTAAGCCGCTGCCTTCGGCTCAGGTCATGATCTCAGGGTCCTGGGATCGAGTCCCATATCGGGCTCTCTGCTCAGCAGGGAGCCTGCTTCCCTTCCTCTCTCTCTGCCTGCCTCTCCGTCTACTTGTCATTTCTCTCTGTCAAATAAATAAATAAAATCTTAAAAAAAAAAGATACTTAAATAGATATATATATTTTTAAAAGATTTAATTTATTTGGATGTGGAGTTGGAAGTGAGGCTGATTGCCAGGACCCTGAGATCATGACCTTAGCTGAAGTCAGATGCTTAACTGACTGAGCCACATAGGCACCCCACAGAATTACTTTTGTTATATTACCAAGTTCTCCTTTGCCATCCAAATGCTAACACAGGCTTGATGGCTTAACTGAATAATTCATTTATTCATTTCCCAATTCCTTACCGAGTGCTTAACCATGAACCAGAAACACTTGTGGTCACTGGTCTGGTTATTATAAAATTCCTTATAAATCTACATTTTCCTCAGAGCTGTTTCCATCCTCATTCCTTTGGATGTCTTCATAATTAGCTTTTTTTTTTTTTTTAAAGATTTTATTTATTTGACAGAGATTACAAGTAGGCAGAGAGGCAGGCAGGACAGGGGGAAGCAGGCTCTCTGCTGAGCAGAGAGCGGGGCTCAATCCCAGGACCCTGAGATCATGACCTGAGCTGAAGGCAGAGGCTTAACCCACTGAGCCACCAAGATGCCCCATAAATTCACTTTTCTTAAATTGTCCTTTGTTGTACCAACTGTTTGATACCACGCAAACAGGAAACACATGACCTTAAGACCTTTTTTTCTTGTATCCATGTTGTTTATACACTTTCTTTGAAGAAACATCTGTTCTCCTCCATGCTTCAGAGTTTTTGGTATCACCTTCCTTTTCCCTAAGATTCAAATGTGCAAAATGCTCTTCTCTGTCTTCTTTCTCCCCATCCCCTTAGGCAAAGGCAATGTTTATAACTCCCCCTGAAATGCTGTTTTATCCAAACAGGAAATAACTATAATCAGCTTTCTACAAATCTGGTCTTAAGGTTTGGGTCTTATATAGTTTTCCACCTGAATTATCTGCTCAATTCCTCCCCTCCCTCTTTCTTTCCTTACAGAGATCCCAGTGCCTTGTACTAGGCACTCATGGCCGGTGTTCACTTGATGTATGTGGACCTCAAGCTACCATCAACCTTATCTTCCCAGCTTTGCTCTTTTCATTGCTCTGTTCTTGCTTTCGTCATACGATTGCGCTTACACCACTTTTTCTTTTTCAGTGAAGAACTTTTATGATCAACTCAAGCTCACCGCAGATGGTTAACTTTTTTTATTGCCTAAAACTCTATTGATATTATCTCCAAATTCCTCCTGTTGCTATTTCTTTTGTATTGTCATTGTCCCCATGCCCTCTTTCCTTAAGTAAAAAAAAAAAAGTTAAATATTTGACAACTCCATAGGAGGACATTCCCTTCTTAACCACAACATAGTTCCACTTTTAAATTTCTTGAGTTCTGTAATCAATGTGTTCACTTCAATTAAATTCAGCAGGCGTGTAAGCTATGTAAATTGAATGCTACCATGTACCACCCTCTGTGTTAGGGGTTAGGAGCTTCCAGTGGGCTGACAGTTCACTTTTCTGAAAAAATTCTCTTCTCCTAATAATTCTCTTCTATTCTGAAGGAAATAATTTCAAACCATTTTCCTGGCAAAGCTGAAGCCTTCCATGTTTTCTCCAAGGTTGGGTTTATGGGGTGAAAGGAGGGTCGTGGGATAATTTAAGGGTCCCAGGAACATCCACGGTCATCCTTCCCACCTTTTGAAATATCTCCTGCTTCTAGTGACAAGCACCTCAGATTCTCTTTCAACTCTAACTCTGAAGTGACTTAGGTGAGACCATGTTTAACTTCTGAAAGCCTTTCATCAGATAAGGATCTGAGTCAATCCTCTGGGTCACCAATACCTCCTCCTTGCTGACAGACATTGTGTTGTGTTCCTTTTCTCAATGATCTCTTCCAATGTCATGGGAAACTCTCTAATCAACGTGTTGTCTGTATTTGTTGGTCTGACCCTCACTTTGATATTGGGCAGATTCAAACTGGCCTTGAACTTCTACAACCCTCCATGGCTTGCAAAAAAAGGTCATAGCAGCACTTTTGCAATGCTTCATCTTCTAAATTCTCAAAGAACCCTAGCCAATACCTGAATTAACCTTAGGCTTCTGCATATCCCATATCGATGGTGGTATTCCTGCGTTTCTTAGCAGGTAGTGATATTGGTATTTTGGGTGTGACAATTCTTTATTGAGTGGGACCTCCCCCCCCAGTTGCAGAATTTAGCCTCCGTGCCTCCTCCTACAAAATACCATTAGTGTTCTCTATTGTGATAGATATGCCCATACACACTCTCAAACACCTTTTAGAGCTATTGTGTGGTGCTCACAACTGCTGTGTGGTGCTTCATCCCATTAATCATTTTTCCTTGTTTCCTGCTGATTATAGTCAATAATTTGAGCACATTGCTTTTTCACATGTTGCATATGGTGGTCCTTGAAAAGTGAACAAGGTTTGATCCCATTCTCAAATGTGGTGCTTGTTGTTTCTAATTAAAAAAATTTTAATTTAAAATTAGAATTTAATTTAATTCTAATTTAAAAAATTGCCTTTGCTTGTATTTCTTATGTAGTCATAAGCTCCTTTTCATTATTTTTTTCTGATGCTCTTACTGCATTTACAAGCACTGTATATCTGGAGTTAGAAGTTGTTGTGCATAGAAGACCTCAAAAACTAAGCAAACACAGCAAACACATGGTAGACTGAGACCAGTATGACGCTGGATGTCTTGTGCTGGTAGCCAGAACAGTTAGTGAACCTCACTCTGGAATTTCCCTTGTACACATGTGTCAGAGTTTGCAAACTGAAATTCATAAGTATAGGGGGCTCTACAGTTATCCTAAGCAGACAATGGTGGCAATGCTCATAGGGGTTCTTATTGCTACTGGTTATAACTGAACACATACCAGGTCTTCAAAGGAGTGACTTATATCCAAGAATTCTTTCACCAATCTGAGGGGTTTGAAGTGGCGGAGGGGTGGGAGGTTGGGGTACCAGGTGGTGGGTATTATAGAGGGTATGGATTGCATGGAGCACTGGGTGTGGTGAAAAAATAATGAATACTGTTTTTCTGAAAATAAATAAATTAATTTAATAAAAAAAAAAGAATTCTTTCACCAAGAACACAAATCGAGAAGTCCTAATTTATTAGTTAACAGGAGTGTTTGAAATGTCACCCCTGGGGTTTACTTTTAATCCTTTAATATTTACACTAGAAAAACTAACGATATTGGAAGGAACCATTATTCAAGTTTTAATTGAAAGCAGCAATGGCAGTCAATACTAGCTAGCACAACTGGGTAAATGAGTAAACCAAACAATGGATTTTTTTTTTCACCAATAGGTTTGATTTATACTAGGAAATAGATACAGATTCTTCTTTGCTAAGGGCCAAGGTAAGTATGAGAGAGTTGCATTTAATTAGGACTTATCTAGTAAATTGTAAATATGTTAGTAAAAATGAGTAAGTGAAAATTACTTGTGCATCTGCTTTTTGTTTTTTATTTACTTAGACTCTTAACATTTTAAAATGCTTAAAATTACCAAGAATTTTCAATAGATGATATGTGGAAGATGATGAGAAAGCAAGTGAGTTGTTCATATCATTTCTAAATATTAGAGGTACAGTCATGATAAATATTGTATTTTCAGCATATGCACAATCTCAGTCCAGTCACCCATAATTTAAATCTCCACATCCTCATGCATAGATCGTCAGGAGCTGGGTAGCAATTGACTTGCCTTGAGATACCGGAGCTCTACATACAGAAACCAATATCCCTTTGAGGTAGACTGTTCATTGTTCCTGTGTATTCATTCTCTTGTTCTTCCGTTTATTATAATGTCCTCAATTTTAGCAAGGCATGAGGTGCCCAGCTAGAGATTTACTCTCCTATTCTCTTTTACAACTTGGTGTGTCCATGTGACAAATTATTGCCAACGGAGTACAAGCAGAAGTTATGTGATCCCCACATAACTTAAAAGGAAACTGCTCTCTACTTCTGTCTCTTACTTCCTATGGACTGGAATGTGGATGTGATGGTGAGTCAGCTTTGGCCATGCAGATGAGAGCAAGCCCTGGGAGGAAGGAAGAACCACCTTGTCCTGGATAGTGTTGTGCAGCAGAGTCTCCTACTCACTCTAGGCTGCCCTCCTACCTCTTTACTCTCATGTGAGGGAGAAAGAAACTATCTTGTTGAACTACTGTGTTTGGGGGGGCCCTTCTTGAGATCAGCTTAACTTGAATCCTATTGCTTAAAGTTTATTCATTTATATTCAACAGACAATCCTTTTTCTTTCCGTGTGGAAGATTTTTCCAGCAGTTTTTGAACAAGGTTGGGAAGTGGGAGTAAGTTTTGGGGAAAAAGAAAGTATTGTACCATGGGATTTTAGAAGTTTGGTTTTCTCACTGGGAGAAGATGGCACATGGATATTTTCTTTTCCAGGGACATAATTCCATTCACATTACAGACATTTATTGAGGGTCTACTGTGTGCAAAACACTGTAGAAGTCCCTAGGGATACAGAGATGAATAGACATGGTTCCTGCCCTCAAGGAGCTCACAGTCTATTAGGGCAGACAGCAGAAATACATAAACAATGCACTATAAAATAGGGTGAATATAGTAATAGTAATAGAAATGGGGTTCTATGGAAGCATAGAGCTGGGAGAGAGGGTTTTCATAGTGATGGAGAAAGAAGAAGAAGGATCTCGGAAAGACTTTACAGAGGAGATTGCATTTGTGCTGCAAGATCGCTTGAAGAGCTGGTAGAAGAAGAAGGGAAAGCCGTGGGGTCAGTTTTCTGAAGCTGTGGGAGCTACTGTTAGGGGAGCTCAGAAAACCCAGAAAAGAACCAGACTTTTCTGGAGTATGAGGTGGGTGAGAGAAAGTGGTGAGTCACAACTCTAAAAAGGTAGTTAAAGTCACATAGTGAAAGAGCCTTGAATATTATACTAAGGAATCTTAATTTATTTTAAACTGATAGAGAAAAAGTAGAGGATTATGAATACTGTAATTAAAACCTGTGGTATGCTTGAGGGTAGTGATTCTCAAATCAGAATCTCCTAGAGGGTTTATTAAACAGAGATTTTGCTCTCCAAATTTGTGATTCATTATGTCTTCAGCCCGGGACATTGCATTTTTCACAACTTCCCAGGTGATGCAAATGTTCCTGGTCGGGAGCTGCCACTCTGAAAACCACTGTTCTAGAAGATGCATCTGATAGATGTGCAGGTGTGTGGGGGTGGAGTTGCAGGCGAAGGACTTCAGAGGAAGGTGGACCAGATAAGAAGACTTGGAAGAGATGAGGGGACCAACTTATTGGAGAAGAAGGGGGCATATTTCTGTAGAGGTAAATGGAGAAGACTTTAAGACTCTCTGAACGTTACAGACAAGTCTTGGAAGAGAGAGGATCACGTTTATCTAATAGGGGTGATAAGAGGCAAGGTAATCCTGTTACCTGAAACTGGGAAGGTGCAAGGAGGAGAAGGTGTGAGTGTGGGAAAATGATCACGGGTTCAGTATGGAAAACTATGTTTGAGGAACGAACAGGTTAGTCACAGGGAGGTGTTCACTGGAGGTAACTCATGGGTCTGGAATTTGAGAAAGACCAATCAGAACTAAAGACAAAAATTGAAAAGCCACAGGCGTGTGATGGGATGGGACAGAGTATGGAGATACAGGGGGTAAGAGCTGAGGACAATACCCCAGGAGGAAGAAAAGGAGACAAAGAAAGAGGAGGTAGTTGGAGAAGCAGGGGACTGCTGTATTTTGTATTTTGGAAGTCATGGGCTTAACGAGAAAGGGAGGCTTAGTTATTTTAATTGATGAGAGATTGGAAAGTAGATAAGGACAGAGGGAAGGCCATTGTATTTGCCTACTGGCAACTCACCAAAGACCTCTGGGAGTTCTGTTTTGAGAGAACTAGGAGGGACAAACTCACATGGCATAGGATAGGAAAGTCAGTGGAAGGTGAGAGGTGAGCAGAACGAAGGATTGATAAGTGGAGAAACTCAGGGGGGAGAGCCAGAGGAGAGACGAAGCAGCCTCGTGAATGGGAAGTAGGAGTAGAAGAAATGTACGCCAGGGTTCAAGATACTTGAGCAAACTGATAAGTGAGATTAAGAAGAGAGGAGGGGGATGGGAGAAAGGGAGAGGAGAAGGGAGGAATAGAGAGAGGGTCTGCTGCCTGTACTCCCACCCAAATCCTGCCAGAGGCAGGGAGAGTATGCAAGGCTCAGCGGGACTCTTCTCAGAATGTAAGGAGGTCCAATGTTCCTGTCAGGTCATATAACAACACATTGGAGGAGATTTCGATTATCTTGTATTTGTTTTTGCTTCATTTTCATAGTTAAATACCTAGGAAAGTGCCAGAGTATTCATTCCAGGTTCTTTTTAGAGAATGAGGAAGCATATTTAATCATGAACTATAAAGGACACGTCAGCTGTACTATTTGTGCCTAAAGGAGTGGGCTATGTAGTCACAGTAAATGACTTTAGCTTAGGTCTGCAAGCAGATGACAGTGCACCACTCTTTTTTTTTTTTTAATTAATGCTTTATGTAGTCATGCAATTTGCAGTTCCCTCTAAAATTTGCATGGATATGGAGCCACGACCTCGGTTTTAATGGCACAGGAGGGCAAGTTATCAAGTATTTGATTTATAAGTAGTAAGAAATTCTGCAAATGAAGATTTATTTTGGCGTTCTTTAATTGCAAGATTAACTGAAATGGCTAAAAAAAGTAGTTACTATTTCACCTTATTATTATGTCTATGAAATTTCTGTCTTTATAGGATGTTTATTGGAAATCATGTACCACAAATAAAACCAGAGGTAGAAAACGGCACACCAGATAACAAACCTCAAACAAAACAGAACAAACAAACAAAAGGACCACAGTACCTTACAAACTTTTCTGAACCAACTATGTTCAAGAATTAATAAGTTGAACCCCTTTCCTCTGTCCACAAACAAGGCTGGTAAAAACAATGCCTTTTGGCTTTATGAAATCTACACATGTTCTCGGCACTTAATTAGTTTTTTAAAAGCCAGTTTAAAGTCTTCATTAAAACTTGTATAGAGCAGAGGGTTGATCAGAGAATTAACATAACCAAGCCACGTTAAAAAATCAGCCACTTCAGAGGACACTGTGTAGATACTCAGACCCACAATTAATTCTTTGATGAAAAATGGAAGCCACGACAAAATGAATGCTCCCAAAATCAGTCCTAGGATGCGTGCTGCCTTGCGTTCCCTGGTACTAGAGATCTGCTGACGTTCTCCTGGGTGATCTAGATCATTATCGAAGGAAGGGATCCTGATAGAGTTGTGGATCTTTTCAAACTCGGTGGTAGGGTCTGAGGTGGAGAAATCAGACACACAGAAAGTCTGTGTAAGTTTACAACTCGCAAAAGAATTTTGGCTATCTGTGCTTCTGTTGCTTAAGTGCCGGCTTGATCCTCTTTTCTGGTAAAGGCTCTTGGCTGCATGGTAGATCCGGTAATACAGAATAAGTATCAAAGTCAAGGGGATATAAAATGCTCCAAGCGTGGAATAAATGGTGTAGATGACATGGTCATGCTGGATGGTACACTCACTAGGAGGTGGGCTGAGTTGGCGGTGGCTTCTCCAGAACAGGGGGGGCATGGAGATGAAGATGGAGATGGTCCAGACGGTGAGGATCATCAGCACAGCCCTCTTGGCGGTCCTCTTCCTGGCATATTCAATAGCATTGGTGATGGCCCAGTACCTGTCTAGGGCAATCACACAGAGATGGAGGATGGAGCAGGTGCAGCAGGTCATGTCCACACTCAGCCACACCTCACAGATGAAGTATCCTAGTTTCCAGCTGTCCATGACAATGTACATGATGCTCAGTGGCATGACGAGTACTGCCACCAGGAGATCTGTCACAGCCAGGGAACAGATCAGGTAGTTGGCAGGCTGGTGGAGCTTCTTGGTGGTACAGATGGCCATGATCACCGCCAAGTTCAGTAACATGGTCAGGGTGGTGATGATCACCAGAGTCATGGAGATGAGCATCTTTTCAGTGATGGTCTTGGGTCTCACAGCCACACTGGCTTCTGCGGTACAGTTAGTGATATTCATGTTTTCCCTGTTTCAGTCGACACTGTGGAGAAGCTGTTGGTTATTTTCCTTCAGCTGGAAATTATTTAGACTTCAATGCCTCTCATTTATAAGAAGACTGTAGTTTCTTCAGCTATGTAGTTTCTTATGTTCCATTTTGTATGGGTAAAAGGAAGTACCACATCATTTCTTCTGAGGGTTCCTGGAAGATAGTATGCTACTGGTTAATGAATGAAAAATACATGTTTTTCCCCCTGGAAAATGTTATTGTATTTCAGTACTCATAAATTCCTTACACATTTTTGATATAGTTTTCTTTTTATCTCTGAGTATAAAGTTTACCTTTACATTACTCTTCAAAATATACTTTTAAAAAAATTGACGTATAGTTGACACACAATATACATAATTTCAGGTATACAACATAGTGATTCACAAATCTAATCCTTATGCTGTGCTAACCACAAATGTAGCTACCAAAAGGATACTTTTTAAAAAGTTAAGTTCCCAAACTCTCATGAAAACATTATCAACTTTTAATCTATATTGCCACCTGAATTACTTTCTTATTTATATTTTTTAATGTATATATGCACTTAAACATAAAGTATTTTTTTATTTGGAAACATATAGTCACCTTGCATCATACTTTAAAATTCTGGGACATTATAGAAAAAAATTATATTGTTTATAATAAGCAGACTTCAAAGCAGTTTAAAAGTTTCATAGCAAATGCTCAACTCCAAAGATATTTTAGTGTCATCATGAAGTTGTGTGACTTTTGTCTAATTATTTCTGACATTTTACTTATACCACTGTGCATTTCTTTGGAGAAAAGAGAGGGGAAAAAAGCATATAACATTACTTTGATGTTTATGGCAAATTGTTCTCAGAGTAATACCGTAAACTGACAGTGAAACAGCATCATCACCAGGGTCAAAGAATTCCGCACTTAAAAAAAAATGTCTTTAGTTTTGGTTAACATTTGTGTTCTTTCCATTTCTATCTATCTATCATCCATCTATCTATCTATCATCTATCTATCTATCTATCTATCTATCTATCTATCTATCTATCTCTATCATCTCTCTCTCTCTGTCTACCTACCATCTATGATCTGTCTCCTGGATAGCTGTGATTAAATTGGGCAATCAGTGAGATAGTGACATTTATTGAATGCATAGTTGTAAGGAATTAAAAAAAAGGTACAACAGTCCCCCTTATCTACAGTTTTGCATTCCGCACTTTCGATTACCTTGGTCTTCAAGCCGATGATCCTCTCCCTGATGAATCCGCAGAAAGTCAATAGGCCTATTGCTATGTCACAAACCTGCATCACTCACCGTGCTTTGCCTCATCACGTAGGCATTTTATCCTCTCACATCATCACAAGGAAGGTGAGTACCGTAAGATAATTTGAGAGACTCCATTCACATAATGTTTATTCTGGTATACTGTGTGTTTTTTAAAGACTTTATTTATTTATTTATTTATTTATTCATTTATTTATTTATTTATCTGAGAGAGAGAGAAAGTAAGAGAGAAAGTAAGCATGAGTGGGGGAGGGACGGGCAGAATGAGAGGCAGAAGCAGACTACCCTGGGATCATGACCGGAACGGAAGGCAGATGCTTAACCGACAGCCGTCCAGGCACCCCTAGAGTATATTATTATAATTTTTTTTATTAGTTATTGTTGTTAATCCTTTTGTTGTATCTAACTGTTAAACTTTGTCATAGGTTTGTAAATATGGGAAAAGACATGGTGCATACAGGGTCCGGTACTACCTGTGATTTCAGGTATTCAGTCTTGGGATGCATTTTCTGCAGGTAAGGGGGGACTACTGTAAGCTCAAATATGAATGTATATTCATGAAAACAACACGATCAAAATCCACATAGGAATATTCACAGCCAGTGGCTGTTTGTCAGAACATTGATCAAATCCTCTGATTTGTCTCTGTGGGATTAAGTCCAGGATAACTTCAAAGACAACTGGCATTTTGGCAGTTATAAGAAGGGACATAGATTGATGTGGATTAGGCTTAACAGACATTCTCTAATGAGGGCAGGAGCAGGTGAAGCATGTATGAAATGGAGAATGGAGTGGATGAGAGTCCTTGGGTAGACTGGGGACTGGAAGCCAGGGGGGTAGGAATAAAAATCTCCAGCCAGGCTGAGAGCCATCTAGCTCTGGATTTAATGTCTTCTGCCCACTGGGCAAAAATCAAGAAGACTGGGGGATGGTTACCATTTATTCTTTAGATATAGAAAGTAAAAGAAAATGATTTCACTAAAGACAAAAAAATGGGGCAATTGTTTTTAAAACAGTCTTTATCTTTCTGCAGTGAAATGAGAATCATTCTGCCTCTCTGTTTTCATTATGCTTTTATAGCATTTCTGTAGATGTACCTTCTTGAAATTCATGTTTCCCTCTTCTTCTATGGGTTTTGCTCCACCAACAGTACATTCTTTCTTGTAAATTAAATGTTTCCTTCTCTCATGGATATTTTCCCTTCTTTTCTAGTCACTTTAAACGTGCATTTATATCTGAGACAGGCTGTAACATTGAAAGTGTATGGGCTTTGGAATCAGAGTCCTGGGTTGCACCTGAGCCATGTATTAGCTTGGACAAACTCTATATTTCTCCCTGTGGCCAACATGTGTATTTCTCTATTTTGACCCCCCTTCTCCTTAATTACATGAAATAGAGTCTTTTTTTTCCTGCAAACATTAATCCTAAGTTATGTTTTTTTGGGGTCCATGAGGTCTGTTGGAAGAGTAATTTTGTTTTGTTTTAAAAGTGAGCTCCATGCTCAGTGTGGAGCCCAAAGTGGAGCCCAATGCAGGGCTGGAACTCCAGATAAAACCTGAGCTGAGATCAAGAGTCAGATGCTTAACCAGTTGAGCTACCCAGGCATCCCAGAAAACTAGTTCTAAACAAAAAAAAGCTTTTCCACTCTGATTGGAGGAATCAGATTCTTCTACTCTCCAATCTTCTCAGATTGAGAATATAGAGAGTAGCCTGGATAAGAGACAGAAAACTTTAGAAGTTTTAGTTTGATAATAGAAACAACTAGAAAATGCTATTTTAAAAACAAGAAGTTAAAAAAAAATCAAATAATTCAGCTTCATCAAGCTTTTAAAAGCTGCTCTTTTTCTGAGCTCCCATACCTCCTAGTTCTTATTTCTCTGGTGACACCATCTTCTTCCTTATTTTGTACCTACTTATTTTTCATTCCTCCCCCTCCCCTCCACTCTACCCCCAGTTAACTACACATTTCTGGAGGATGGGATGTATGTCTGAGTCCT
Source organism: Mustela erminea (assembly GCF_009829155.1). Classification (NCBI taxonomy): domain Eukaryota; kingdom Metazoa; phylum Chordata; class Mammalia; order Carnivora; family Mustelidae; genus Mustela; species Mustela erminea. The sequence goes on from NC_045617.1 coordinate 43,298,407, forward strand.
CTTTTTAACTGTCTCCTGTTAAATTAGCAAAAATATTACTGGTTGGGGCTACACTGTCAGTCCTTTAATGTGACTTTTTGGTTTATTTCATGCCCCAGCCTTTCAGAATAGGAGTTAAGTTTAATATCCCGGTGTTGCCAGTCCCTCGAAATTCCTGCAGCATCAAGCTTGCCATCTTTTAGCTTGAAGTGTGTTCCATAACACCACGTAGAACATAATCTTTTGAATAGCTGGATGGGATGAACTGGGGAGCAATTATGGATTGAACTAGTCTGAGAACTGGGTCCTGGAGCTCTTCACTAATAAAGGATCAGAAAGAAAAGGAGGAACCAGGAAGGCAGAGTAGAACAGCTATTCAGGTAGAGGAGAATGATGAAAGATAATTCCATCCTAAGATGGATGAAAACAGTATATGAAATAAGAGTGATCAGCTATGTAAGTGCTTCTGACAGGCAGTGGGCGATGAGGACTTGACCGTTGGTCTGGGTGATGTGGATGACACCAGTGACCTTCACAAGACCCATTTGGTGCTGTGGTAGAGATTGAAGGCTGAATGTGGTGGTTCAAGAAAGAATGAGAAGAAAGGAAATAGAGACATTGAATAAAAACAAGTATTTAAAGCGTTTTGCTGAAAAGGGGAGCAGAGAAATAAGGTAGCTGTGGAGGGAGATGTGGGATCAAGGTTGTTTTCTTTTTAGGATCAGAGATTGTCTTTTTAAACTGGACTATTTGCAGTTTTCTTTACTACTATACTGTGTATTCCTTTTATTGGTACCGAGAGCATTTCTGGAGGGAGTGAAATGTAAAAGAGGAAGCAGGAAAGCAATAATGGAAGAAGCTGGAAGTCCGTGGGGCTGGGGGCAGCAGGGAAGTAGAATTCTTTGATCAATGTAAGGGATTATACTGGGGACTGTGAAGCAGATAAAGATGCAGCCATACTCAGGAAATGATCCCAACTCCAATTATCTTGGGTTCCTTTATCTTCTTAAGAAAATAACAGCATGGATTTATAATCACCACCAACTCCTTAGGAGGCAGTATGATGTCTAATTAGAACAGTGCTAGTTACGCAGCACCTGAAAATTTAAGTATCTTTAGCTTTTTGCATCGTAGGGGAGGAGGAATTATAACACTTAATTCAAAACACCCTCTGCAGAACTCGTCCAAACACCAATATCAATATACCAAACTTCCATTAGTCCATTGGAATGAAAAGTTAACTACAATAATCATAGCTAAAAAATGGATGTATCCCATGAGGAGTTAATGTAGGTCCTTCTTTGGGGGTTTGTAACTTTTAGTTTCTGCTCTGATTATGACATGGAAAATACCAGTGCAGTCAAAAGCTATATTTAAGTGGTTTTTCATTGAAATCACAAATGGGAGAGAATCACTATAAACCAAATGGGTCAATGTATGCTGCTCTCATTTACTGAGATGCTTCAGAATTTCTGATTTGTACTACGCCAGTGACAGAACACCAGGGACAAGAGGTCATGAGTACACTCACTTTTAATTTCACCATCTTATCTAGTCTTGCATTGGTTTTCAATAATTATTGTTAATTTATCAGAAATATCCTTGCATCTCTTCTTTGGCCACTTTCATTTTGCCTAAATTTCTTCAAATAATTGTAAAATTCTTTAATATAGGATCTAAGAAATAAAACAAAACAAAACCACACTCATAAATCTCATAAATACAGAGAACAAACTGGTGGTTTCCAGAGGGAAGACTGGGAGGATGGATGAAATAGGTGAAGGGGTTAAGAGATACAAACTTCCCATAATAATATAAATAAGTCATGGGATTGTGAAGTGTAGCCTAGGGAATATAGACAATAATACTGTAATAACTATGTGTGGTAATACATGGGAACAAGACTTACCATGGTGATCCCTTCTTAATGTATATAAATATGGAATCACTATGTTGTAGACCTGAAACTAATATAATACTGTATGTCATCTACGCTTCAATTAAAAAAAGGAAGAAAAAATCTTTAGTATGTGCCAGTTTCTTTTTTTTTCTTTTAAATTTCAGGAGCAGCTACTTGCCCTCATATTACTAATTTTATCTTTCCAATTACTCATTAAATTCACTTCCTCAGCCTTCGTAAAGAATTTTCTTGGCCTGTCTATAGAAAAGAAGGGGTGGATAGTAGTTTGCTTCTCATTTGGTCTTCACTGGGAGCAAAGGAAGATGTAGTGGAGATACTGGAGTGTAGGGCTCTTTATTCTCTTCCTCTTGTTTATTTAAATTGTGACATGTGACATGTGGTCATTATGAGCTTATTATATTCATAATAATGGGAAAACATTATCATTGTAAAAATCAAACAAAACAGAGTACATAGAGTTTTAGGAGATGTTTAGATATTCTGGACACATGTCTTTTGTCAAAACAATGTTTTGTGAACATTTTCTTCTACTCTGTACTTGGCTTCTGTATTTTTTAATGATGTCTTTTGAAAAGCAGAAGGTTTCGATTTTGATGAAGTTTAAGTTACCTATTTTTCTTTATGATTAGAACTTCCTGTGTCCTAAGAAATGACTTCAAGGTCACAAAGATATTTTCTATATTTTCTTCTAGAAACTTAGTACTTCTAGCTTTTGTATTGGAAGAGGTCCTCGGGGGACCCTCTGGTGTCCTGTAAGCTGGACCCAGACAATCAGAGGCATCTCACCATCTATAATCCTCCATCCTTGGAATGTGTGTTTGGCCTACTATTCCTACAGTGGGAGCCATTTTCAAGGATACAGCCTTGAGAGAGCGATGTGCTGGTGAGACTCTCTGGATGATACACATTGTTGAACACAGGTAATTCTTCTGTATAAACTTTAAAGATTCTGGAGGGTGGATGTGCAGGGCTACTCATCTCCTCGCCATCCAAGACAAGCCTACTGTGTAGTTTCCCTTGGTTATTAAACCTGTCACTTACCAATCTGAAGTTGTCTGTCTCTTAGACTCTCCTTGCCCTCCATGTTCAGGGGCCAATTTCAGATTTCATCTGAGAAATTCCCAAATTTATGAACCAACAATTCATGATCTATCTTGAATAAATTTTTGTATTTGAATATGAGGTATCCAAATACAAAAGGTTTTTGTGGTTTTTCTTTTTTCTTCCATGTGGATGTCTAGTTGTTTCAATAAATTTTGTAGAAAAGACTTTATTTCCCCATTGAAATGCTTTGATGTCTTTGTCAAAAATCAATCAGTTGTATGTGTCAGTTTATTTTTATGCTCTCTCTCCTGTTTCTTGATCGACCTTTGTAGTCAGTATAACACTGTCTTTATTACTACAACTTTCAATGTAAGTCTTGAGATCAGGTGGTGTGAGTCCAGTTTTGTTTTTTTCCAACCTTGTTTTGGCTATTCCGGGTTCTATGAATTTCCAAATAGATTTTGGAATCAAATTATCAGTTTCTACAAAAACCTGCTGGAATTTTAGTTTGCCTTGTATAAAAACTAGACTAAGGAGAATTAAAATTTATCAATATTGTGTGCTCTCCAATTAAAGAAAAAAGAAGCATTCTCTAATTGTTTTGTTTCTTAGTTTCTCTCAGTAATATTTGTAATTTTCAGTGTTGAAGTTTTGTACATATTTCTTTAAATTTATCTCTATGTATTTGTAAATTTAGTCTTTATATTTGAATAGAAGTGGCATGCAATGTTACATTAGTTTCAGGTATACAGTGTAGTGATTGGACAAGCTTATATATTATGCTTTTCTCACCACAAGTGTAGCTACCATCTGCCACCATACAATACTATTACAATATCATTTACTGTATTCCTTATACTGTGACTTTTATTCCCATGACTTATTCATTCCATAACTGGAAGCTTGTATCTCTCACTCATTCATCCATTTTGTCCATCCCACACACCCACTTTCTCTCTGGAAATCATCAGTTTGTTCTCTGTATTTATAGGTCTGATTCTGCTTTTTGTTATTTGTTCATTTGTTTTTTTTTTTTTTTAAATTCCACATATGAGTGAAATCATATGGTATTTGTCTTTCTCAGTCTGACTTAATACCTATATACCTATATGACAATGTATTACTGAGTAATACCCTTAGGTCCATCCATATTGTCACAAATGGCAAAAATGGTAAAACAAACAAACCCCTCAACCTTTTTAATGGCTGTGTAATATTCCTGTGTGTGTGTGTGTGTGTGTGTGTGTGTGTGTGTACACCACATACTTTTTAAGTATTCATGTGTCAGTGCTCACTTGAGCTTCTTCTATATCTTAGCTATTGTAGACAATGCTGCAATAAACATAGGGGTGCACAAATTGGTAGTGTTTTTATAAACTCATAATGAAGTAGCAGAAAGAGGGATCTCTCTATGTATTTTAATATTTTTGATGTTTCTATAAATGGTACTTGTATTTCAATTTCCATTTTTATTCCTTGTATAGAGAAATATAATGTATTTCTGGATATTGATTTTGAATCTGTGATCTCTTATCTCTTACTGATCCTAGTAGATATTTTATAGATTCTTAAGATTTTTCTATAAAACAATAATTTCATTTGCAAACAGAGATGCTTTTATTTCTTTTCTGATTTTGTTGCTTTTATTTCTTTGTTTTGCCATGTCATACTAACTAGAACTACAGTAAAATGCTAAATAGAAGTGGTGAGAACCAACATTTGTATCTTCTTTCCTACCAGATGGGGGAAATGTTCATCATTCACCATTAATACATTATCTATAAGTTTTTCTTAGATCATGTTTATTAGTTTGAGGAAATTTTCTTCTATCTTAAATCCCTGATAGTTTTTATAATAAGTGGGCATTTTATCAAATGTATCTTTTTCAACTACTGAGACAGTTTATGATATCATGTGGTGAATCATGGTAACTGATTTTTGGAAGTTAAACCAATCTTGCAGTCCTGGAAAAACTTCAGTTAGTTATGATGTATTTTTAAATATATATTACAGAGTTTGGTTTGCTAATATTTTGTTAAGAAGTTTGTATTATGTTCAAGAGAGATTGTTTCACAATTTATTTTCTTGTATTGGTTTGTGAGTTTAAAAATTTTCTGAAGGAGTTTGAGAAGTATCAATGGCATTTCTTTTGAGAATATTTGATGGGATATACCTGCAGATCCCTTTGGATCTTGAGTTTTTCTTGTGGGGAGGTTTTCTTCTTTTTAAATATTTATTTATTTGAGAAACAGAAAAAGGGAGGCAGTGTGGGGGCAAGGAACGGGGAGAGGGAGAGGAAGTCTTAAGCAGATTGTGTGCTGAGCACAGAGCCTGATGTGGCTTGATCTCATGACCCTGACATCACGACCTGAGCTGAAACCAAGTCAAACACATAACCATATGTGCCACGCAGGTGCCCCGGGTGGGGAGATTTTTAACTGTAAATTTAGTTTCTTTACTATACTTCAATTAAAAAAAAAATCAACACCACCACCACCACCATCAAAATCTCATATATTAGAGTTTTTAGGGTTTCTCTTTTTTCTTGTATGACTTGATAATTTATGTCCTTTAAGGAATTTGTTCATTTAACCTAAGTTGTCAAATTCATAGTCATAAAGTTAGTCATAATATTCCTTTCATGTCCTTTTAATGTCTGTAATATCTATGTGGTATTCTCTTGTTTATTCCTTTTTTAAAAATTTACTTTTTATTTTTTTATTAACATATAATGTATTATTAGCCCCAGGGGTACAGGTCTGTGAATCATCAGGCTTAAGCACTTCACAGCAGTTGCTATAGCACATGCCCTCCCAAATGTCCATAACCCAACCATCCTCTCCCTACCCGTCTCCCCCCAGCAACCCTCAGTTTGTTTTGTGAGATTAAGAGTCTCTTATAGTTTGTCTCCCACCCAATACCATCTTGTTTCATTTTTTCCTTCCCTATTTCCTAAGCCCCCAACTTTCCCTTTCAAATTCCTCATATCAGGGAGATCATATGATAATTGTCTTTTTCTGACTGACTTATTTCGCTCAGCATTATACTCTGTAGTTCCTTCCACATCATTGGAAATGGCAAGATTTCATTTCTTTTGATGGTTGCATTACATGTACAGAGTATCCCATTGTATATAAATACCACATCTTCTTTATCCATCATCTGTTGATGGACATCTAGGTTCTTTCCATAGTTTGGCTATTGTGGACATTGCTGCTATAAAATTCACATGTATGCCTCTTTGGATCACTACATTTATATCCTTAGGGTAAATAACCAGTAGGGCAATTGTTGAGTCGTCAGGTAGCTCTATTTTCAATTTTTTGAGGAAGCTCCATATTATTTTCCAGAGTGGCTGCACCAGCTTGCATTCCCACCAACAGTGTAGGAGGGTTACCCTTTCTCCGCATCCTCGCCAGTGTCTGTTGTTTCCTGACTTGTTAATTTTAGCCATTCTGACTGGTGTGGGTTGGTATCTCATTGGGGTTTTGATCTGCATTTCCCTGATGCCGAGTGATGTGGAGCACTTTTTAATGTGTCTGTTGGCCATCAGGATGTCTTCTTTGCACAAATGTCTGTTCATGTCCTCTGCCCATTTCTTGATTAGATCATTTGTTCTGTGGGTGTTGAGTTTGATAAGATCTTTGTAGATTTTTGATACTAGTCCTTTATCTGATATGTCATTTGCAAATATCTTCTCCCATTCTGTCAGTTGTCTTTTGGTTCTGTTGATTGTTTCCTTTGCTGTGCAAAAGCTTTTGATCTTGATGAAGTCCCAACAGTTCATTGTTGCCCTTGCTTCCTTTGCCTTTGGAGATTTCTAGGAAGAAGTTTCTGTGGCTGAGGTCAAACAGGTTGCTGCCCGTGTTCTCCTCAAGGGTTTTGGGGGATTCTTTTCTCACACTGAGGTCTTTCATTCATTTTGAGTCTATTTTTATGTGTGGAGTAAGGAAATGGTCCAGTTTTATTTTTCTGCATGTGTGTGTTTTCCCAACACCATTTGTTGAAGAGCCTCTCTTTCTTCCATTGGACATTCTTTTCTGCTTTGTCAAGTATTAGTTGACCATAGAGTTAAGGGTCTATTTCTGGGCTCTCTATTCTGTTGCATTGATCTATGTGTCTGTTTTTGTGCCAGTAGCATACTATCTTGATGATGACAGCTTTGTAATAGTGCTTGAAGTCTGGAATTGTGATGCCGCCAGCTTTGGCTTTCTTTTTCAACATTCCTCTGGCTATTCGGGGTCTTTTCTGGTTCCGTGTAAATTTTAGGATTATTTGTTCAATTTCTTTGAAAAAAATTTGTATTTTGATAGGGTTGACATTAAACATGTAGAGTGCTTTAGGTAGCATAGACACCTTCACAATATTTGTTCTTCCAATCCATGAGCATGGAACATTTTTCCATTTCTTTGTATCATCCTCATTTTCTTTCATGAGTACGTTATAGTTTTGTGAGTACAGATTCTTTGCCTCTTTGGTTAGGTTTATTCCTAAGTATCTTATGGTTTTAGGTGCAATTGTAAATGGGATCGATTCTTTAATTTCTCTTTCTTCTGTTTTGTTGTTGGTGCATAGAAATGCAACTAATTTCTGTGCATTTCTGTGCAGATAGATTTTCTATCCTGACACTTTACTGAATTCCTGTATGAGTTCTAGCAGATTTGGAGTGGTGTCTTTTGGGTTTTTCACATAAAGTATCATATCATCTGCAAAGAGTGAGAGTTTGACTTCCTCTTTGCCAGTTTGGATGCCTTTATTTTCTTTTTGTTGTCTGATTGCCGAGGCTAGGACTTCTAGTACTATGTTGAACAGCAGTGGTGATAATGGAAACCCTGCCATGTTCCTGACCTCTTAGCAGAAAAGCTCTCAGTTTTTCTCTATTGAGAATGATATTCGCTGTGGGTTTTTCATAGATTGCTTTGATGATATTGAGATATGTACCTTCTATCCCTACACTTTGAAGAGTTTTGATCAACAAAGGATGCTGTACTTTGTCAAATGCTTTTTCAGCATCTATTGAGAGTATCATATGGTTCTTGTGCTTTCTTTTAGTAATGTTTTGTATCACATTGATTGATTTGCGGATGTTGAACCAAACTTGCAACCCTGGAATAAATCCCACTTGGTTGTGGTAAATAATCCTTTTAATGGACTGTTGGATTCTATTGATTAGTATTTTGGTGAGAATTTTTGCATCTGTGTTCATCAAGGATATTTAGTCTGTAATTCTCCTTTTTGATGGGATCTTTGTCTGGTTTAGGGATCAAGGTAATGCTGGCCTCATAAAATGAGTTTGGAAGTTTTCCTTCCATTTCTATTTTTTGGAACAGTTTCAGGAGACTAGGTATTCTTCTTTAAATCTTTGGGAATTCCCCTGGGAAGCCGTCTGGCCTTGGGCTCTTGTTTGT